>NW_021604656.1:5045946-5087304 GCF_004785775.1 Grammomys surdaster
ACACACACATACACACACATACACACACATACACACACACATGCACACACATACACACACATACACACACACTCACATACATACACACACGCACACACACAAATGCATGTCCACATATATACATAACATAAAACATACAGCAAATACACACACAGAGGGAGAGGGAGAGACAGAGAGACAAAGAGACAAAGAGAGACACAGACAGACAGACAGAGGGTGTCACCATGTTCCATAAAAGCAAGACTCCTTGAAGAGATTGCTGGTTCCAAGGCTGGGCAGTAACTATTCAAGATGAGCCAGAGCATTTCGTTAACGTCAGGCAGGAGTGGAGGCAAGGCTTCAAGCTGGATGGGGTTTTGTAAAAAGGAGAGTTGAACAACTTGAAGGGCTTCTCCCTTCAACCTGGGATGTCTGAGCATCAGAATATGCTGTCATGGTGATGTGTTAAGAGCCATTAACCGGCACTCAGTCCCTCGCGTTGTGCTGGTAGAAACTGACGTAGGAGAGAAAGCCCTTGCTGTAGAATATCAGCTGCTCACATGGAAGGGGTGACAGGCAAGGTACGTCTGCTCCGAAGTCAACGTGGTAATTATTTTATCAAAGTAAATTAAAACAGTTGGACATACGTTGACAACCGTATCTGCCTTTTATGATACGCTGGTCTCTGCTCTGTGGTTGTCCAGAACCTGTGCGTCCACGTGGCACTTGGTCCCTTAAGAATGGTCCCAAGCTACATTGGTTTTTTTTGAAGTTTTCTTTCTATAGGTTCAAATGGCTTTGACTAAGGCCGGTCATTCTGTTGTCAGCAGTGTTTCACAGGTCCCATCTCTCCCTGCTCACTGCCTCTGTCTGCAATGGCTCAGATGCCATCTTGGAGAGTTTGTCAGAGTTTTGTGAGGAGCAGCATTAGGCTTTCCAGGTTCATCCATACAGCTATTTCACAGTGGTTGTGTGTCTTTGTGCATCACAGTATTGCTTTTTTTCTAACTAAAAGGTACATTACAGATACCCAGAGAAGCTAAGTAATATACCCTGAAACACAGTTAGTAGAACATAGGGTTGGAACCCAAGCACAGTGTCCACCAACAGGATAGCTAGTATAAGGCCATCATTCTTGTCACTTGCCCAATGGGAGCTGCCCAGAATAGAAGAGCAAATCGCTGCCTGTGTACTCATACCTGAACTCCCATCCCTGAGGTGTTACTAGGCCTCAGGCATCAAACCCTGATGTCCCTTGACTCTGATGAAACACCAGAGTCAAGGTGGCAGGCAGGCTGTATCCTGTAAGATTGCCCCAAGGTGAGCAGTGCCCCAAGCAGTCTTGCTGTTCCTCCCAGGCAGGCAAAGCATCTGTGGAGGTGAACCCTCAACCTGAAGGGCGAGACAGGGCTGCTTAGATTTAAGGAGGAAGTTCAAAGCCAAAAGGAAGCTCTCTTTAAATGGAAGGGCAGCGTGCGTGTTGGGGCCAAAGGAGGATGGTGGAGAATTCCTAGTAAAACTTTACAGCTTCCTGCTTTCCCTCCTCTCCATCTTTGAGCCACGAAAGCTATGAATCTGGGGGGCTGTCTTGCTGAATGAGGGCAGGAACCGCTCCCCTCCACCTCCCCGCCCCCTTTAGCGCAGCCAGGTGGAGCTTCTACCTTTAAAGGTGTCCATCTCTGCTTTTCAAAGTACAGACCATCTTCCAGCCCGGGGTGACAAAGAGTGGCCTTGAGTCACCCACAGGAGCTGAGGGCACCTACTGCCCTTGGCCGGCTGGGCTTCGAGTTGGCCGAGGAAGCTCAGCTGTCATCCCTTTTATGTGTATTGACTTAGCAGAGTGCAAACATGTTAAAAGTTCACTTTCTCCTTTATAGGAGTCTATAAAAAAGCTCTTAAACCGGAGTCCTAGGGCTTCCGCAAGACAAATGCGGGATGAGGCCTTGGGGCGGTGCTGTGCCTCCCTCTGCCCTCTGTGGAGCTGTGGGCTGCCCCAGCGTGCTGATTCAGGCTGGATCCTGGGCCTCTCCATCATGATGAGTTCATGCCAGTGGCTGGAGAAGTAAGTCCTGCCAGGAGACTGCTCCGAGGCTGGCAGGCGGCTTCTGGTGAGTCCTTGGTGAACTCCTGAGTGGGAGTGGGAGCTCTTTGGTCCCAGGATTATTTCCTGGACCCATTACAGGTTAGTGGTTCTGAGTTGCTAAACAAGCCTGAGGGAGAGAAAATGTCCTCTGAGTTACAGCTGGGTGACTTGAGTCTCTGGGCAGCCTGCAGTGAGGAGGGACACTAAGAAGCCTGATTGGAAAAGAGGCCCCCTTGTTTGGCCCCGGGAGCCACAGACCATACCAGGGTCCTTGTTTGTGGAAACCCGTTCTTTGAAAGGGCAGATGAGGGAGCAGGTGACCCAGTTCAATGTCATGCTCCGAGGCGGTGGAGGATCGGCAAATGCCAGGGCTCTCCCAACCTCAGTTTCTCCACCTGTCGTCATGGGTGCTTACTTCTCAGAGCACCAGGAGACAGATAGTCAAGTCGAGGGAAGGGATCTTGGGTGGAGGATGAGTGTTCTGTGGTCCAGAGGAACTGTCCACTAATAGTCTCCTCAGGGCTACCGGGTAGACTTGGCCCCTGAAGCCAGTGAATAACACTCCCTCTTTGCTCAATAAACAGCTGAGGATGGTTAATAAATTGAGGCACTGGGTTCTTGGAGAGACTGGCCAGTCCTTTGCCCTTTCTTTTCTGTCGTGATCCCTGGCTGTGGCTTGAGAACTAACACCTGACCTGGGGGAACAGCAGCTCTTCTTGGGACCTGGGTGGCCTGAGAGAGCACTGGCTCAGAGTCACCCCTCAAAACTCTTCGGCATGAATGAATGATATCTACGCTAAGGACTTGAGGGGATCTTGGCCCCCCAGAGGAGATGGATAATGCAGAGACAAAGAGACAAAGCGTAGCCTCACCCTTTGGTCAAACCTACTCAGAATCCCTGATGGCATCAGTTTTACAGCCAATCCTGGCTGGGCCGCTCTGCCTGGGTCCTGTGGCCTCTCTGGGCCTGGACTTTAGAAATATGTCACTAACGGGAAAGTTCTTTGCAGAGCTCAACAGGATGGTGAATTCAGGCAACCAGCTGTTCCTGGAACACAGAACTGTTTGTTGTGTGAGCACACTGGTCCGACTGCCCCTGTTGCAGTGGTTAGCGGATCAGCATCATTTGCTCATGGAAGTGCTCTGGCTGGGACATTTGTTCCATATTCTAAATCAAATGACATAAAACACTCAGGACATCATTCCATCTGATGGCCTCTCTGGACCCGGCGTTCTAGAATCAAGCTGTTCTCTATGACTTCCTGACATATTGGAGATGTTCTGTCTTTTAGTAGCTTCCAATCATTGGCACCTGCTGGCTCTGTGGTGCCATCCTGTGCTTGAAATGTAGCTAGTGTAGATGAAGAAAATAAATTAGTGGCTTTATTGAGTTTTAATTAGCTTAAATTTTAACCAATGTGATTAGTGTCTGCCAGATTAGCCAATACCATTCTAGAATGTTCTTTCCAAGCTGGGCCTCGCCTAGATGCTCTGAGCCACGGCAGTGTCATATGGAGAAGAGCTGAAAAGCCTTCAGTCCCTTCAGCCTCATACAATAGAGGTCCTAATCAGCCCACCATAAACCCCGTAAGTAAGGTAGCTGCTCCCAAAGCCTGGTTGGTCATGTCTAGTCTGGGTGGGAGGCAGGCTGGCACACAGCGTCCACCCAATGTGGTGATAAAGGAACGAAAGCAGGTCTTTCTTCCAGGCCAAGACTAGCACTGTGCCAACCTCCAGAAGAGGGGAGGTGACTTTTCACGAGATCACACGGTGGTGGCTTAAGTCTTCACGCTCCACAAAACAAAGACCAGCCAGGCCTCCCCTGCAGGAAAGGCAGGATACAGGGGCTGGAGACCACAGACCACCATCCCACTTACTTGGGGTTCCTCTGCGTCTGTCTCCCTTCACAGGCTTCCCAGTAAGGAGACACACGTTCATGGCAGTGTCCCCTGGCTAGGAGTGTCCACGGTGGGAAAGAGCTTCCTGTCTGAAGCCATGATGGCAACTGTGGATGCAAGAAGCTGAGTTACCTGCAGAGTGGGCCAGGCCCCTGAGAGTCAGGACAACCTTGGAAGCTTTCTATTTCTGAGCCCTATTTCACTGTGCTATCCCTGACTTTTGGTGACATCCTGTGACATTTGCTGGGAGCACAGGCCACACCCTTGGGCACATCTCTATGAAATGGCTTCTCAAAGTGCTACCTTGAGTTGGGCAGGGTGCAGAGTGGGGTGGTCCTGCTCTCTCTGGGGCGGGGAGCTGAAAAGGCCTTAATAGGCACATTGTCCCCGTGTTTCCAGAGTGCCGCCCGGCCACTTCCTCACATGCTGCGTGCTGGATGAGCTCATGTCTGAGGCTGGGAACAGCACAGAGAGCTGGGCCTGGCTGCCGGGAGGCCCTATGGCCTGAGAAGCCCTCGCAGGCTGAAGCTGGCGGAGTCCTGAAGCGGAACGTTGTAATAAGCGACGCCGACTGGATTTATGGGGCTGCGCACATGGGCCTGGCCTTCCTGCGAGGGCCTCCACATGGGAACAAAAACAAGAGCTGGCCCAAGTGTGGCGCGACTGGGTCTTAACAAGAGTCTGCTAATTACAGGACGGCCTCCGCCAGAACCCCAACCTGAGGAGCAGCTGAGCACTGGAGCCATTCCTGTCAGCCTGGGCTCTGCAGGAGTGTCCTGTGTCTACCTAGGGTGTGCAGACCACTAGCTCTGCAGCCTCAGACATGGCCTCAGCCTTTCCTCACTTGTCCTCATCTGTAAAATGGGATCCCAGCTCTTCAGGGCCAATGGAAAACGGTGTCCCAGAACAAATAACTCCTAATTTCGGAATAACTCACTCCTGTCTTGAATCCTAGTTTAGCCAGGTCCTTGTTCTGTGGCCTGGGCAAATTGTTTTGGTCTTCTGATCTAAATATGTTACCCAGGAGACAGGAATATAAGGGGTGGTACATTAGGAGGATGTAGTGGAATGCTGCCCGTGGGTTCCTCTGTTCACACACAGTGCAGTTCCCTAGTGCACAGTCATGACCCTGTGCCACTGATGTTTTCTAACTAGGAATAGAGTTGGCAGCAGCCTGGATCCTGGCTGCCATGGTGACAGTGCTCAGGGGTGTGACGGTCAGGAAAGCAGACATGGGACACCCTTCCTGCCAGGGGCACAGGAGACCTACCTGGGCAGCCTTGCTATGCAGAGGGCCATAGGCAGGTTTTTTGGGGGGAGTGGGAGGGGGAGCCAGCACCAGGAGCCAGGCTGTGGTACTGTGGAGCAAGCTGCAGGATTTGGCTCTCCTGGCATTTAGGGTGACTTATGAGGAGCCTCCTGCGACACAAGCATGTATACAACCATCAGGACAGACTGCACGTGGTCCAGCAAGGGCAGCTCTCTGAGGTCACCGTGATGTGTTCCCTCACAGCTCACTGGCTTCACTGCCCTCACTGGGAGAGCAAAGGCTGTCTGCTGCCACAGCGCCAGGTCCTCTCTGCAAGCGTTCCTCATCGTCCTCCCTGCCAGCGTTGTGCTTGCATCCTTTCAAATCTGGGGACAGGTCAGACAGACGGAGGCACTAGAGGCTGTGAGAGCCAGGCTGTAGCACACAGTATGGCCACAGGGTCTAGCCTCCAATACCAGACTATGCTAAAGCTGCCCTGTGCACACAGGTGTCAACACTGGGCAACAGGGTCAGGAATGGCCTTAGGTGTGAGCCTGAGGGAGTCCGTACTTGCCTGAGCTGCCCCAGCTTTCCTGAGGCAGGCTGTATGTCCACGGCTAGGCCTTTGCACACTGGCAGTGATTCACACAGCCCTCGTCAGCTCAGGCCCTTTTGGCAAGACAGGGAGGGTGTGAGATGCAGTGTCATGTCTTTGTGAAGGGCAGAGTCCCCTTTGCTTACTCAGTGCCTTGTCCCCAGACCCTAGTGCCAGGCATGGCCCAGAGAGGTAAGGGACAGTGTGCATACGCATACTCAAGAGTCCAGTGGAGGAGACGGCTGCTTACGGACAGGACAGCTGTCTGGCAAACAAGATGCTCTGGCTAGTGGACGTTTAGGGTAGACTGAGAAAAGCCATCCTTCCAGAAGGGAAGCATTGCTGCAGGAGGCTGAGTGTGTGTGTGTGTGTGTGTATAAGTGTGTGAGTGTGTGTGAATGTGTGTGTGAGTATATGTGTGTGTGTGTGAATGTGTATGTGTGAGTGTGTGTGAATGTGTGTGTGTGTATGTGTGTGTGAGTGTAAGTGTGTGTGTGTGTGAATGTGTGAGTGTGAGATGTGAGTGCATGTGTGTGAGTGTGTGTGTGTGTCCAGGAGTGGAGGCGTGCAGGGAGGGCATCGTCAGCATCCCCTCTTCCACTCAGACTCGCACATCGCTGATTTCTTGAGCTCTCTTAGGGACAGTGGACAAACGCAGTGCAAAGACTTGGAGCGAGCAGAAGTTCCTTGAAGTTCACGTGACACTTGTTTCTGTAGCATTTCCTTTCTAATGGGTGCAGCCAGAGGACCTCAAGGTGAGACCTCATAGCCAGGCCCTCTGTGGGACCTAATGAGGGGCTGCCGGGTTTCAATTATGCCAGGGGCCTTGTCTTGCACTGTTTGACTGACAGCTCATTACCCGGCTGCTGGTTTTGGGGGGCAGTGGAATTTAATCCCCCAGGTGGGAAGCAAATCAATTTGCCCATCTGCCACAGCTGAGCCTACTTGAACTCGACTCTCATTTATTCTCCCAAGCTTAGGGAGCCTTGTCGTTTTGAAGTGCAACAATATTAAGTTTCCTGGTCAGCCTGGGCAGGGGTGCACAGGCAGAAGTTCCAGAGTATCTCCTTGGAGGCCTGGCCTGAGCAAGCCATGAGGGTCCGCTGGGGATGCAACACAAACAAGGGGACCCCTTGCCCATTAAACCTTTATGGTTTGTGGGAGGGGGTGGTGGGACAACATGTCATCTGATGGTGTTAAGATTAAAGTCACCTTCCCAAGGGCTCAGTGCCCAAAAGGACTCATGGGAACATGGTACACCGGCTTCCCATTTCCTGTGTGTTCTAAGCTGTGCTACTCTCTACTGTGTTCAGTACTGTGGTTTCAGGTGTTAAGACACAAGATTCAGAGAGCACCATTCTGTACTGTGTGTTCGTTCCCTCATGACAGTACAGGTGTTAAGACTTGAAGCCAAGGTAATGACTTTTAACCTCAGACACTGGGGCAGCCTCCCTAGTTTGCTCAGGAAGGCAATCAGGGGACCTCTTGGCCAGGACAAATGGCGCCCACTGTGTGTACCTTACAACACATCCAGGTTGACATCAAGGGCACAAAAGTTATCGTAATGCCTGGCTGCTTTGGATCGGAGAATCCAGCACTCTGTTCAGCCTGCAGGAGACCTGTTTGGAGTTCTTCATGAGGTGCTGACGGCAGATCATGGATCAGTTGTGGCCACTCCACAAAGCAGAGAGGCCCAGGAGGGCGACTCAGAAACTGTAGTTTTGTGGGAGATAGCTCCCACTGCCTTCTTCTCACGTTCTAAAGATGGTTATTTACACTTCCCTCCATTCTGTGCCTGATCAATCGGAAAGCACTGGGGCCTCCATGTGCGTGAGTGTGAGCGTGTGCGTGCACACACATGGCCAGAGGATGAAGTTACTGGGGTGGCTGCAGCGGAGGTGTCTTCTGAGGAGGGAAGCCGTTTTTCTGCAACAGTTCCTGAGTCTAACAGTACAGCGCCTGCTGGGTTGGTTTCCAGGGGTCAGGGAGAGGCCAGTCTGTTTACATGCCTTTGCCAGGAGTGCAGGGGGTGTCAGGGCCCTGGGATTAATGAGCAGTGTATTGCCTCACCTGTTGGGAGGGTCATGTGATATGATTTTGATATGAGGGGCCACAGAAGCAAACATGACGGGTCAAGTTATAAACAGAAGAAAAGCCCAAGAAAAGGTGACCTCGCCCCTTCCCATTGAACATGTCTCTTTCTTCTCACTGGGGAGTGGGAGCCAGGCTCCCCCTTGCCTCAGAACCTTCAGGCAGATCGTCCCCCCCCACCCCACCCCAGCAAGGAGGCCCCGAGACCAGCTTCTAAGATAAAGTTCACCATCGATGCCTCAGGGAAAATTAAATATCACGGTTGCTAATGAGAATACGGGCCCTGCTTTGCCCCTGGACCACAGGGTGACTGCCAAGCAGCCTGAATGGCAAACAAGGAACAGAGAAGCTTGCTGGACCCCACCTTTTGAGGAAGGCTGAGCAGACAGCCTAGAGGCCCTGGGAGCCTGTGTTGTTGGCTTTTGGGTGAAGCAGGGAGATGTTGCTCATGGAATTCTTCCCACCTCCCCTTCAGTGTCTAAGCTAATCTGTCGCTGGCTGCAGCTGTGACCAAATATGCACCTGACTCTGAATGGAAAATAGTTTGTCAAATGCTGGGAGTGGGGTGCAGAAGGCGGGAAGGAGTGGCTGCCAAGAGTGGGAGTAGGGGCGAGGCCTGGGTTGTCAGCAAAAGGGCCCAGGGTGCCTCAATCCTGGAGCCAAGGGAATTGTCCATACTCCATTTGTCACCCACCTCGTCTGAGAAGATCCCAACCTTCCCTGCCAAGATCCCTACTGCTACGTTCCATGTTCCAAGGAACTCTGTAGGGCCTCCCACACCAGAGAGCAACGCTCACTTCTCCAAGTCACTGCTGGACAGAGGCGCTGCCTGGCCTGTCTCTGTGGCAGGCCAGCCATCGGAGGCCTCCATCATACACATGAAGCATTTGCAAAACCCATGTCAAGCTTGCTTAGTGTGGGTGCTTTGCCTGCCTGCATCTGTGTCTGCACCACGTGTGTGTCTGGTACCCAGAGAGGCCAGGAGGGTGTTAGATCCCCTGGAACTGTAATTACGGACAGTTGAGCTACTGTATCGGGTGCTAGGGATGAAGCCTGGGTCTTCTGGAAGATACCTCTTAGCAACTGAGCGCCTCTCCAGCTCTCTCAGTATACATTTTGGTTCTTTCATGCGTTGGGTTGTTTGTGGCCCCCAGGCTGATCACCCAGGTCTTGCCAGTGGACAGTGCCAGTGGACAGGCAAGGGTGGTGCAAATTACTGGACTGATACCAAAGGGGAGTTAGTTCTGGAAAAGCTCTGGTTGTGCAGTCATGTGGAACTGGGTTCGAATCCTAGCTCCCTTTATAACCATGTGGGTCTTGTCAGAGTGTGTTTCAGCTGTTTCCCTGTATGTAAAGGCTATTGCCATCCTCGTCGGCTTGCTGTGAGAAGCGGGGGAAAGGATGGGGGTGGGGGTTGCGATGGGGGAGATACTTGCAGCTGCTGTTGTTAACTAGGTCCCAGTGGGAGCTGTGGTCTCTGTTGGGCTCCAAAGGTCATTTGAAGGCTCATGGAAGAAGCTACTAAGAAAACCATGGATTTATTCAGGGTGGAGCCCTGCTGCTTGGAGCAAAGGTTGCTCTTCAGAAACAGGACAGGGGAGGGGAGGAGATGGCTCAGTGCTTGCTGGGGAAATGTCAGGACCCGAGTTCAAACTCCCTCCACGCACACACAAAATTCCAGGTGTGGCTTCAGGAGGCCATGCCACCAGTACTGTGAGAGGGCAGACAGATCATGCTGGCTTGCTGGAAGCTGGCCTAGCTCCGGGGTTAGAGACTGTCACTCCATAGAGCAGGGCACACATGTGTATATATACCATACACATACCAAAAAGAAAAAAGAAAAAAGAAAAAGTATTTCCTAAGTGTCTGGAGCCACTGTAGAATCTATGGGTCTGTGGCCCTGGAGTCTGGGTGGAGGTAGGGACCCTGTTCGGTGGCATTTTCTGTCACTGACCCAGCAGTTAGTGGCTGCAGGAGGACACTCACTTCTGCAAGGATACACCGGCATGTGCCTCCTCACAGTGCTTTGTTTGTACGTTTGGCTAACTCAAGCTTGGTCTTCCGAGTGGAGGCAGACAAGTGTTTTGAGAGGTTCCTTGCAGATGCAATCCCAGGAACCATCGTGCGCTCTATATCCAAAGTTTAGAATCATTTAGGTGAATTTTGGAAACCCCAAGAATCGCAACGAACTCTTCTGTGCTGTTGCCAGGAAAGCAGAAACTGGCTGCCCTTTCCCCCCAGTCCCTTCCCAGTCCTTTGAGCGACATCTAGTGGAGGGTTTTCAAAAACTCTGCCAGTTGCTTCACTAGAATCGCTCCAAAGGTGAAGGTACGCAAGTCTCAAAGCAACCATTTAAACCCGGACTCCTACACACTTCAACAGGTGCCTGAGATGTCTCATTCTCCGAGTTAGAGCTGCCACCAAAGGCCAGGTGGACTGTCAGAGGGATCAGTGTCAGGGTCTGTCCACAGATGGCAGCATCTTGTCACTAAACAGCTGGCTCACAGGCTAACAATGGTGTCTGCTTTTTTGTGAGGTAACAAGGAAGCACATGCATTGTTGCCTGTGAAGTACTACAGTGCCTGGCACATGGCAAATACCCAAACCACCAGCAAACAGTAGTGTCTACTCGTGCCCCTGAGGGGGCTACCTGTGGGAGCAGTGTTCTTGGGGATTGGGTAAGCTCCTTTACAAAGTCTGAGTCCTGTTTTAAGGGGCACCCTCTTCGAGGAATCAATGTCGAACAAAGCCCCTTTCTAATCAAGAGATGAGACAATCTAACCCCAACACTGATCTGGTTAAGAAAGGGTTCTGGAAGCTGGAAGTGGTTGTGGCTACTGCTCAGACTGAGTCCTGAGCTGGTTGGACTTCACCAGACTCCCTCGTGGAAAGGAAATCTGCTTTTTTTTAAGACACAGTTTGTGTGGCCCTGGGTGGCTTTTATATCACAGGGCTCCACCAGCTCTTGCCTCCAAGTTTCGATGAAAGGCATGTACCACCACAGCAGGCATAGAAGAGAGGCACAGCAGCAGGCACAGAAGAGAATCCACTCTCACTCCTTCCTGGTTCTGCCTGCCCTTCTAGACAGACACCCGCCAAGGAAATCTGAGAAGGCTTCTGTGCTTTTAGACAAGTTTAGATGATATCACAAGTACCCGTGAAGCTGAGCCTATCTGTTTCACTAAGGCATCTTGAGTGGCAGATCCTGGGACCTTGGTAGTGACAGAGTATCTTTGGGGACACTCTTGGTAGGGACTTTCCTTTAGGGAGTTGGCAAATGCAGACCAGCAGAAGGTTCATGGCTTGAGTTTTATCCACAGAACCCAGCCACAAGTCAGAGACCGGGGGGGGGGGGAGCTGGCTCAGGGGGCAAGGCCTTGGCCCCTGCATTAGCCTCTAATCATTGGTGTGGCTTTGGGTGCCTTCTCTTCCTTCTCTGTGAGATGAGACTGACATCCCGACCACACTCGGAAGGCTGGAAGCTTCCTACATGATTTTGCTACACACTCCTAGGGCCAGCAGATGTCTGACCTACCTGCCCAGGTACAGGGACAATCTGGGAGCTTCCTGGGTGTAAGCTGCCTTCACCTGTGCCCTAGGGCTACTGGCCTGGGGCTCACAGGCACAGTAACGCAAAACACAGCCAGTCACAACAGTTTGACATTTTACTAAATCAATTCACACAAATTTCAAATTGCAAATATAATAAGGACAACAGATCCAGTTGTCTTTTTTTTTTTAACATTTTTCATTTTCAAATCTATCATTAAGACAAAAGGTAAACAAAAGTTAGGTCTGCTGCAAATTTTATGATTTTTTTCTTCTGAGGGGAAAAAAAAAGTTATAGTAAAAAGAACGCCACTGGGTGTACAGTAAAGCACCACAACGCACATTACAAATGGGGCTTCCTGCTGCTGCGACACAGGGGAGGGACCATCTCTCCACTGCTCTGTGTTAATCAGGACTTCATTAAAGTAAAACTATAAAATCTCCTAGGTTAACTAAGTCAGACACGGTCTGGAACGCAGTGCTTAAACAAGGACAATGCCGGCTATCAGTGCTGACAGAAAAAACGTTTTAGAAGGCCGAAAACAATCAAACCGGAAACCAAAACCTTATTTTCCCTAGATGAGCGGAACTGAAGAGGAAAGGAGTCCCACCTCCCAGTAAGAGCCGAGGGGATTTTTTTTTTCCTTTTTTCTTTCTTTCCAGTTGGAGGTGGGGACACGGCATGTGCTGGCTCTAGGGGCCCCTGGCCTAGTTGGCGTCCAGCTTGGCCATCTCCTGCACATAGATGCCTATGCTCTCACTGTCAAAAAGCACAAAGTATACAGTTTTGATGGAGGAGGACATCGTGGACACAAAGTAGCTGGATATGGCCTTCAGAATGAGCTGGGCCGCTGTCTGCTTCGGGAACCCGTTCCTGTTGGAGAGAACACAGTGGTCAGTACTCGGGGCGTCTACAGTGAGCCCACCACAGGCCTCCCCTGCAGGGTCCTCAGACTGGGCAGGAGATGCTCACGCTGGGGTGAAGAAGGCTCTTGAAGGGTAAGCTGTACTGAGGAACTGCCATGTACTGCTGGCACTTGGTAGTGAGCTCTACAGCGTGACCCCCTTTGTCTCAGAGCACGTTCATCACAGGTGTCCTCCTAGCCCCCTTGTCGTGAGGCAGACTGGCTCTGACACCGGGGGAAAGAAGAGCAGATGGCCCTTCAGGCAAGGTTCCTGTTATTCCACGGTATAGAAATGTCTGCTGTGGGGACGAGAAGCCAAGCTCATGCCTGGACATTGCTCAGAGCTCTCAGAGCTCCAGCCAGACTTCTCTGGTGGGGCTCCCCCAGCTCGCTCTCTCCCTCGCTCTCCATTAGGCTTCTAGAGGTGGCTTCTGCTGGCGCTGTGAACATAACACAGCCTGGTTTGATGTCTGCGGTCCCTCTGCTGCTTGCTATGCTTGTTATGCTTAACAAGCTCAACTCATTCAAAACCAAAAGTCCGGTTACTGGAGATCATCCAGACAGAACTATCCAGCACTCACAAGACGAGGGACAGGTAAGAACCTGCCATCTGTGAGCACAAGAAGAGTGTGATATGATCCTGATGGGGAGGTAGGACACAGGGAACATTCTGGACAGTGGCCAGCAAGGATGGAGACTGTGGACTGATGAGTGTGACTTAGTCAGGGTGCATGAGCTCCTGCTGCTTCTCCCTATAGTCCCTGGAACCAGCAGTACACCAAAGTCCCAGGCTGAGCCTCCCTGTCAGTGTCAGCCCATCATGGCCATGGGGTCTGAGTAGCTCTGACCTCCAGCTGTATAGCACTCTTACTGGGTGTCATGGCAGTAAAGGCTGTTGGTCCAGAGACTGTCTCCAAACTGCGTGAGCTAGTGTTACAACAAAGGGCAGGGCAGATACTGTGGTGCAGAGCAGAATTCTGGGGTAAGTATCGATAACTTGACTTCAAGTTATCACTCAAGTTTCCAAGTCAGTATATCCTGCCACTGATGTGTGAAAATCAATGTCACAAGGGGGCTCAGAATGTGAGGGTCCAGAACTCAGGACCTGGAAGCTCAGTATGAATGGGTCCATGTGTGCCCAAGCCAGTTCCTGGTCAATGCTGCATGTGCGCTTTACAGAGTGGCCTGGCGGAAATAAACTATGCTTGGAGAAGCTTTCACGGGTACCACTGCTCACCACAGTCTACAGTCCTTAGCCTGCCTGTCATTTTGGCTGGTGCTCTCTGGGTTGACAATGTGTTCACAGCACCCCTGGCCTTCTGTGCCCGTGACACCGACCCGCCCAGGGAGCCACATACAAAAGCTTTTGTGACCTGCTTTCACCTGGGAGACCTGGGCAGTGCTACATGCTTCAGGAATGCTGAACATTCTTAGAGGGCCATCGTCGGGTGTGATAACAGGCTCGGGGCCTCTCCACACACACCTCAGCTCGGAGTCCCAAGCAGCCTGGGTTTCTTCCCAGAATGTCTAGCTAAGCTGGGGGACAGCAGAGACACAATGACAGAAGTCAGGCTACAGTGAGCCACTAGGCAGCTGGCACAGCGGCCATGATCCTCTCAGGCAGGGGGCACAGAAGGCAGCCTGGGTGGGAACTGCGGGAGGAGATAATCGCCATCTGTTCTGGGAGCACATTCCACAACCAGCTGAGTGTATCCTGCTGGAGCCCACCCTCAGGCCCAGGCCCAGAGAGGGTCACTGGGGCAGGCAGACCTTAGTCCGTGGGCTCTGAGAAGTGAAGAGCTGTTCTCTGCATGGGAAGGTGCAGACTTTGTCCACCAGTGCCATGCTCAGCTACTGAAGGCCCGCCCGCCTTCACACCTGCGCTCGCTAGCAGAGCCGAGGAAGGCCTCCAGTAATTCCCTGTAGCCAAACGGTCACAGCTGCGTGCTCCTGTGTGCTCAGCCAGCTGGTGTGCTTGGCTTCTGCCTGGCACACACCAGGTGGGTGATGTGATATAGACACATGCTGTCGCCCCAGCCTCTTCCCCGATTGCAACATCAGTCTCCTGAGAGCATCAGAGGAGCGGGTCACTCCTAGCTGGTTCAGGGTTCAGCTGTGGCCCCTGAAGGGGTATGTAACTCGCTGAGGAAAGGGTCCTTCCTGTTCCTGTGTTCTAGCTCTGAACCTGAGGATGGTGCTGACATCATGGATAGCCTTCTTGCACACCTGGCGGGGCTCCGCACCTGGAGCTTCCGCCCCTTGGGCCTTCAGCCACTCTCACTGGGAACCAGGTTCTACATGTAGGCAGCAGGGCAGAACTCCATAATCTGGACTCTCAGTGCAGAAGCTGGGGAAAGGGAGGGTGAGAGGTGTATACCGGTAGCGTCCACCTCAGCACATCCTTCTGCTAACGTGAACGGGAGCCTGGATTGGTTCTAGGGAGCCACGTTCTAAAGCAGCAGGCCCTGAGGAGAAGCGGAAAGCGGATGGGTACTTCCCTTGTGCTGTTTAGCAGGGTCCCAAATGCCCCTAGCTGCTCTAGTTAGCTGCACAGGTGACAAGGCAGATGCATGAGACGCTGACTCCATAGCCATCCCTGGTCCCCAAGGGGTGAGGGCAGCTATAGCCACACCATGCCTTGGCCATCCCATCATGTAGCACATCGGTGACCTGAGTACACCCCCAGGGCAACTGAAAGCTCCAGCCTTCCCTGTGTCTGTGCTCTGCCCTAGGCCTGTCAAGTCAGAGGCGGGACAAGAGGATGTATATTTGGCAGCAGAGTGTGGCCCAGGCCCACTGGAGATAATGGGGCTCCCAGGATCATTCTAAAGGTGGTAGACTATCTCCCCTCCACCCCCAGACCCTCAGACAGCTAGGACTGGATGACTGTTGGCATCAGTCACTGCAAGCATTGGAAGCAATGCTGGTATCAGTTTGGCAGAGAGCTGTCAACCAGTGTATGGTGCCCAGCTGTGCTGGAGGGCTGCAGACATGGATGCTGGTACAGATGGCACAGGATTCCAAGTACAGGCACTGCCTTGTTCCCATCTGAATGCCACTCCTGTCGTGCCGGGCCTGTCGTCTTCTCTAGCTTGGGTGGACATCGAAGACTCAGGGCTTGGGGCGTCTGCTCTGGGGTTTAGATTCAGGCTCCAGCTGCCCTTGTGCAGGGTGTACTGTTTCCTCAAGTGCAAACAGGAATTTCCAGAGTGTATACTATGCTGTGATGAGGGGTGATGCCACTGCAGCCTCCTGTGCTCCCCTCCCGGACTCCCCTGCCCTCATTGGTGGCTTTTGTTCACAGCACCTCAAGTTCCTTGTTCAGTGCTGTTCCCTGCTCTAGCAGCCTTGGGCCATGCCTGGCTTCCTTTGGGTCAGTCCTGCTGCATCTGGACCACCCTTTCTCCATATGTGGCCCCACTTTCCTAGGCTAGTGCAAAGAGATCTCGAGCTCTGGTGGGCACGTGGAAAGCTGGGCTCACAAGGGCTGTATCTGGGTCGGCTCCAGCTGCCCTCGTCTGCAGTCTTCCCCTAGGTAGGTCTTGCTAAGCCTCATCACCTCTGGGAGTGGAAGGGCCAGTGCGAGGAGCAGGTCGGCTGGAGACCCCAGAAGACCTGAGTCAGAGCCACATCCCAGAGCTGGAGAAGTCTGCGCAGCTGTGGGTAGTGTGGGGACACGGCTCTCACCTCCTCTATGGTCACGTCTGCTAGCATTGGCTCTCTTGTGCCATGCTGGGTACCCCGGGCCTTCACCATTTTCCCACACTCTCTGTGGAACTAGAACAGCTGCCTGACGGTGTGTGAAGCTGCCCCAGCCTAAGGCTACTTCTGGTAGAGAAGCCAAGAGCTCTGGAGTTCAAGGAGGAGACATTCTGAGGATGTGGTGGCTGTCGACCACACACAGCAAGGGGTCAGCAGCAGGGAGCAGTCTCTCCCTCCCAGTCCTCCAAACAGCTGCAGGCCCAGAGGCCTTCAGGGTGGGTTCTGGTCTCTCCTTTCCTTCTAAAGCCAAGCTGGTGTCCACACCATTGCTGTGCTGCCCTGGCAGCTCAGGCACCGCCAAGGTAGCCCACACTTCCCAGAAAGTGAACACAGTGGGCATATGCGCAGGAAGAACACGTGCAGGGGGTCCAGCCTGCCCCACAGTGCAAGCTCCCGTCCTGATGGGCGGTGTGGCCTCGTGCAAGCCTTAACCCTCTAACCGCGGCTGTGACCCCTGAATGAAGTTAACAGTGTCACTCCCCAGTACTGCTGGGGGACAGTGGAGACGAAATGTCTGGAGGCGCCCAGGGCTCTGCCCCGCCCATGCAGGGTGCTGGAGAAGCATGAGTGGTTTTTCCTTCTGTGCTCTAAGTCTGGGGGGGGTGTTACTCCAAGCCCCACACTAGTGCGTCCCAGCATGCTGCCCCAAGGCAGTCCCTTCCTCGAGTCTTACAGCACAAGGTGTGCACTAACGCTGTGACCAAGGCCAGGGTCACATGGAAGGGCCTCCTCTGCCTCTACTCAGAGCCATCCCTCTGGGGGAAGTGCTCCCTGTGAGTCATCCCTCTAGGGGAAGTGCTCCCTGTGTTTGCATTCCACCCGACTTCTGTGCCAGAGATACTGGATGCCACAGACAAGCCACTTCGTTCCTCTCAGCCCCGGTGATTTACTGGCTGGCCTGACATAATCCCGTTCTTTCCCCCCGAGAGCCAGGGCAGCTGTCTGCAGGGCTTGCGGGACGAGGTCTGCCCGACAGATGTGGCCGGGGAAGCCGCACACACATGTGCTGCCTTTGGCATTCCGCCCTTTAAAAGCTTCCCACTGATTATTTTTAAAAACTTTTACTCCATGAAAAATGTAAATAAGTTTGTAATAACAGATGTTCTTTTATGAGTATTACTTTTATGCTTCAATTAAGAATTTCCCAATAGCCATATGAAAGAGCGTGAAATTATTACCTCCAATAAAGGTTCTCCGGCCCTGCTCTTCAGAAGCACCTTTCATCAGGGCAGATCAAAGTGCATCCGAAGCACTAATTAACTGAGCCTCAGAACCATCTGTGAAGAAGGGTAGACCCCATGGCCTCGCTTATTAAGGAAGGCCCAGAACAGAGAGATGGATTCATTTACCAGAGGTCACACAGCAACATAATGCCGAAGGACAGTTCTCCTATGGGAGGTAGGAGCAGTAAGTATGGCTGTTTAAGATCTGATCCAGAAGCACTGTTAAAAAAAAAAACAGTCTTGAATCTACTTTGGGAGGGACCCTGGCACCTATACCACATCCAGTTCTAGGACAAGCTCTGTGGCACTTATCTTTGTAGATACTGGCACAGCAGAAGGAAAGGGCACTGGGAAGGTTCAGTCTGTGTTCATGACACAGGGCAGGCTCTTAGGCTGGAGCCAAGTCTGATCTCCACCTCCTCCTGGGCCAGTCTTTCTAGAGCTGGTCTCACAGCTCAGCCAGCACACAGCTGGTCTGGACATGGTGTTGATAAGAGGTCAGAGTGGAGGTCAGTGGAGACCCCCACCCACCTCACCTCTCCACGACTCCCAGCTCTCTGCAGGGCTGGGCTGGGCTCCTGCTGTGGTGTGGCACTCTGCAGCTACAGAGCGAGCTGACAGGTGGTGTGAGTGTGCTGCGGGCACGGGTGTGAGCTCTCACGTCTGCTCAGGAATCCTTCAAGCTCATCTAGATATACAGTTGGGCTAATTTTGGTCTTTCATCCAGAGGTCCGAGGAAGACTACGTATGTGAACAACCCGGGAGCGAGGGACCTCTGGCAAAGGAGCCCCTGGTGTTCAACACTGTGGGCTAGGGAGAGAGTGAGAGAGAATCTTCCACAGCTCCTGGCTGGGGGTGGGGGTGGGGACTCCCTCTGCCATCACAGTCCAGAACAGCAAAAGGCACCAGAGACCTGATGACGGTGGGGCCTCTGTCCTCCATAGTTCTTGTGAGAACTGAAGGTCAAGAGGTGCTTATAGCCCATAGGGCAGAGACTGCCTGACAGGACAGCATACTCTAGGACTGCCACTGGCTGCCCTTACCCTGTCCTGCCTTGGATGAAGGAGGGACAGAAGCCTCAAACTGGGGTGGGCTCTGTAGGGAAGGCAGGTGCCCCGCCTGGACACACCGCCTGCCAGTACAGACACACGGGCGGGGCTTCTTGGGATCTCAGCTGCTGACAGCCAGAGCTTCAGCCGAGCCTTCCCAAGCTGTGGCCGAGAAGATGCCATCTCCTATGTTCTCTGAGGCAGCAGTGCCCCACTGCATAGAACTCACACACTGTCCTCTCACTGCAAGGACCTCACCGCAAGGACAACAGCCTGGAGATGCCCCACCAGGAACGGCTGTGCCTGCTTCTCAGAGGGAGGTTCTTTCCTAGGCCACCGATCAGCTAGTGTATGTTGGAGTCAAGACTTGACTTCAGCTGAGCTCGGTGCTGCCCAAGAGAGACCTGAGGAATGGTCTAAGGCTGGGCCTGACCTCTGCACTCAGTTGGAGGACTATACTGTTCTGGTCCTCTGTCTGGTTTCCAGGGTGGGTCTTCTAAGTCCACCTAGGGTACGTGAGAGGCAGGAAGGAGCTGGGGCAGGGGCTAGCCTCGGTGCTCATTCAGCCCCCACCTTGTAGAGCGAGCTCAGCAACAGGCCTTTGGCTAGCCTACAGCCACGGGATGGGAGGTAAAGCATTCTAGGGAATAAAAGCAAAGGGGAGTGAGGGCTAGTGTGGTTCGAGCAAAAACAGCCCCACAGGTACAGAGAGAGTGACACTATTAGAAGGTGTGGCCCTACTGGACAAAGTGTCACGTTGGGAGGGCTTTCAGGTTTCAGAAGCTCAAGCCGGGCTTGACTCATGTTGTTTTTGCCATTCCTGATAGACAACTCCCAGCGACCTCTCCAGCACCGTGTCTGCCTGCGTGCCACCATGATGACAATGGACTGAACTGTGAACTGTAAGGCAGCCCTAGTCAAATGCTTTCCTTTGTAAGACCGTGGTCATGGTGTCTCTTTACAGCAACAGAAACCCTGGTTAAGACAGGGCTGATACATGGACTAGGTCACCTCTGTGACTGGCCTGTCTATGTGGCTTCCCGCTGGCAGAATGCGGACTGTGGATTAGAAAAGCAGCTGAATGCTCTAGGTGGGGACTCACGGGCCATCTAGTAGGAACATGACAGACGGTGGTGCCGAGGGCGGCTTCAACGGTGAGAGCCTGGCTCAGGAAGTTTCAGGGGAGAAGAATGTTAGTACATGTGTGGCTCAGAGACTGCTCTTGTGATATTTTGGTGAAGAATGAGGCTGCTTTCTGCCCTGGTCCAAAGGACCTTCCTAGGGCTAAACTGAAGAGTTAGGGATTGACAGCTTTGGCAGAGGAGATTTCCAGACAGCCTAGTATTGACTGTGTTTCTTGATTACTAGTGACCAGCTTATGAAACTATAATGAAAAGGAGTGAACTGAGCCAGGGAAGATACAGAATGTGCACTTTGAGGAGAAAAGGGGCACCAGGAAGTGTAAACAGATTAAAGGCAAGCCTGATGCCAAGTGGAATAAAGGGAGCGGTGACCTTGGAGTAAGACCCCACCCAGCTCAGCTTCCAATCTGTGGAAAGGACTGAAAGGAAAGCTTGGGGCCAGGCATGGTGGTGAGCACCTTTAATACCAGCATTCTGAAGGCAGGGGCAGGCAGATCTCTGAGTTCAAGGCCAGCCTGGTCTACAGAGCGAGTTCCAGGACAGCCAAGCTTAGACAGTGAAGGAGACCATCAAAACACAGAAAGCTGGTGAAAATATACTCAAACGAAGGGCCATGGTCCAGCCCTAGCAGCAGCAGAACTTGGCAGCTTTGACCACATGGTTCTGGCTTTAAAGTCAAGGATACAAGAAAGAGTATATGGAATCTCTCTCAGGGCTAAGGAAAGCCACTGAGGCCAGGCATGGGGCAGGAGTGTCCTTGCATGGAGGCCCAGAGAGGCCATTGTGTGACACTGAAGGTGAGGCCTGGATTACCTTCAAGACCCTCAGATGTTGGAGATGCCAGAGCTGTGGGATACCTGCTGAGGAGAGCTGCTAACAGGGAGTGGAACCAGCCCAGGAGAGAGAAGTGTGTTTCAGTCAACAAAGCAGAAAGGAGTTTAAGATCTGAAGACCACTTCGGCATCAGAGATGGAGATGCAGAGTCTGGAGTTTGCTCTGCTGGTTTTTGGTCCTGCTTTAGATGAGTATTTCTTCACTGTGCTCCCTTTTGGAATAGGAATTCATATCCTTGCCATATATGAAGTACATAATCTACCTTTTGATTTTGCTTTTACTAGGGATTACAGTGAAGAGACTGCATGGGTATCAGAAGAGATTTTGTACTTTTAGACAGGGTTGACGCTGACAGCCTTTGGGGACTTCTGAAGTTGGACTGAGTGTATTTCTATACTATAATCTGGCTAAGAGCCCACGGGAGCCAGTAAACTATGGTAGTCGGAATAAAAATGGCTGCCGTAGGCTCATAGAGAGTGACACTGTTTGGAGGTGTGACCTTGTTGGAGGAAGTGTGTCACTGGGAGTGGGTTTTGAGGTCTTAGATGCTCAAGCCAGGCCCAGTGTCACTCTCTCTTCCTGCTGCCTGCCTATTCAGATGCAGAACTCTCAGCTACCTCTCCAGCACTGTGTCTGCCTGTGTGCCACCATGCTTCCCGCCATGATGACAATGGACTGAACCTCTGAACTCTAAGCCAGCCCCAGCTCAATGTTTTTCTTTATACAGTTACCTTGATGGGGAAGGGGGGGGGGCTTCTTCATAGCAATGGAAACCCTGGCTTAGACAAAGGCCTTGTGCAAAGATTTGTAGGGCAACCTAAGGTTCTTTTGCTGTCCCTGTATTCCCACTCCGGTTTGAACCCACCTGAGTCTTAGTGACCCTTCAAGACCCTCTGATGTCTGTCTTGTCTGTAGACCCCTGTGGTGACACTCACTGTCACAAAGGTTTAGACATTTCTGACTTTTCTTCAGCTTCCATATTAATGATTTTTTTAAAAAATGTACATACATGTATATATGTCTGTGTATGCTACCTGTATATAGTGCTGCACAGGCCAAGAGCACAGCTTGAGTTTCAGACAGTTGTAAGGCACGCAAGGTGGATGCTGGGAACGCTAGAAGGGCAGGAGGCACTCACAGCTGAGCCGACTGCAGCCCTAGCACGTCACTGTTTACCTTTGCATTCTGTGCTTCTGGCAGAAGCAAGGCTTGAAGGCAGCCTCAAATGACACCAAGGGACAGCTCTATATTTGGGGCCATGATTGCAGAAAGGCATCCATGGCTGACGTGACGGTTGCACCCCTGTGCCCATACCTGCCACTGCCAATGGACGGGAAGGCGATGGACTTCAGCTTTCTGTCATCAGCTAGAGCCAAGCAGTTCTTCACCGTCTTTTCTAGAAGTTCTTCACATTTGTCTGCACCCCAGACTGGACTATTACAGTGGATCACAAACTTGGCAGGCAGGCCGTGGCCTGCACTAACAGCAGCTGGAAGGGTCAAGGAGAAGCACATGTCATGAATCAAGACTAAAAACGTTATTAAAACTAGCAAGGATAGTCTGAGCCATTCTGATGGCTCTGGTCGTACCAGGCCGCCCCCTCTCATCAGACCGTGTCATGTGCCCAGAGTCACTGGTGGGCCAACAGTGGGCGCATGGGGAGGGGCGGCCAGCAGCCCCTGTTGGAGAGCCATCATTCTCTGTGCCCACCTTACACAGACAGGCCTTGCGTGGGACTGCCTAAAAGAGCCTTCTCACTGGTGCTCTGTCCACTGTGCCCCTTAAAGGAAAACAGAGTCATGGCACCGGTCAGAGTTCTTATTTCATTACTACAGGCTCTTGATACTAGCCCAGGATGCAAGCAACACTTCATCACTGGGTGAGGCCGGCTGCATTTATTTCCTGAGAGGACCTGTGTGGACATTATATATAATTATTAATGTCTGCATTTAGTCAAGATTTACTTTAAAAACCAAAGGCCTTAACAAATTGGCCATACTGGACTGCAGAGCAAGAAAGAAAGAAGCAGACATGTCTGAAATGAGGAAGTGGTGGAGGATCTGCCTTCATGCAGAGCAGGTGCCCCTCCCCTTTGACGGACCCAGGAAGGCCTGTTCTTTAAGCACGCTAACCATCTACGATCCCCAAACTTGAGCCAGCCTTCCAGGTTTCCGCACATCCCCCATGGGCATGCCCATCTTCTTGTTCTTCCCTCTCTAACTAAGAATAGTGGTTGTGGCCCATCAGAAATGAGTGTTTTCCATTAAAAGTACAGTTGGCTGAGGAAGATGGCTCGCCAGCCGGCTTGCAGGAGGCTCACCCTCACCTTCGAGTGTTCCCAGCTCTCAGACCTGTCAAACTCTGCTCCTGTAAATCCTTTGAATTTGAGATTGGGACACCAGGCAGACAGGAGCCACTCAATAACCTTAGGATGTGAAGGTGGTTGTCCTGAGCAACCGTTAGCTCTGCTGACTGTATGGGCTGTGCTCTGAGTGCTCAGATGGTGGCACTGCTACCTACCCTCAGCCCTCAGCTCCTCCCCGGCACCGTGCAAGCCAGGAGCACGGCGCCCTTCCCACCTTACCTCCAGCTACTTCCAAGGGCCCGTTCTTTTTTCGAAGTTCCAGAACAGCTTCTACAAACTCCTTGCCGCCCTTCTTCTCCAGTGTGTTTCCTAGGCAAGGGCAGGGCAGGGTCAGAGTGCCACCCTGTCTGCAGCACGCAGACACTCAACATGTCACGTGATGACAGACTTTAAGTGGCCTGGGCGGCTATATTGTTACAAGACTGCAAAACAGGATCTACGCCTTGGCTGGGCAGGGAGGGGAAGCCTAGGATTTACCCTCGGCCAGTGGCCACTGGGCACGGCTGTTCTTCCTGGCTCCTCTCGCTGCCCCCACTCTGGGTGTAAGTAACTCAGGGGGGGTGCCAGAGGTATGAAGGAGGCACCTGTTCGTGGCAGACGTGCCCGGCCTGCGTGTTTCCACGGGAAACCAGGTGGCATTCGCTTCCAATGAGCCTGCTGAGGTTTTCTTATCTCGGGGAGAAGCCCCAAATAAGGGGGTCTGTAAGAGAGCACTTGCTCCTCCTACCAGCCAGCCGGCACTCCTGGAAGGAGGCCCAGGACAAAGTGCTCCTGGGTGGCCACCTTCGGGCCAGCACTGCATGCTTAGTTCCTGTTTTGCAGCTTTGGTGTCATATGCAAATTAAATAAAAGAAAAAAAAAAGAAAAATGGATTCAGACAATATTCTCTTAATTACATTCATGATTCAGAATTGTTTTAGGGAAAGGACAGCAACATCAGAGGCAGAACTTAAAGATGGACTGGTTTTGCACAAAGCTTGGGGAAGGGTGGCTGCTGCTTTGGATCTCATTTGTAAAAGGCCTCGCTGACAGGAGACCTGCTGCGGAGGCCAAGCTGAGCAGACCTTTGAGGCCTTCGGGCTCCATGGCTCACGAAGGGGGGGGGGGGGGACACGAGCGGGCGGCAGTCTAGCCTTGGAAGCAGCATATGTCGAGTTAGGCCAGAACAGGGTTCTAGTCTTCTTTAAGCTCTGTTTCCTCAGTTCTGTGAATTTTTAAAAATCTTTTTCCTCAGAAAGGATGAACTACCCCCCTTACAGTTCACCATTTATCCTGGAAAGTCTAAGTGTGCCTGGGTTGGTCAAGGTCTACTGGAATGTACCAGCCCAAGTCAGAACTGCCTTAGCAAACCTGTCTTACGTGCATGCATGTTCCCCAGAGGTGAACTAACCCCAAGAAGTGTCTGGAAGCAAAAGGCAATCCTCTGGGCACTGTCACAGATAAGGCAGAGCCAGCGCTACTGGCAGGGACGGGGCCACCACCATCACTGTAGGAAGTCCACAGTGCAAGGAAAAGTTTGGTGAGCAGTCCCCTGCCCGGGTGCGGTTCCTCAGCTAAGCGAGGCCTGGGCCTTGGATCCCTGCAGTGGGAGCCTCTGTCCTCACTTTTATGTCCTGGACAGCAGCACAAGCTTTCTATGCTGGCTGTCCCCAAGTCATTTCCAGAGGCTCTCACCTACCGCTACTGAATGTTTGTACAAACTTCAGCACCAGAGAGGCAGCTGAAGGAGCCATGTGTCTCAGGCAGGGGTGCTCTGGGCCTCAGGGCCCCACTCTACACCTCAGACATTGGTACGGCCCACATGTGAGACCCTGATAGAGGTTCACTTGAAATATCCATGCAGCTGAGGAAAAGGAGTGTGGGGTCCAAACCAACTAGTTCATGAGTCTAGTCTTCCCTTTAGCCCGTCTGAGGGGGATGGATGTTCTGCTGGCTACTCCGTATGGCTCACACTCTCTGTCAAATCTACTCCTAGGTGAGAACTGGGCAATCTGAAAACATCAGTACTTGCCTTACAGAGATCGCTGACTCCCTCTTGAGATATAAAGCATGTCCTAAGAAAATAGGCTGCTTTTATAATTAAAGGTGTTTTAGCTTGGGAAGAGTGTTTACTTTGAAATTTTTACTTATAATTAAATATTGCTGTAATTAGAAGTGAAGCTGCAAAGCTAAAAATACACTTAATGCATTTCTCAAACTTAAAAACTGAACCCTAGGTCGCAGGCAATCAACCCAGTCAGGACTTGACTCCTAGACACACATATGTATGCACATGTTCATGTAGACACACGTGTACTTTTTAACAAGAAACAGGCCCGTTTTCAACCGTGTTGTCAACACTCTTGATATAAGGCTCTTGCTTTTTAGGCTCAACTTCAGGGTTAATTGTAAAGCAATCGGCTGATTCGCCCCCAAGCATAAACATGTGTTACTCCCATGAGAACAAGAACATTATTTCATGCTCAGAAAGCAGGCATAAGTATCAGTGTTCAAAACAGCCTAAGCAAAAATTTAGGCTTGGGCAAACGTCAGGCTCAGCCTGTGGTCTATTTCACTGTTAGAAAGAACTGTTGATGGGCAGAAGTTAATCACTGGGCTAGGCATTCCTGCACTCGGATCCCTTCTTCCAGCAGTCAGGACTCAGGAATTCACACAGAAAACGCAAAGTGCAGCCAGCGCTCCCTCGCCTCCTCGTTCCCTTCTCTCACGTCAGAGTGGGAGCTGGAGGCAGTCGAGGCCAGACAGGAATCTGGAGTGTTACTGTTTTGGGATTGATTGTACAGGTTTCTGGGGTCACTGCTAGTTTGGACTGGGTCTCTAGGCAGAGAAAGCAGAGGTGGGCTTTGGAAGACTGGATTCCCACCTGGTGTAGTCTTTCCCCCTACTGAGGTTTCTGGCCGTGACATAGATGTGTGGTACGTCCCCTGTTCCCACTCTGTGGCCCACACTGCTTATGAGGCACAAAAGACAGCAATCTGTGTGTGTCAGGGTAACTTGTCAGCACTGTCACTGTCCAGACTGGGGAGGACTGGGCTCTCTGTGGGGGGCGGAGCTTGCTCACTCCCTAGCTGGCTGTAACCCTGTCTCAAAACCTCTGTCTCTTCCCGTACGGCCAGCTCTGCTAAACAGGAGCCGTTCACCCCACTAGCAGCTCCCTGGGCCTGATCGAGATCCTCTGCCCAGGGAGCTTCACAGATCTCCCTCCATCCAACGCCCTGGATGAAGGCTGAGCTTTAGTCGTGTCCAGTGCACAGGGCTGGCCCCGGGCTGTTCACTTACTTCTTTCCCACCAAATTTTATTAAGTTGAGAAAGGAAACATCTTTCCTTAAGCTGCCTTCTTAGGAGGAGGTGTAACTGCCTGCAGCCTGGTTTCATTTTGGCATGGTACACTTAATAACTGCCCACTTCCCATCGTGTCTGAAATCCAACATGCTCAGGAGTCAGCAGCCCACATCACAGGGGCTGAAGCAACTGTGACAGCGGGCTTTGACAGTGACACTGGGCAGTAGTCCTGAGCGATCTGTACCCAGAGCACAGGACTCAGGGAAGGCCTCCTGCAGGACTCCTCACACATCCTGTGAGGATGCAGGGACTGGGGGCTGGCTAGGAGTGTCATGGCTCTCTTTGGAAGACTGCTCCAGCCCAGCACGTCTATGTCACCTCACACACGCACCCAACAGGGAGGCCAACAGCAGTATGGTCCAGGATTAGACACCAAGGTACACTGCCCATCTCCACACAAGCCTCATTACTAAGTAGAAAACCTGAGGCATGGAGGAATTACATGTCTCGGCCAGGCCCAATAACCAGTAGATAGTGAGGCTAGGATTCAAGTCCCTCCTAGCCAGGGAATCCCTCCTGTGACATAACCCCTCAGGGTAGTGCTGAGTACTGAACCCACACAGTGGATCTACAACACCAGGACTCAGCATCCTGCCTGTGCACACCTCAGTCACAAGCAACTGAGCACACTGGACCCACAGCAGGCACCAGCAGCCAGGGGAGACTCAAGTGCTTCCTGAATCTAGGACAGTGTTTCTCAAGTGCTGTCCAAGGACAGTTTAGAAGATATGCACTTCCAATCTGACTGAAACCTCACGTGTGGGACACATTTAGAAAGGGTACCCCTTATGTGTGTCTGAGCTGTGAGGTCACCCGCAAGAATGGACATGGGGAAGCCGGGTGGGCACAGAGCCTGTGCACAGGCATAGAGGTGGTCCCGCCCGCCTATAACTGACACCTCGGGGGAACCCAGTCTGCAGCAAAGCCGCACCTCACCTCACGAGGCAGGGAAAGAAAAGTGTGGCTGCCGAGCCAGTTTCCAAACCAGAAGTGGCCGAGGTGGGGGTGGGGGCAGCTGCATGAAGCAACAGGGCTGACAGCCAGCTGTGCTTCTCCAGTTCACAACCCAGGGATGAAGGTCCCAGGAAGGTCAGGACGGCTGGAAGTGTGAAATGAATGCAGCCTGCGTAGCTGTCAAAGGATCAAGCTGTCTGCGCGGCCGACTGAGCATGCACACACACACTCGGCAGCACCCAGCTCGGCATTACCTACTTCACCACCGATGTAGAAGTCAGTGTTTGTCGGGTGAACGACAGCGTCACTGTCGATCGAGGCAATGTCAGCCTGAACAACTTGCAACTATAACAGGTAAACAGATGTACATCAACTGTGTTGGACCGGGACCCGCGCACAGGCACATTGACTAAGGCCCCAATGGCAGGGCTGGCCTACCTGGTCGATTCCAACATATGAGCCCAAGGGGCAATCAGTCCACGCAGTGTGCGCACGTGTGGATGGGGGTGAGGACAGGAGGAGGAATATCAAATGTGACATGTTTAAATTAAACATTTGAAGGACAAGTCCAAAAAAAGAAACACACATATGAGATCATTTCCAAAGATTAAAAGAAATAAAACAACGAATGCCCCGCTTCACCCTGCAGAAGCCTGTACAACACTGGCACCCACTGAGAAGGCTACAGAAACATGGCATCTGCTTTGAAAAAACGTGGACTGTCAGGCCAACCGCAACAACGAGTTTCTCCATTCGTCTACAGCAGTCAGCTTGTAGGCTTTGATTTTCATTGCTTTTGTTTTCCTTCAAATGGAAGCTCAAGAAACCAGCACAGATATATGGACAGGGCAAATAATTTCCTTGAATGGGTGGAAGGGTTTTTCCAGGCTTTTCTCTTTTCCCAGAGAATCCTTTCCACACTCTGGACAGAACCGCTGCCATTTATAGCCTCTGCCCTTTTGCTTTACAGACGGTGGGCGTCTGGTTAAAGCAGGTGGGAAACAAATCCCAACCAGGTACTTCTGAACTCCGGTCTGTTTTCAGCACACCGCTGTGGTCTGTCTGTGTGGGTAGGAGTGGGCTCCTGGAGGAGAGTCCTGTCGGTTAGGACAAAGGCAGCTGCAGTCGGGGGCAGAAGGCACACAGGATATACTGTGGTCAGGGTTTAAGACGGTACTGCCCCAGGAGGCATATGGCAAGCCGGTGTGCCCTGGCAAAGCTGTGTCTCACGGGGGCACTTATGCCTTCAGCTGACGGTTCCTCTCATGAGATGATGAAACCATAGAGGCGGAGCACCTGAGGGACCTTTCGGCCCGTGCTCAATGTCTGCTCCTCTGACTGACAGCCTCCAGCCACAGAGTGCGTGTAGGTGGTCCTGGTCAGTCACACAGCGCATGGCTAGGAAAGGCTGAGGGACAGGAGCCGGTGAGTTATGGATAAAGTACAGCTCCGTGATAGAAAACCCAGCTTCCCTTCAGATACTTGGAGTACCATTCTCACCAAAGTGGAAATGGAGAAACTCTTGTTTTGTTGTTACCTGAGTTTTTCAGCTTAAAAAGAAATAAAGAAAAAGGAAAAGAAAAAAAAAAAACAACACACACATTTTAAAATCCCTCCCATGAGACCAGCAGTCAGCCTGATCATTATGGAAGAGAATTTAGACGGTGAAGCGTCTGCAACGCAGGGAAAGGAGCCAATCACACTCGATGAGACGTACGAGACCGTCTCCATTTGGAGTGGTTTAGAGTGGGTCGACGTTCAAGGTCTACAATCAAATGCCAATCGGGAATTGGAGATCTGCCTTGACCAAGCTTAAGTCTAGGCAAACAGAGAGCCTAAATTCTGGGTTCCATGAATTCTCATCTGACAGCTGGTGGTGCCAAACCCCATCCCCAATTACCTAGGTCATCTTTAAGGTCAATGTCAGCATTGGTAGGATTGATTATGGCCTCCACCTCAAAGCCGGCTAAATTACTGATCTCACTGTGAATAAGGTTCAGCTGAAAAGAAAAGCACGAGGTGGGAAATAACAGGAGAGCCGGCAAGTTGCAGAGGGTGAGCCCTGGGCACGGGCGAGGCAGTGGACGCTCGCAGTGCGCTGGGCACAGAGGGAGACTGGGAGCCGCTGGCTAAGGTGGGTCTACTTCAAACAGAAGACTCCCGTGCCACAGGGTGCCGAGGGAAGCAAGCTAGGCGGGCCAGCGTTTGGAACCTGCAGATGTGGCTGAGGGTGAAAGGGAAGCACAAGCCACGCTGGCCTGGGAAGAAAGCTGGTAGTTCTCCTTTAGAGGGACTTGTCATGATGAGGACCCAGAAGCCAGACGCTCAGTGTGGGTGGGAGAGGGGTCCTAGCTGGCTGTGTGGACACCTACAAAGTGCTCTGCAAGTGTCGGTAGCTCTGAGACTTTCTCACCACTGTAGCTGCTGGCTGATCCTCCCTGCTCCCATCTTGGTCAGGAGTACCAGAGAGCAAGGATGGCCTGTTGCTAGAACACTTAACTTTCTATGCCCGCTACTCACACAATGCTGGAGTTCAGGTGACGCCCGGGAAGAAAATTTTCACCTCACTGGTCAGGCTGTACTGAGGCTGACGGTTGGTTTGCATATAGCTTGAGCTGTGTCCGCCCAATCAACCGGGTCTTTCTGAAGAGCCACTGACCTTTCTCCGCCTGTTGCTCTGTTGCCATGGCAAGCCTTGGTCACTCACGAGGAGCAGTGGGTGCTGGCTCCTGCTGTCCTGGCCCTGCCCCACTCCCTCCTTTTCCTCAGGTACAGGTGTAGCTAAACTTGCACCTTCACAAGCTCTGTCTTGTCATCAAGTTGCCCCTTCTTCAGTGACACCAACTGTGCCTTTAAGCACACAGACTCACTACGGCCTAGGTCTGAGCCTGCAGGGGGCACCAGGACGGAGTCCTTGTCCTGGCATTCGCCATGGGGCAGAGTGGTGGAATACAGGACAGCTCCTGGCAACTAAGCCCCAGGGTGCTGAACTTCTGGGGCCACTTTGGGATAAAGAAAAAAAAGGTACACTATATGCAAGAGAGATGCACCCCCAAATTTCTGATCCTTAAAAGCTGCTGGGTTTTCAAAGTCTAAAGGTGCTTTAGAGTAAGAGCTCTTCCTCGGGAGAAACCAATGGGAGAAATGAATATGGTCGTCTGACCAAGGAAAGATTCAACAGCAGAAGAAAGGCCGGATCTTTACACATGGGTCTCCTCCTCTTAGTGACCGATGGTGACTGGAGGCCCCTCACATCCCTAACAGGTTTCATCAGGGGCTCCTGATCCTAGTGGCAGTGCACTGAGGAGCATAGGCCCTGGCTATGCCTGCCTGCTGGGAGGGGGGCAAGATGGGCGCCGAGGAAATGCTGACCATAAAAAATATTCTATGCCCCCACCAGAAAACAAACAAGAAGGTCACACTCTGTGAAAAGGCCCGAGGCTGGTGAGGGAGGGAGGCAAAGGAGAAAGTGGAGAGGAACGCCTCTGCCTGTGTGGCACGGCTGAGCACACATCCGAGCATCTACAGGGTGACATGCTGAGAAGTCATGTAGGGTCAGCCTTTTAAACTTCTAACTGTATGGGCACATCTGGGATTTGTAGTCACTGGAGGAGCATGTTTTCCCCGGCTCTGGTTCTACCAGCCAGGAAGCATCCTCTGACCCTCAGTGGCCTGCGACACCTCTGTCCAGGGAAATGGGCTCTCTGGAGGAAACTGGAGTATCCTGCCTTTGCTGGAGGCAGGAAGCAGTTGCAAACAGAGCTTGGCTCCTTGGAGAACTCCTAGTCCATCCTGGCCTGGTCACCATGCCTTCTGTAAGGACCATGGCACCTCAGGAGGCCTGCTGCTTAGCACTGGTACTAGTTCAGCCAATGGAGGGTTGTCAGTCTCTCTCACCCACGTCTAAGCATGAGGCTACGATTGGACTGTCCACCGTGCTCGTACACTAGTGTTCAGAACATGGCACCGGGCTGGCTACAAGACCGTGCTGCTCTTACAGAATGCACACAAGTGTGAAAAGATGAAGAATCCTCTGGTCTACAGAGTGTATGACAAAGACCAGTGGGGAGAGAACTGGGTCAGTCTTTGTAAAGAAGAATGGGTAGTTGACTTAGCTTGGGCAGGCTGGCCCAATGGCAAGGGTTAATACTGAGGTAACCATCAGCAGACAAAAAGACCCCGGACAAGAGAAGAAAACCCCTGAGCACAGGGCACACGGGCTGCGTGGGCGTCCCCTTGAAAGGACCAGTCTAGTAATCCACAAGTGAACCGCCATGTCCTGGGCCAAAACAGAAGTCAGTTGGTGTAGGTTACGTCTCAGGCAAAGAGCATGCGACCACACACAGCATATGGCAGGGGAGAGAGACTTGAATCACAAATCAGACTGCCAAACATTGTGAGAATTCCCACTAGCCTGATTTTCGGGGAAGGAGGAAGATCATTAGTGGTTTCAGTGTTTGAGTAAAGTGACTCCATCTTTGTCATCTTGTGGGCAGATTAAAAACTTCAGTTTTATACCACAGCACGGGAACATTAGTACAGCTGTGGATCCTGCTAGCTGCTGCAGGAACACACCACTGAGGCAGTGTCAATAAGAGAGCAGAGTGTGTCCCTTTGGCTACAGTTGGAAGAAAGGGACTCAAGCCCAGAAAACTGCAAGGTCCCTTCCCCCACCAGCAACTGATCACCCCGATCTCACCCCTGTGGTGGCCTGTCTCTGACACCTGCTATACTCAGGCCTCCTAGGGTGGTCACGTCCTATTTAGCAATGAACATCAAACACCATTAGATGCAACTCCTGAGCTGCAGTAAACATCTCCTCTCTCTCAAAGTAGGACTAAAGGAGCCAGCAGGTTCAGTAACTGGGCCTTGGCCCAGGCTTACACTCCAGTAGCTTGCAGCCAGTCCAGCCTTACCGAGCCGGGGATGAGGAGGTGAGGGGTGAGGGGGGTGGGAGAGTGTCTGGCACTGATGGCAAGAAGCAAGTGGCCCAGTTCTACTACCTTGACCTGACACCATTGGCTAATGGAAATAATACAATCCCTTTTAAAATCTGACTAGAAATTAAATGTTAAGCCATGTGAGTGAGTATCACAGATGTTCTTAATGGTATGTTGGGCCTACCTATAACTGTCAAACTCTGGTGCCATTCATGACAACAAAGAGGGATGCCTAGGCTGGCCTCACTTTCCTGTGTAACTCACACCAAGTCCGATTCTTTCCCTGGCCTCAAAGTCCACTCCCCTGCTAAAGGGAATGGGAGAGGGAGCTGCCTTCAACAGAGCTCTTCCTAGACACCTCATGATGCCCATCTTCCCCAGGAGCCACAGCAGGCCACTCCTGTCTCCACATCTGCCTGTGCTGGGCTGAGCCTACGCCACACATTTCTAGTGTAAATTTTCCCAGAGCCTTCAGCCAACGTATGGTAGGCTTCTGGCCAAACAGTGCCCTAGAAGGACAAGGCTATCCAGAAGCTGCCCGAGGCCAGGATGGTGACACACAGTATGACTGCATCCCCTGTTCTAGTTCAGAAGTTGGGCAGCAATCTGAAGGGAGGGATGGGGTTGACAGCTCAGAAGCGGCATGGGTCAGAGGTAATCCCTGCTACAAAGATCCTGATATTTGGGAGGTTCGGAGACTCAATTCTGCCCTCCTACTAACCTGCTTTCCAAACTGCTTCAAAGATTCTCCCAGGGACCTTTGCTGCTAACAGCGACGTGGATACGCACGCTGCCAGCGACTTGCTGTTGTTGCTGTGGGGGTTGCTGTTTGCTTGTTTTTTAATAAACTATGAGGTTTTTAAAGGGCCTAGAAAAAGCCACACGTCTCGGTGCAACCACAAGGCAAAAAACATTTGTGGATTCCGGCTAACAACACTGTTTTCTTAGAAAAAAAATTCAACGATGTGTGTGAACATGGAAACCACAGAGTAATGAGAGTAATGAGGGGAGCCCCTGAGACTTCAGTCTGAAATGCATCATTAAGAGCTACAATTAGAGCCCAGGCCCCCGAGCCCAGGGCTGGCCCTCCTGCAGGTAGCTTAGCAACAGGCTCCTGGCTGGCCAGGCTGCAGTGTCACATTTCTCCTCCAGCTTGCTTGCTGTATTTAAGGACTGTTTTTGCTGTCAGACGGAAATGAGGTACACAGAGCAGGGTACCACAGCCACCCCTTCTAAAGTACACTTTCAGAGACTTTTTCTAAGACTCATCCAAAAGCCGGAGCCAGGCTTCCAGTATGCCTGTGTGACACTTGTGACCGTTTTATGACTTCTGCCCCTCAGCACTGCACACTGAATTTGTCTCCTGACCATCAAAGTCAATAAAGGGCCTGCAAGTGCTACTTCAGAATTATGTCCTCTGCCTCAGCTACAGGAGTGGAGGGCTCTTGAAAGGTCAGAAGCACTCCAGTTCCTCACATGGGTGTCCAGGCTGAGCTGATGTGCTCAGCTACTGACTTGGGTGACTCTGGGGACCTCTCCTGGGGAGCATGGGTGTCAGCACATCCTGCTGTACTCAGTAGGAAGGGCAGTTTCATCAGATCCAACAGACTCAAGTGTTCAAACGTGCACGAGAGTGGACAGGCTGCCTTGGGTCGGTGCCGGTGCTGTTCTCAGGGCTGACTTCTATTCTAGGCTCTGGCTCAGTAAGTCTTCACCAAGCAGCCACAATGGCTTCATGACCTAGCCTGACGCCTTCACTCTGTTCATCAGACCATCTCAAATTTTCAGCGTATCAATACTTTTCCTGTTCCTAAGGCTTTTGCAGACCATGCAAGCCCCGAGGGGTGGTTAGTATTAGACCGTTTTCATCCCTGAGGTACCCATTCTGCAATCTGAGACCAGGAGGATTCCAGAGGGAGGAAAGCTACAGAGAGCTGCGTGCCCAGCTGTGCAGACACAAGCAAGGTATCTTCAGTGGGCTCCAGACAACAGCCCAGATGTGGACCTGGTCCTACCTCTTGCTGAAGCAACAGAGCAACAGAAGGGCGTTTGTGCTGGCACATGGCCACCTACGGAGCTCAGTGTCTTCATGTGTGCCGTGAAGTGAATGTGAGTTCTAGCTGAGGCTGCTGGGGTGTGTGTGTGTGTGTGTGTGTGTGTAAAGGGGAGCAAGAGAAGGGCGCAGAATCAGGAGAGGCCAGAGTGGAGGGGACTAGGAGCAGGATGGGTGGGTGGGCTGTTCCTAGGGGGCGTTCTATCTCTCACCAGGCCTCCCACCCCGGCTACTCACTCCCTTAGGGAGGGAGAATGAAGGCTAGTCCTAAACAGCAGAGGGGCTCACACATCAGTGTCAACTGAGGCAACATGACAGGACCTGTGAAAGGTGTGGAAGACTCGGGCGTTGCCTTCAGGTGCTGAGAGGGGGTTAAACTTTCAAAGCCCAGACCTTAAGATGACGACTAGAACTGCTGCTTTAGACAGATGCACACAGAATACAGATAACGGCTACAGGATGTAAACAGCAATGGTTAGATCCGGAACGTCACCGCAGGAATTGCATCATGAGAGCCTGAGTGCAATTAGTGACACGAGAGGGCAGGGCGGGGACAACGGGCATGAGTGAGCAGGAAAACGGTGTCATCATGGTGCAGAGGAAACGGACAGAGGATGTAAAAATGATGCAGCTTCTGACCTGATGCAGAGCAACTTTAAGCAAACGGACCCGCAGGGCCAGAGTCAGTCCTTCAACGTTATTTACAGAGGACTTAAAAAAAAAAGCCTGAGACAGATCCCACCCCTCTTTTAATCAATTCTCATTTCCAGGTCTTAAAAGCCTTTGCATCATTTTTATTCTCAATAAAAGTGAATCAACTTTTACAAAACCATGGCGTCCTGGCAAAGCTGCATCACTGGGGCGGCTGAAAATATATTGCCCGTGGTTAAAACAAACAACTGGCTCGAGGAGTCGCCTGGTGGCTCAGTGACGAAGCCCCTGGTACACCCGTTAGCTGGTCTAAGAACAACCCGGCTCCCTGGATCAGATCGGTGCCCACCAGGACCAGCTAGACCCTTCCCCCTGCACAACCCACACTACCTGATGAGCAGCCCATTCCTCAGAGGCACCTCCTTCCCTAGGCTGAGCCCAAGGGTCCTGGCCCCCAGTGGGAGCTTGTCTGTGTGCACTCCCCTTCCTGGAACCTGGCAGAATCCCCAGAGCCCGCTCGTTGTTCCTGTCCACTCAGCCCTCCCTGGGGTCACTTCCAAAGCCACCCTGGAATTGTTCTGTCCACCCTCTGAGCTGAGCGACACCTGGAATCTCAGCCTCTGCCCTCTTCCCCCGCATCCCCCCCCCCCGGGGCCCTGGAGCAGACTGAGCTTCGTCTGCCTACCTTCTGGCCGAGGAAGAGGCTCTTGGTGGAGAGGACGGTAAAACCATCTGTAGGCGTGCCCTCCGTCGTGCTGTCGGCGCTGGCGGCCTTGCTGACTTCTCCCTGCTTCTTCTTGTACAAACCGAAGAGTTAGAGCACGGACCATTAGGCAGGGGCCACACAGACCTTTCTTACCCAAGAGACAGCCCAGGTCTCACCCATCACCAATTCAGAGGCCACAGGAGACAAAGCCACACTGCTCATCCCACAGTGAGGGCTGTTACTTATTTAGAGAGCCCAGAGTTATAAGAAAAAAAATTGAAATTGTTTATTACTTATAATCTTGAAAAATCTTAAAAGCAAAACCTAAATTTTTAATAATTTTGAATAGAATCACTTTATAAATTGAGAGTAACATCCCGTCACTAATGGGTTTTAGGTATTTCACCTTTTTAGATCTTTGCATGTAACTCAAGTGCATTGTTACAGGCACACGCCTGTAACCTAGTGCTTGGAGGGTTGAGGCAGGGGGACTATTACTAGTTTAAGCCAGCCTGTACCCTGTAGTGAGTTCTTAGCAAGCCTGAGCTACAGTGCAAGCTTCTGCTGTAACAACCAGGAGAAAGCAGACGGTTGTGGCTGCCGGCAGTGGCCCTTTCCCATTGTCTTCCTTAGAGTTAGCTATGGAGACTGCGGAGGCTGCTGTCCCACAGCCACAGTGTGCCCCACTCTAGCACACTCCCAGCACCCCTCGGACGGGAATACATGCACCCCGGCATTCCGCTTCCGAGCATTCCAGAGCCTTCAGCTCTGCTTCTACTCGCAGCCTTGACCCCTGGTCCCCTTTACAGCCTTCTCCTTCCACCGCCAGAGTAACTGGTAAGAAGGATGCATGGAACTGGGGGACATATACTTTTCTGCATACTTTTTAAGGGTGAAAATTTATAGAAATACACATTTGGCTGTGTGTGGATTTTCTACATTCAGATATTGAACGGGTTAAGGACAGTGGGAAATGGTGGGACTTCAGATTAGACAGTTCTTCTTTTTCTTTTCCCTTATCTCAGATTATCAGAATACGTGGATCCTGAGAAAGGCCCGGTGGGAAAAAATAAGCTGTAGCTGAGTCACAGGGCAGTGGTGAATGCCTGCCTACATGGTGGGGAGAGCGGGTATTTCAGACAGGTCTGCTTTCCATATGGATGGCCTCAGACAGCGAGCTCAGAGCTCAGGGCAAGGCCTGCGTCCTATCCAGGTACCCATTTAGGGTCCAAATCCACAAGCACGGGTGTATTAGCAGCCTTCCTTGCATTGAAAAAAAAAGACCATGTCATTTTGTTGACTGCTTTGGCAGCAAGGAGTGCTTTGGCAATGGCATAGCTGATGCCTTCCGTACACTGAATAAGCTAAGCCCTAAGCTCCAAGCTTTGGAGATAAGACAAAAGCGCTTTATGAGGGAGAGCCGGACGGCAGAGAATGGATTCAGAGGCTTGTGGATTTGCTGTCTTCATACTTTGCATTTATCTGAGCTGACAAGAAGAAGAGAGCCAGGCATAGTCAAGACCTGCATGGGAAGCACAGGCTTTTATGATACACCTGGGAACCAGGACTGACAAAGCCATTCACAAGTGTGCCGTTTTCAGTCCTCCACTCAACAAAACTCAAGAAACCACTGAGCTACCAGCTGGGGACCAAGAGAAGCACACTGACAGACAGCTCTTGGTTGATGGGAATGCGCTAACGTCAGCTGCTACTCACTGGTGAGCACGTCCTGTTAGGCACAAGAAAGGAAAAGTGGTAAGCACTGGTGAGTGCTTGAGGGCTCCATGCTGTCTTTGTAACTCACTGTAAATCTAAGCCCATTCTAAAAGGTTTCTCAGAACATACTGATGGGAGACTGCTACCCTGACCATTTGTCTGGGGAATAGAGAAGATACACTGTTGCTGCTGTAACAAACCTCTGGGTTCTCATCCATCATTCTAGGAGCAAGGCTTTCCAAATTCTAACAGCTTCTGCTGTAGGATAGGACGCTGACCTTTGTCTCAACTCAGCAATTCATACGTCTTAGGATCCTTGAGCCAATGAATGAGGAAATCATTCATTCCACTACAAGATACTTTTCTAATAAAATGTAGCTTTTTCTGTAACAGTTACTAAACCTGGACTGCATCTGTTGGTTGGAGTAAACACACATTAACAAGTGTGTTAACCGTCCAACCTTGGGAAATGTACGTCATTCAGTATAAAGTACAAGAACCACTTCAAGTGAACTGAGATACAGTGCTCTGCTACAAAAGCCATTATAACGGGAGATAAAGATGAGGCACTCCATGAGGCCAGAGAAGCGGCTCAACAGGTAAAGGCACAAGCGTGATCCCAGGACCCATGGAAAGGTGTAGGGAGAGAAATGAATCTGAGACGTTGTCTTCTGACTTCCATACTTGAATGGTGGCACATACACAGGCATCCGTATGCATACAGGCGTGCGCACGCACACACACACACACACACACACACACACTTTAATAAAGTATGTTAGAATTAAGTTCTGTAGGATAAATGAAAGGAGGGAAGTAAAACATGTAAGTTTTCCAATGTTAGTAAACTGCTTTGGGTATTTTTACTGGATGCATAGAAACTGACAAAATTTTATTTTATAAATGATAATATATGGCGCATGCTAAAATATCCTTAAATTTCTTATGAACAGTGTCATACTTTACATGTACACGCTACAAAGCTTTCTGAGACTTCTTTGGGGAGGAATGTAAGCACCAGCACTACTCCTCTCAGTGCTGGATCACTCCTGAGGGGAAGTGCTGGGTCCATGGCCACCAAAGGATGCAGGTTCTCCCTCCCTGAGGGCTGCACAGATAGAGTTAGAGGACAGGTGTCAGACATCAGTGTCACAGCTTGTTTCTGTAAAGAGGATTCTAGTTCCCACGCCCCATTCATCCAGCAGTCACTGGAGTCACCTGAGCCTTAAGCCATGAGGATGCCAGTGACTTTCTGCAGTGATTTGTTTAAGGCCTGGCCTCACTTACCCTGCCGGGAAGGCTCTGCAGTCCTCTACCATCAGAGCAGGACAGCTCTGGCCAAGAAGCGGCCCATCATCATAGGATGCATGAGCAATATTATTTGAACTTGTTAGCTCTGCATTTAAATCCTGGCCCCACCAGCACTGTGAGCTGGGCAAACTGAAAACTGTTTGCCTTCCCTTAGGCTCCCCACTCAGAAATGGATCTGAGGCTAGAGAACTCCAGACTGAATAAGAGAAATCAGTCAGGTGCTGCACAGAGAGGGAACCTTCTACTCTGCAGAGAACTTGAGCCTTTTCGAAGCCCCAAGGAACTTCAGGTCAGTCCCACTGCCCTGCATACAAGCAGCAACTGCTTTCTGATCATAACTGTATTCAAGTGAGGCCTACTGCCTGCAATCACACCCGTTCCTACTGTCATGGAAGAAAAATGCCTTTTCTTGTGGTGACACAGGCAGTAGGCTTTTCTGATCTAAGCTTGGGAAAAAGATCTAAGCAATCCCATCTTACTCAAACGACTGTAAGATTTTTAGAATCTTACATTTTATATAAATGCAAAAGTGTCATGCACTGGACATATGCAGGGCTGTTTTGAAAAAGCCTAGAAGGTCAAAGTCAACCTGTGCACATTTAAGACTGTGGAATTCAGTGTTGAAACTGATGGAGGGAAACCCACCACCCAAGTTCACCTCTGCCTCAGCAACCTCAGCAACCAGCCATCACTAACAGGCAGCAGACTGTCGGGTGGCAATTCCTCATTAAGAAATAACTCCTTTCTTTGATATCTCCTTATACAGTGGTTCTCTACTCTCCTAATGCTGAGACTTGTTAATACAGTCCCTCTTGTTGTGGTGACCCCCTGACCCTCCTAATGCTGAGACTTGTTAATACAGTCCCTCTTGCTGTGGTGACCCCTGGCCATAAAATTATTGTGTTGCTATTTAATAACTGTAACTTTGCTAGCTATGATCCTAAAGTAAGTATGTGATAGGTGTAACTTCTATTCCCCGGATCTAACTGTCATCTCCGAGGCTCACTGCTTCCGTCTGCTCAACCTAGGCCTAGTCCTGGAAGCTTCTCCCCTCCATACAACCTAAGCCAGGCCTAGATTATCTTTAGCCTCTGAGACTTGCTGCTGAATAAGCTCCCCCAGAATTCCTAGTTCTTTCTGAGCTCTGGCTGGGTGGTCAACTCAGCTGTTCTGCTCAGACTCCTCTCCCAGGCTGATTCAAACTGGCTTCTCTCAGTTTCTCCTCAATCGCTCTGCTTGGCCTCAAACTAACTCTAGCAATCTATTCTGATCTTCCAGCTCCTCATCCTCTGGCTCGGCCTGTTTTCACCTGTGTCTGCCTTGTTCTCTCTTCAACCTGTCTCGGTACAACTGTCCCAGGAAAACTACCTCCTTCCCTCTCTCTGCACTGCCCCTTAAGCAGCCTCCCTTTCCAGTCTCATGGGAGTTGGGCAGATACTATTCTGTCGAATCTTTCTCTGATCCGTTTCTTTGTCTGTCACTCAATTAGACATCCCTTTCAAACACGGTGCTTCCTTCTACAAACCAGCCTTGCCTTCACTGTTTGGGATTACACGTGTGTACTGAGGCCGAGCCACACAATAACTAGAAACAGGTTTTTCCAGGAAACAACACAATCTCGGGGTTCATGGTGTGCTTGTAGGCAGGGTATCTGGTATGTGACCCACAGGTTGAGAACCAAGGCACCCACCAAAATCAGCCTGGTCTTCTACCAGGAAGTGAGTAATGAGCCCATCCTCCTCACCTAGGGTCTTCACGTAGGAAAGGGGGGTTTAGAATGCACCACAAAGACAGACCTGCCACAGGTAGGGCGGCGGCGGCTCCCCTCACAGCCCCCTCAGGGCACAGGCTGTTGTTGGTGTTTCCTGAGTTCTCCCATGTTCTCCTCTTAGCTTCACTTCAGAGACAGGGAAGCCAGGCACCATAGGGAGCCCACAAGAACACACAAATGGCAGAATTAGAATACAGCCACATCACAGACTAGGCCTTCCACTTTTAACACTACATGGCCAAAACAGTGGTTGTGTTACTTGTGTTTCAAACATCTACGATAGAAGGGTTTCTATAAATACATGTTTCTATACACATAGGCTTTCTGAAAAATAGGTTATTAATTCATTATAGTCTGTGACAAGAGCAGGATTTTCTTTCCTGCACACATTTTTTTGCCTGCCAAACTTACACACATTACTTATACAAAAATACATTATGCAATATGCCCAGAGTCACTGGCTTGTAGAGCTGGAACAGGCTCTGTCATTTTATGGGCTAGGGCGGGACAAGGCAGAGAAGGGGGCAGACTTGCCTAAGGCCACCCAAGTAGGAAGAGCCTCGGGCACAGCGAGCCCTGGCCTTGAGTACAGGACTGACTGCTCCCCTGCAGCTGACTCAGCCGTCACACTGGACATTTTCAAAACCTTCAAATTATATAGAATTGAGGGAGGAAATTATGATTTAGACTTCCACTGTTGACACTTGAAAAATACCAACTCCCTTTCAGCGCAAGTGTTTTAGCACGTCCCTGAGGTGGGGCCCTCCGCACATGCCCCTGGAAAGGCGATTTTCAGAATGTTCCATGAAACGTGAAAATGCCAGGGCCTTCACTGTCTCTGGGAGCTGACACCACAATTTACATTAAACAAATGTTTTGAAAATTAGCTGTTCACAGTTCCAATTTCAGCTTCCCCCAGGGTTTAATGTTAGCCAAATACTGGTACAGTAACCAGACAATGTGTTTTACTGTGTGGAAGAAAAACAGACCGCCATCACAGGCTCCCTGCTTTTGTAATCAAGAGAAAAGTTGAATGTTTGAGTGATTACTGACATACGGTTATTAGAAACATAGCTACTAGGGGCTGGAGGGACACACAAATACACCACACACACACATACATCACACATACACACCTCCCTCTCTCTTCTCCTCCTCTCTCTCTCTCTCTCTCTCTCTCTCTCTCTCT
>NW_021604656.1:5087404-5151477 GCF_004785775.1 Grammomys surdaster
CCCTCTCCCTCTCCCTCTCCCTCTCCCTCTCCCTCTCCCTCTCCATGAGGAACCAATTCCTAGTGTTTGGTAAGCTGCAAAGGTCAGGAAGTCACCAGTCGGGGGAACAAGGCACTGGCATCTAAGATGCTCAGATGGCACCACTTGAGTGCAGGACAGAGGGCAAGGCTTCGACGCAGCTAGGGTACCTACCAGCCAAGCCTGAAGCATGGCTCTACCCTGCTAGTGCCAGCACCTAACGCCAGCCCCTCCCTCTGGGCAGCCAGGCCCCCCAGGGCCCATTTTCAAGGCTTCTCTGTGTTTTTCCTAACTTTCCAAAGCAAGTCCCCTGGGACTTGCCTGCTTCCTCCGCCCTGCCCTCCCTCCCTCCCAACTGCAAATATAGGGAGAGGGAAGGGAACTTTGCAATCTGCTCACGTTATAGTTAGCAGAAATGAAAAAGGAACATTCTCTGAAGTCCCTTCCCTGCCTGTCCCTTCCTCTTCTTCCTTCCCCTCCTCTTCCTTCTCCTCTTCTTCCTCTCCTCTCCTCCTCCTCCCTCCCCTCCTCCTCCTCCTGCACTCCCGAATAAGGCAGAATGCTTTCTAGTATCTAGAAATACTGGCCACTCTTCAGGGTCAAGCTTCTCTTTCCAGGAGTGGGGAACAACTGAGGTATTTATTCAGATTTTTACTTCAGGGCAGTGTTGTTTGCATCCATGAGTGTGTGTGAGGAGACACAGTGCCTTCTCCTCAGCTAACACAGGCCCCAAAACAATGTCAACAGATGGGGATGTTTTTGTCCTTCCCCATCAAAGTAACTCTAAGCCATGCATGACAGGCTCTCCTCTCTTCTCCACAGAGGACCAGCATCTAGGACAAGGCTTTCAGGGAAAGCTAGGGCTGGGAGGACTGCCTGAAGATGCACTGCTTCTCTTTCTGGACTGAAAGACAGCTGTCTGGAGCGCTCCTCCAGGAGCTACGTGTCCAGTGAGGACACGTAGCCATGGCAACACAGTGAGATTGCAGAGCTCAGCGTCAAGGCATGTGCGCAGATGGCCCCTCTGAGGATGGTAATTACTGGTGGTCCCTGGCACAAGAAAACCTTTCCACAGGCCTGCGCATCTACATGGGAGCCCGGGTACAAGAGGGGTGTGGCCGGGCTGTCGGCCACCTCCCGCTGCCCTCTGGAAGCTGCTACCCACCCCCATGTCCAGTCCTCCAACTGAACCCAGGTTCCCTGAGACACCTGGACTAGCCAGTGAGTTGGCTTGTCCAGCTCCCCCATCAGGGATCGGCTCTGATAAGGGCTGGGGGGAGGGGGTGACCTTACTTATCCACCCCACACATCCCTGCCAGATCCCGTACCTTAGACTTTCGGGCCCCTTTCTTGCCTCCTGTTTTCTTAGCCACTGGCTTCTTCTGGGACGGAGACTTGGCCTTTTTGGCTGGTGGAGGCGTGATGATGGCTTCCAGTTTCCCCTTGGATCCTCGCTTCTTCGCCAGCAGCTCAGGATGGATATTAGGCAACACCCCCCCGCTGGCTATGGTGACTCCTTTTAGCAGCTTGCAGGAAAACCAAAGTCGCAGGTGGTGAGCCAGACGCCTGCTCCAGGAGTGCCCTGCCTGATTCAAGAGGTCAGCCCTGCTCACACGCATCTGCTCCGAGCTGCTACAGCTCTTGACTCTGTGGCAGCTACAAGGATGCTGGCAGGACTCAAGACCTACGGGACTCAAGCCCCCGAGTCCTCACTTGGTATGAACTTATGCTGTCATTCCTTCTGGGAGAGCAGAGCACCCACGTCATCTCCCTACCCTACTTTCAGTGTCGGCCCAAAGGGCAGGAAGCTGCTTAGGGTCTTGCCGGTCACCACAGGCTCTCCTGGGTGGTCTGAATATATGCTAGCGTGTCTGGGGATAGGCTGGAGACCCCCATACCTGGTTTAGCTCTTCATCGTTGGCCACAGCTAACAGGATGTGCCGGGGAGTGACCCGTCCCTTCTTGTTGTCTCTTGCTGCATTGCCAGCCAGCTCCAGGATCTCAGCTGCAGGGCAGATGAAAGCATGCGGTCACTTCAGGGCACTAGAGAACTCATCTGTCTCCACGCAGGAGTGCTCTGCAAACAAGGCTTCTGGGACAGCCACTCAGAGGTGGGACAGAAAGGCTGAGTGGGAGTTAAAGGTTCTACCCTTTGTTCTGAAACAGAGGTTAGGAGGAACGGGGACCAGCAGAGGGCTCTGGGTAAATAAGTGGTGAGACTCAGATCTAAATCCAGCTCTGGCTCCCACTTCCCAGACAGAGCCGCCTATGAGGAGCACTTGGACACGGCCAGCTGCATGCACCTGCAGTGTGGCCAGGTGGACACAATGCCTGCACTTCTGGTGATGTGCCACCCATCTGTAGAACTGAAGGGGAGGGGACTTTATGTAGACGGTGTTTGAGAAATCTTTGATGCTTGAATCAAAGAAGAACACCTGCATATTGGGATCTGAAATCAGGAAGCTGTGACTGGGCTCACAGTCAGTGTCACAGTAACATAAAACAAAAGGGTGGGGATATTGCAGCTCTAAAAAGCTAAAGACAGAACCCACTACAATGTGTGACTTGAACGGAATCCTCCAGAGTCCTTTTGGAGACAAGTGAAGAGTCCTGAACACGGGAGTCACTCCATGAGAATTCTTTCCTAAGCTGGACAGGAGCACGGCCACTCTCGAGGAGACATCCTCGTTCCTAAGCAATGGCACGGTGGCTGGAGACTGCTCAGCAGTGAAGATCACTGGCTGTTCTTCTAGGGGTCCTGGGTTCAATTCCCTGCACCCACATGGCGGCTCACAGCCATGTGTAACTCCACTTCCAGAGGCTCTGGCATGAGCCTCGGCCTCTGCCTGTTCTGCACGCACATACACACATGCAGGCAAATACTTACGCACATAAAATCAAAATAAAAAAGGAAATTCATGCTTAAGTACTTAGGGATGGAGCACACTAGTACTGTCTTGAGACACGGTAAGCAGGGCAGATGTGGAAGGTTAAATCTGCATATGATCAGAGTCTTTCTTCCAAAGAAACCCTGCCCTCTGTAACATGAACGGACCTGAACTCTAGAGACCTCAAGTGACTTGTCTAAATAAAATAAGCCAGGCACAGAAAGATCAATAGACGCTCTATGAACTTACTAAGATGCCAGATCTAAAGAAGTTTCGTAGAAGCCGAGAACAGGGAGCGATCACAGAGGCTGGCGAGGGGGAAAAGAAGAAATGGTAGTCAAAGGGTATGAAGAGTTGGTTAGTCTAGGGAAAATTTTGGTGATGTTCCCAGAGAGGTGACTATAGTTGATAATACTATGTTATTTCCTAATCACTAACATGTCTACAAACCAAAACACAAGAATATAAAGGACAGATATGTTAAGCAAGTTAATCTCCTCATTCTCCTATGTACACACGTGCTAAAGCAGCACGCTGTACCTTACAGTGTACAGAGCACTTCCTGAGTAAGAATAATACAACAGAGGCTGGAGGGACGACTCAGTGGTTAGAGAACCAGCTTCTCTTACAGCGGATCCAGGTTCAATTCCCAGAACCCACATGGCAGCTCACTGGAGTCTCTAACTCCAGCTGTAGGCTATCTGACACTCTCATATGGACATGTGCAAGCAAAACATCAATGCACATTAAAAAAAGGAATTACTGAAAAACATACAATAATTTTTTTCAGCATTCTGAATGTCCAAAGTCTCTTCAAAGCAAACATCACGAGAGGGAATGAGACTGGGAGACTGTGTCCAACCTGCAGCTGATGCTTATATGGTCAGTTTTCCTGGGAAGCGGCCTCCTGGGACAAAGGAAAGCCCTAACATAACATCAGGGACACCGAGGAGTCCCCGCTGGCAAGATCTCTCCTGACTCCCTTCCTGGCAACCCGCCCATCTCATCCCTGCTCCTCACTGTCTTCATGCCATAGAGTCTGCCCACATCACCATCCTGCCTCTAATGTCCTTCTGTACCACCGTGTGGGCCAACTCAGGTCTGACCTTCTGCTACACTAAAGACACTCTAATACTCCAGTTATGCTGTATGTTCTAGATTGTTCTGACAAAGTCAGTGCTTGGACACATCCTGGAATAAGTAGGATAAACTGGTAGCTGTGGTGGTATTTGGGGTTTTCTACTCCACCTTTGATCATTTAGTTCTCAAATAAAAGACACACAACCTTTATATCTTTAAGAAGCCTTAAAAGCACCAGAGCTGGGCAGACATCACCCTTTGTGCTAGTTTGTCTACTTCCCCCTTAATAACCCCAAGAATTAACTTGCCATGTTCTTCCTGGGCTGGTCCTATTCCAACTGGCCAGCCCTCATGGCCATGGTCTCATGACCCACCTACCCCCCATAGCATCTTCCTCTCTCTTCTCCTCTCTCCTCATGGTCTCTCTTCAAACCCTGAGGCTGGTAATCAAAGCCCCGCCTACCTCTTTTCTGCCCATCTACAGCATGAGGCATCTTTATTCAACCAACAGTTTTACACTGAAGAGCAAGGTTACATAGCATCACTTGGTGTACACGGAGATCTCTTCGTCAGGGGCAACCAGACCTGGGGGCCAGTATTTAGCATTACAACACATGGTAACAGACCAAAACTCAACAGGTAGCTGCATGAAAACCAAGCCTGAGACTTCAAAACTAAAGACTGTCTACTGTGCTTGCTTTGAGACAGGGTCTCACTTTGGTCTGACTTACTAGGTAGCCAGGCTAGCTTCAAACCTGTGATTCTCTTGCGTCAGTCTCCGAGAGCTACAGTGGTGCCTGCACCACTGAGATGGCGTGTGTATGTTTAATATTAACAGCTAAGCCCCACGCAAACCCTGCTACATACGTGTAAAGACTCGAGTACCTGACTACTTGTGAACACTTTCACAATAGCAGTGGGATAGAGCAAGAGGCAATCAGTCGCACTTGGAACAGCAAGTTGCCTTCCCTAAACCCAGGAAATCGTGTTGCTCAGTCCTTGCACGGAAATGAACAACCTTACATTTCAGAAGGGACTCAGAGGCATTGAGGTTCCTGTCTTTCCAGCAGGAAGAGGGTTCAACACAAGGCTGCACAGTCCAGAGCTTTAGAGAGTACCATACCTGGGCTTCATGCCCACGAGAGCCATGGGTGTGGGGCAGGACGAACGTCCAGTACCTGAGGCACTAGCTGGAGGAAAGGCTTGCCCGTCCCACCTCAGCTGTTCCCCCACAACCTCAGGACAATGAAGTTTCTCAGTAGAGGGGCTCTCCTGAACATTCCCTGTAACTGCTCATGGGCCCTCTGTCAAACGAAGATGGTATCTGTGGTGCCCCAGGGTGCAGAAATGCCTGCTTGTGGTTCAGACCCTCAGTCTCCTGTGCTTGGGGTGTAGGCAGCACACCTGCAAGGCTACTGTCCTGCCACAGTTCATTAGCAAAGTAGGTGCCTGGGCCCCAAAAGAGGAGAGTCTGGCAGTTAAGGGCAGGGAGAAGAGCTCCCCAGAACAGGGTGGGGGCTGGAATTTAGCACTTAGGGAGCTTAAGAGGGGCCTCTGGAATTATGGAGCTTGTGGTCCAGATTTAAAGCTTTCTTCCCCTCTTCAGCCTTTGCCCCCCTTGCTGAGGCTATAGGGAAGGAGGAGCTGTCGGTATCCAGAGTCAGAGCATGCAGACAGTGGCTGGTAGGTTAGAGTCCACTGACCGTGGTGTGCTAACAATACCTTACCTTGTTAACAACACGGTACATACAGGTACCCACAGTGGTGGGCTGTCATACCAAATCCTTAAGTCCACCCCTTGACAAACTAATCATGTGGAGACAGTTTCTGGAGAAGACTGTCTCCCCTCCTTGGAGGAGTTTCAGCAGAAGGCCTCCTGGGCAGAGGTGGGGCGAAAGAAAGCCTGAGTGGGTGTGGGCGCAGACTCGGGTGGGAAGGCAAGACAAGAGAAATGGAGAGAAAGCAACTCAGTGCCCCAGAAGAAAACGAACTCCAGACAGAGGCCACAGACTCCGAGGACACCTTCCAGGTTTCACTAGCCTCCACCCAGGCCTCTAATTTGTGGCTCCAGCTTCAACGGCCTTAGCTTCAATTCCCCTTTTCCTGGGGAATTTCAAGGACTCCTTATATAATGCCAATTCAGCTTCGATCCAGAGATGCCAGCCTGGAGCCACGTGGGGGTGCAGGTCTGGGAATGGGGGCTCATGGGAAATAGCAGGGTGAGGATGTCACTGCCTTGCCTTCTGTAACAAGGAGCTGAAGTCCAAGGCTTCCTTTCTGCAAAACCCAGCAACATGCACGAGCTGAGATGGATGTGCAGGCCTAGGCTCCTATCAACGAGTGGGCCCCAGACTCTGCAGGAAGCAGGAGCTGTATCCATTACAACAGAAAGGAGGGGTGTGGGCAGACTCCAGCTCACTGAGCAAGTACAGTCTCTTGTTTACGCTCTTGTTTTTCCAGATGGACAGTAACCATAGTAACACTATCATCAGGGGACATACAAGATGGAGCACCTCAAAGACACACCTTTTGCAGGAAACATGCTCCACACCCCAATCTGCCTCTGCTCTGCAGTGGGCGGAGGGCCTGGGCATTTTACAAGTTGAGAAAGATGGAGGACACATGCTGACCGCTGAGAAAGCAGGGCTGCAGCACACCTCGTCGCAGCACACGGCGCCCACGGCTGAACAGCAGTGATTCCTCTGCCCTTCATCCCAGGCCCAGCTTTAGAAACAGCAATAAAGTGAAAGCCTTTCTGGCCAGGAGAGGGCTGCCTGCTGCAGGAGAAGGAGGGACATAAACTGCCAGGCACTCAGCGAGGCAGACTGCCTCCTGTTTGTTTGCTCCTCAGGGTACACTGGCCTTCCTAAGTGGGACTGGGAGAGGACGGCTGCTTTGAGACTGCATCAGGGCAAACCATGTCCTAGCAGGGAGACCTGGGTCTGCTCCTCAGAATGTGGTCTTGGTGAGTGACATGGATGGCAAAAACATGGAGGCCGAGCTACAGCCCCTAGCCCGTGTAGGCCACTGGACCCACAGCCCGTGTAGGCCACTGCACCCACAGCACTAGGGACAGCCCTAGGGTAGGCCACGGTTGAGGTTTAGTCTTTTGTTGTGTGTTGTAATGCTAACTAATGGTCCCCAAGGCCTGGTTGCTGGTGAGGAAGAGAGAATCTGCACCTGCACAAGCGACGCATGCGACACTGGCCGCCAAGTTATCCCTGACTGGTGGAAAAAGACGCCTACTATAGCCAATAGAGAAGACAGGCGGGGCAAAAGAGAGATAGGTGGGATTTGGGTTCCCGGCCTTGGGGTCTGGGGAGAGATCACGAGGGAAGGGAGAAGGTGGAGAGAAGAGAAGATGGCACGGGGTAGGTGAGTTATAAAAACAAGGCCACGAAGGCTGGCCAGTTAGAATAAGAGCGGCCCGGCTGGAACAAGACAAGTTATAGCTCAGGCATTATTGATAGAGAAGTAGTCACAGTAGCATAGAGGGCAGATACCTGCCCAGCTCTCGTGCTGATTAAGGCTGAATATAAATATAAAAGTTGTTCCTTTTATCTGGGAATTGAATCAAAGGGAGGGTAGAAACTCTCCATTAATATTAACATCTTTTTCTACAACAGGCCACTGTACCCCACGCCCCTGAGGTAGGCCCAAGCTCCAAGGGGGCACCCAATAAGCTAGACCAGGGCCAGCTTCTGTTTCTGCCCCTAGCTCATGGGCACTGATGCCATCCTACACGGGAGGGTACTCACTCTCCCTTCATTTCTCACGGGAAGGTCTTCACCTCTGATGCTTTGCCTCTGGCTAGTTGAAGGGAAATAACAATTCTGGGAAACAGAATCACAGAAACACACAATTTACAAACACAAAGCCTTCGCCATGATTTCTGGGGCCTGGTGGACCCCTCCTCAGAGGGCTATTTAGGAACTATACCTGGCGAATACAATCAAAAACAAAAACAAAACAACAACAAACAAAATGAAACCTGTGAAAAACCGAGGAGGGCTGGGCTAAGAGCTTGGGAGGGAAGAGACAGAAGCCCTCAGCAGCCCTCCACCCCCAGGAATCTTTTTCCTGGCCAGAGACAGGCTAATGACCAATGCTGGCCTTGTTTGGGGCCCAGAGTGCATGAGATCAGCTCCAGAGGATTCTAAGTTCCCCGCAGGAGCACTGAGGAGCACTGCACTGCTGGGTAGCTTGGTAGCTATTCTTTTAATGTTATTTTAAGATCTGACTTGTTAGACATACAAGCATCCCACTCTTCTCGTGAGCAACTGGCTCCTGGCTTGTGGTGGCCAGGACTGGTGATGTGGCCATGTCTCCTCAGAGCCCAAAGCTCCCAGCCTCATTGAATTTGACAGCTTTAGAGCAACATGTCAAGGTTCCCACAGCCTTAGACAAGGCCATGTGTTGGCAGCCGCTCCATCTCTGGAGCAGCTGGCTGGACAAGAGTACCTCTGGCAGCCCTACTTCTCAAGTCCGCCCCAACACCAAAGGTATGGAACCTGGCCCTTCCCCCTCCCCACAACGCAGCATCTTGAACTGAACCAACTCTGCTGCGTGGAAGCACTTCGTCTACCTTCCTTTAGGGAGATGAAGTCATGGCTTGCAGAATTAGACTCTAACAGTTAACAGGTGATGTGGTGAGGTTGAGCCAAACTCCAAACACAACCTTGCAATAGGAAAGAATCTGGGGCTTTCGCACAACCGTTTGAAGCATCTCGTCTAACGAAAGAAAGATTGAAAATAACAATCAGGAATCAAAGAAAGCAAATGCTCACGTAATCCCGGGGGGAATACAGATCTCTGCTACAGAGCCAACAACATGACAGGGGATCTGTTTAGTGTATTTCTTTTGATTCCTTGCCCCTCCATTGACTTCACTAAGTTCAGACCTGGGACACCTTTCCGGAAGGCCTTAACCCAATCAACTCCAATTGGAAGGTGACTGCTAAGAACTTCCTCTGTCCTGACCACACCTCGGCCCCCTCCAATTCCCTCAGTGGCCTGGAGTGTCTACAGCCACGTCCACCACAGAATCCACTGCTTCTATCCTACTTTTGGGCAGGGAGGCAGGGGAGACTCTAACTGGCAGAGCAAGGGCAGGGAGGCAGGGGAGACTCTCGCCTGCAGAGCTATCCCCTGGGTGCAGCTCTGCCCCAGTCAAGCTCCCTGTTGCTGGCCCGTCCCAGCGCCTACTCCTCCCCTGCCCTGGGCTTGGGGCATTCTCTGGAGTAAAGGCTATGCAGGCATCGAGACAGTCTTCAAGAGTGAGCCACTCCGCTGCTTCTTGCGAGGCCACTCAAGCTAATCCCTGCTCTCAGTTCCGTGAACCAGGTGGCATCTGGTCCAGTCCCACAAAGACGACCGACAAGACAGAACTGTAGCCTAACTTGGGAGTCTCTAAAATCTGTTCCACTGGACACTCACTTGGCACATGTCAGAGTAAAGACATTTGACATGCACGCTAACGGAAGAGAGACACTTGGAGTGTTGGCTAGTACCGCCTCACTGTAACCGGCTGTCAATCCCCGTGCTCCAGCAGCTCCTCTACCAGGAAGCCCTCCTTCGCCTTTGCCCACGTGAGCTTCCGGCACCTCCAGCTGGCCTGAGGCGAAGGGTGGCAGTCACAAGCGCTGTCAGCTCGGAGATTTGAACCTTAGCTCCTGTTATTTGCTGTGGCCAAGACAACACCCAACCTCAGTTTCCCATTCTGTCAGTGTTTGTAAAGGTTGAGTTACTACGTAAAACACCTAGTAAATGCAGGTTACTGCTTACTACAATACCCTTATGAAGAGGGGGAAGAGGGAGGAGGGAGGAGGAGGGAGCGGGGAGGAGGAAGGAAGAGGGAGGAGGAGGGAGGAGGGAGCGGGGAGGAGGAAGGAAGAGGGAGGAGGAGGGAGGAGGGAGTGGGGAGGAGGAGGGAGGAGGGAGGAGGAGGGAGGGGGGTAATGGGACGAGACAGAAGCAACACAGCCTTGAATACTAGGGTTTCTTCCATCTAAATAACTGGGTAAATAGATGTGCATGAGAAGCAAAAGCAAGAGAGAACCTGGGGCTTCCCCTCAGCAGTCATCCTTCGCTGTTACAGGTAACAGTTTACATGTGTCTGAGAAATGCACTTGAACTCCATTAACCTCAGTCCTGCCAAACCTGCCTCGACAGAACGCAGCCCCCCAGGCAGCTGCACAGGCAGCCTTGCTCCTCCGGCACTGGGATGGGGTCTGGGACTTTCATCTGACCCCAGCAGAAGGTACCATGGCAGGGGAGGAGGAGGAGGAAGAAGAAGAAGAGGAGGAAGAAGAGGAAAAGGAGGGAAGAGGGAGGAGGAGGAGAGGGAGGTGGCCTGGGAAACTAGTCCAGCCCAGCCTTGGCTGGTGCCTGGTGGTCAGGGGCCGTCTGCACACCAACTGCTTACTTTCAAGGTCTCTCAATCAGTTTACAAGGAGAAAGTGCGTGTTTGTTTCAGTATGGAAATCCATGGCCATTTGTTCTTAATTCAGCCCAGGAAGGGTGAAGAATCGGATGTCTGCTGAAATGAAGTGATTTAAAAAGGATAATGTGAACAGGAAGCTGGGTTCAAAAGCCCCCGCTTGGCACCACTTCCCAGATGGACTTCTAGAGGGAAACCAACTGCGCGCTGCTGTGGGGGCTGTGGCTTTGACACACACTCACACAGATGGCCGTGGGGAGCCAGGGTCAGCCGAGAATCAGGGAAACACAGGAAGAAATCTAAACAAGAGTGAGCACAAAGCACTGCCCTCGGTGCCATCTGTGCTAACCACAGGCTTTTGCCTTAGACACGGCCTCAGCCTTGTAGCCAGCGCAGCCTTCTCACGGCGAGGACTTTAGGTTGCTCTCAAGGGCTTCTAGAGGTAACTGAAATAGCAGACCGCTGCAAAAGAAGGGACCCCATGAGGGACCACGGCTTCTGGGGCGGCTGTCTGAGTGTTTGCACACGCTCTCTATGCACCCAGAACTCCACTCTGCACCCCCTTCTTTGAGGAGTCAAACAGACAATGGTCCAGAAGTCTCTTCCCAGCACAGCTGAGCAACACGACCTTACACACCCACTTGGGCAAGCCTTCCAGCTCTGAGGCCTGCGGGCTCTTCCTGAAGCTCTTGGCTGCACAGATGTTCCCTAACACCGTGCTTGCTCTGCGTCTGCCAGCACTGGCCAGGTCCTCCTGAAACCCCAGCACAGGTCACCCGGGACCAGCCCCTCCTTGGCCAAACCCTTGCCCACGAATGCTCTGAACTTCTCTCATCCTTGGCTTTGTACCTGTCATCCTGCAGTCTGCAGCCCAAACAGGTCCCGGGCACTCACCGGTAGTTTCCTGTGACTGCTCTGGAGCCTGTCCCTTCAGGTTGAGGCTTCACTAAGAACAGAGTCTGGGCGCACACTAGACCTCCTGAGGTGCCTGGGGTTGCTTGAAACAAGGAAGTGCAAAGTGGACTAGCGGTCCTGGGGCCAGCGCTCTTTTCTGCTGAGGATCCAGCCCCCCACAGAGCCAGTGTGCTGTGGCAGAGGAGTTACTGTGACAGCTGAGGAGACCAGGTCACTTGTGGATTCAGTGAGCTGCTCAACGTGAAGCGTTTCCCTATACTCGGCACACAGTTAAGTGCTCAACAAACATAAAACTGCTCCATGCTGAAAAGTACTTGCCTGATATTCTCAAGCTATCACCACAGACCAGAACCTGGACCACTGAGGCCTGAGGTAGGGGTGGGGGGCGGGGAGGAGAATGCTGCTGCCTTGGGTAAGTTGTCCTCGTTTTCTCAATAAATGGAGACCCTGACTTTCAGCAGTGGTATCAGGTTTATCAGACGACGGATAAATGTTTACCCAAGTCTATTCCAGGTACCAGCTACTACAGGGAGCACCAGTGAGGATCTAACGAAAGGCAATAGAAAACAGGCTGTATGCAGACGGACTGAGTCTCCGGGCCACTCTGGCAGCTGAAATGCGAGACCTGGAAGGAGCCAAACAAGTGTAAGGCCACACAGTGAGAGGACACCAGACAGACAGACGGCCCTGCCAGAGGAGGCAGCTATGGGGACCTGGGAACACACTCTCCAGCTACTACATGGAAGACACAATGGCTGGGGCTGGGGTCAGAAGAGAAGGTAGAAAGGAAGAGACGGACAGTAGGAACTTTGGCCAGGGCGGCAGGCTGAGTGGAGCTGGGTGAAATGGGTACCTTTGGTTGCTCTTGCTGCAACTCACTACAGCTCCAAGGAACTTTTCTTTTTCATGGTATTTAATTCTAGGCTGACTAGACATAGGAAGAACCAAGAGCACAGTAAACATCCCTCAGTGTTCACTGTAATTTCAGTGGGAAATCTTGAGATGGATTATGCTGAATTCTCACCTGCTTCCTTCTCCTCTCCGTAAGTTTTCAGAAGCAGTTTCTGGTGGTGATGCCCAGAGAGGTCCTGGGCCCTTTAAGGACACTGCAATGTTTAACCAGCTGGGTGGCTCCTAGTGGCCTCTGCTGCTCATGGTGTAGCTGACAGCCCTGACAGCTTTTTGGGGCAACAGGAGGAAGCAGTCCATTCGAGCCTTCTAAATCCTACCTGTCTGCCAGCCACAGCTGCCCTCCTCACATGGGCGTGGCCCACTGCTCTCCAGTTCATCCTAATTCTGCTACATGTAAAATCCAAGGGTCCAGAGGAGCTCCCAGGTTTCCGGGCAGTGTAAGATGTCCCCAGAGCAGCTGCTCCTGAAGCTCATCACCCTGACTAGCCTCCTCCTCCAGTAAAGAACTGTCCTGTGAAGCTGTGGGACACCAGGCCATGTACTAGGAGCTAAGTGTATTACTGAGAGGAGAGGAAGGCACAGCCCTGCGCTGGAGTCCGAGGTGGCCTCTGACATGGCTGACACTGACATGGCTGACACCCAGCTTGTGCACTTGGTGAGTCTTTCACAAGCAGGCCGTTCCAGATGTACTCCTGACTGAGAAGCCTGAGCTCCTGGGTGGTCAGGAAGTGTGAAAGGCACATGGGACGTTCTCCAAGGTCCTGGTCTGCTTTCAGATATTAGAACACAGGCTCTCAATACAGTGCAGCAGTGTGAAGAACACTGCCATCCCAGAGGAAAGCAGGCCAGGCTGGGCCCAAGAGGTGGGCAAGCCCAGCCTCACAGTCCTGGAAGAAGACTGAGCTTGGGTAAGGGGGTGGGGGGTAAGGGCTGATTAGAGATCCTCAGGTTCTCCCAACTAAAGCATTCTAGGCACACTAGCCTGTGTGGCTGTTATCCTCTTGGCACACTGGTTTAGTCCTCCATTTTGTTTTCTAGATTTATTCTGGAATCCTAAAGGAAAAGAGTAACTTCAGAAAGTCCATCTATAAAACTCAGAGAGAACCGGGTAGACAGAGCTGGGAGATGCCAGCCTTACTGGATATTCTTTGTCCCGTGGGTTTTATCATGGGAGTATTTACTTACCAAAGGAAACAAACACAACCAAAGGCAAGGCCATGGCTGCCTGCTGCTGGGTATGAGAAACTACCACAAGGGAAAGTTTACAAGAATGCAGGCCAGTGACACAGAAAGGGGGTCTAGAAAGGATCCTTTCCTCCCCAGAAGGGAAAGATGGAATGTTCGATTAATTGTGCTGGAACAACCAGCTTACCACATCAACCAACATGGATCTTTCTTACACCACACATCAGGTAAATTCCAAACTCTTCAAAGTAAGGAAATGAAAACTGAAACCATTAAAAACAGCCTTCTGGGAAGGGAGAGGCATTTTCTTCAGAGATGAAAATAACTCCACCCATCTTCACACAGACAACCCTGATAAACATCAGAGGTGCATAAAACCAAAAAAGTTTGACTGTCTGCTGGAGGAAAGCCTGCCGGAGGAAAGCCTGCCGGACTGGAACTCAGCAGAAGTGGGAGAGAAATGAGAAAGGAGATGGACGGGAAGATACCCAAAATGCACTGCATGCACGATGTGCGCGACAAACTGTTTCAGAGCATGTCTGGATCAACGGCTCAGCAGGGCAAGGCTCTTGTCACCAAGTCTTGTAACCCGAGTTCAGTCTCAGAACCTAACTCCCAAAAGTTATCTTGGCACCTCCAGACACGTCCCAGAGAAGCATGCTCATGCACACACATACAAAGTAAATAAGTGTAAAGCAAGTGTGTGCGCTGCACTTCTAAACAGGGACTTTTCATATCAGGGCTGCAGTAGTTAAGAGCACTGCCCACTCCTCTGAGAACCTTGGGTTCAGTTCCCAGCACCCACAGTGGGGCTCACAACCATCTGTAACTTCAGTTCTAAGGGATCAGACTTCGTCTTCTGACCTCCGCAGGAACTGAATATATGGTATACTTACATACATACATGCACACATACATACATAGAGGGAAAACACCCATGCACATAAAATTAAAATAAATAAATCTTTTTAAAAAAGATTTCATATTATTATTTAAACATACAATAACTATAAACGTATTTGAATATAACGATAACCAGAAATGAAGTAAAAGCAAGAAGTTATATTAAAATAAATGAATAGAAACAGGCTTACTTTTGTAAGAGCTCCAGCAGAACTTAAGAGGACTCGGAGCACCACAGGTGGGAGCACCACGGGTGAAATGTACCTGCTGTGGCCCAGGCTGGGAGACAGTGCGGTGACCTGCACTCAAACCCCAGAGCCCACAGGAAAGCCCACAGGTGATGGATTGCTGAGGAAGATGGGAGGCAGAGAGGAAGTCACCCAGGAGCTTACAGGCCAGCCAGCCTGGAGTACACAGTCACAGCAAAAGTGAAACACAGACAGTGAACACTGACTCCCAGAAGTCCTCTGACCTCCACCTCCCGGTGGCACACGTACACCTTTTTTTACAACATGGACTTACTGGCTGAATCACAGATTACGTATCATCGTATGTAACGGAGGACTAAGACGGAGGAGAGACTCGGGCAACTTATCCCCAGCAGAAAGTCCAGAAAAGATGGGGGAAAAACAGTGAGATTAACAGACAGGAGGTGGAATGAAATACTAACACACGCTAAATCTGTAATCTATATAGAGAGACTGAGACGTCGTCAAGTAAACAACCTGCGAGTATTCACCATCGACAGACACGGACCCCAGATGGAGAAAGCACTCTGAGTATTCACCATCGACAGACACGGACCCCAGATGGAGAAAGCACTCTGAGTATTCACCATCAACAGACACAGACTCCAGATGGAGAAAGCACTCTGAGTATTCACCATCAACAGACACGGACTCCAGATGGAGAAAGCACTCTGAGTATTCACCATCGACAGACACGGACCCCAGATGGAGAAAGCACTCTGAGTATTCACCATCGACAGACACGGACCCCAGATGGAGAAAGCACTCTGAGTATTCACCATCAACAGACACGGACTCCAGATGGAGAAAGCACTCTGAGTATTCACCATCGACAGACACGGACCCCAGATGGAGAAAGCACTTTTGAGTATTCACCATCGACAGACACGGACTCCAGATGGAGAAAGCACTCTGAGTATTCACCATCGACAGACACGGACTCCAGATGGAGAAAGCACTCTGAGTATTCACCATCGACAGACACGGACCCCAGATGGAGAAAGCACTTTTGAGTATTCACCATCGACAGACACGGACCCCAGATGGAGAAAGCACTCTGAGTATTCACCATTGACAGACACGGACCCCAGATGGAAAAGCACTCTGAGTATTCACCATCAACAGACATGGACCCCAGGTGGAGAAGCACTCTGAGATCATCCCATGCTTTGTGAGACCGAAACACATTTCAAGATGCTAGAAGCACCTATTGGCCCACGTGTGCAGTGAAGGAGGCCAGTCCTCCAGCCCTGCTGTACCTCTACAAGTGGGGTGTGGGCCACATTTGGCTTCCAGGCTCTTCCCTCTAACACCAGAGCACACCCCAACAGAATCCATTAGCTGCTGATACCTCTCTGTTGACGAAGCACTTGTTCTAGGATTCCCTGCATCAATCCATCCCCTTGGGAGACTGAGGGACTGGCAGGTCACAGGTGGTCACAGTTCCTTCATCTCTTTAATCCCTTGACAGGTCACTGTGTAAGACTGTAATGTGTCACCAACAGAGAGCACTGACAGTCTGCCTTGGTGATAAGCAGACCAGGACTCCTCCTTGCTGCACACAGAAGATGGTAGCACCAGCGGCTCCCTCTAGACTGTGGGGTTGCAAGAGAACCACAGCCACCTGAACTTTCAATACTCACAAAGCCAGGAAAGGGAAGATGTGCCCAAATGCATCCAAATGCCTCCTGCACAACTTCAGTGGCCACTGTTCCTCCAGCAGCCTCCCCCCACGCTCCCCAACTCCTTACACATTTTGGCTTCTCACTTGTGTTTTAAGGAAGATGAGTCTGGTGTCGCCTTTGAAGAACATAGTGTCATGAGCAATTATGCAGTCAGGGGATGCAGGCGTTCCAAGGCCCGTGGAGCTTCGCAGAGCGCAACCCAAATGTCTTCCTCTTTCCGCTCTATTTTTAGCTGTGTAAGTTCAGGACACACTGCGGTGTCCCAGAAAGGAAAGCAGAAGAGAGACTTGGGATTCATTTTCAAGGAAAGTGACAGGTTAACTGTAGGCCTGGCCTCTGTTAATCTTCAAAGTTCGAAGGATTTTTTTCATCAGAAGTGACAACTGTGATAGTCACTATCTGCCAGGCACATGTGCACAGCAAGGTCTGCTGCTGGTGGAGAGTGGTCTCTCCCCTTTCCGTGCGTAAGACCCGGGGATGGAACTGGCAGTGGCTCGCTGACCAACAGGGATACGCAACATTTAGCTAGAGACCAGAAGCTGCATGGGTGAGGATGACCAGGTTGTCAGCCAAACCCAGCTGGCGGAAACACACCTAGCAGCCATGTTGTACCTGGGGTTTTAGTGCAGGCAGGCCCAAGAGCTGAATCTCACTCAGGCTGCGCAGTGGCCATCAGATCACAGGGGAAGGGACAATGACACACAGACACACACACTGCTTCTCTGTTGCTAGCCTGGAAACTTCATAACCATTAGCCAAGTACCTCAACTGTAGCACTGACCATGAGAGGACACGGGAAGACTCTGGCCAGGGATGAAAGGAGAGAGGAACACCAATATTGGAAATATTGTGTGTATGGGGGGGGGGGGTTAGGGGGTGCTTGGGAAATGTAACAAAAAAGTAGGGGATTAGCAATACGCAAATACTGACTGATGTCTTCATCATTTTATATGTTTTATAGATTAGTTCCAAGCAAGAGAGAAAAGCTATAGGCCACTGCCTGATCATACAAGATCTATATCACACTGTGACCGTAGGGTTTGAAAACAGCCCAGCCTTGACTCAGTGATTCTGTGGGGAAAGGTTTGTCCTGGGAGCTGGTAGCCAACACTTCCCATCCTGCTTAGCTGCATGGCATCAGTAACTGGTAGATTTCATTTTGGCACACAGACTTAAGTCACTGGAAAGTTCAGTATAGAACAGGTGTGTGACCAGATTACATAACAGGGTGTCTGACACAAACAGGAGAGTGGTCTAACCATGAAAGAATGGGGCCTGTTCTCTCAGGCCTTGGGCTGCGAGGCCACACTGAGTCTTCCTTCCAGAATGAGCTTCTAGTCCCGGTGACTAGCTTTAGGTCCCTCCCTAGCTTGGTATGGGAGGGGCTCACACAGCATGAACATACAGCCTCCCAAGTGACTGTCTCAGTGAGACACCGCAACACTACCAACACCACAGGCTCTCCCTGGAGGAGAGCTGAGTCTTCCTAGGTCCAGCTAGGAGAATCAATATCAAGACATGGTTCATTCTTTAAGGTGACACTTTGTGTCTCCTAATTTAGCCCTTCTCAGATGTTACAGGCCTGCGCCCTCACACCTGCGCCCTCACACCTGAGCCCTCACACCTGGTTCATAAAGGTATTCCTTGAAAGCCTATGATAAAGTGTGGGATCTACTACACCTCGAATCTCTTTCTTTGCTTTGGGAATTCAGCGACTCCAGTATGTGTTTTTAAAAAAGGAGTCTGAATCTGGTCGTTCCCTGATTACAGACAGCCACAGAAACTACACTACCACTAATATGTCACCTCAGTACCAACAGAAATTCCAGGGGACCAGAAGTAATGTCCCGTGCCTTTTCTAACTTTTTTTAAAGACTTACAAATTTTATTTTATATGCATGGGTGTTCTGCCTGCATGTTTGTGCAGTGCAAGCATACACAGTGCCCACGAAGGCATCAGATCTAATACATGAGTTACAGACAGCTGTGGGTTGCCATGTGGGTGCTCGTGTTCTAACCTCTGAGCCATCCACCCCATTCCTCGAGTCCCATTTCTTACACCATCTTTCCCACCGTCAACACTGCTGAGCAGGGAAAGGCTCTATGGTTTTCTGGGACTGCAGCAAGTGTCAAATGTCTTTAAAGTGTTATCCAGCACGAAGTTCCTCAGCGAGCTAGGAACTGTGCAGCAGGTAAGAGTGGCTGCTGCTCTCGCTGAGGGGCAGTTTGGTTCTCAGCCCCCATGTCAGACAGTTCACAACTGCCTACAACTCCAGTGACAGATCCATTGCCCTCCCTCTTCTGGCCTCTTCAGACACCTGTACTCACATTCACACACATTCCCACACCCTAAATACATGGCTCAAAATAAAATGACACTTTTTCTAAGGTCCCCAATGCCATTAAGTCTGTCAGGAGCCATCTAGGAGAGGCTAAAGCTAACAGATGACTTTCCTGGAGATGGCCCACCATTTCTGCATGGCTTACGATGGATGAGCTCTGAGAGGCAAGGTCCCAAGAGACTTCATCTCAGGATGACTTCTTGATGTCCATCTGCCTTTTCCTGCCACTATCACAGAGTCTAATGATTCCTGGGCATCAGCCCACCCTATTGGGCAGATTTCCTGCAGATCAACATAAAGATGAACTTTCATAAATTAATAGTTTAGATGAATTAATGATTTTGTAGAACTCCTAATTTGATTCAAATAATTTTAGGAAGAAAGTTTTAAGAGATAGTTACAGCTGGTTTGCCAGAAAGATATAATGAAGTTAACATCAAGAATAGAATGTGCACTCTCCTCATAGAACAGTAAGAAAGAAAGAAAAAAAAGGTAAGTAAAGGATGTATATATATACACACATATATATATTATATATACATATATATATATATGAATGTATATACATGCATGCATGCACATGTATATGTGTATGCATGTTAATATGCATGAACACTTGTGGAGTTGTTGAGACAGGTGGTCTGGCCTGACCAGTGTGTGTGTGTGTGTGTGTGTGTGTGTGTGTGTGTGTGTGTGTGACAGAGAGAGAGAGAGAGAGAGAGAGAGAGAGAGAGAGAGAGAATATATAAGTGTGAGTGTGCCTGTTGCATATTATCTGTGTAAATGACTTTAATTCTTTTCCTTTCTTTTCTCTCTGGTTCACTAAGAGTTAATGAGCTCCAAGCCTCTCACCTTGGCAGTGAAGGGCTCTGAGAGAGAAAAAGCACTGGCAATTACATATTTTTTTTTTTCCTCTCAATTCCCTGCTGCTACTAGCAAGAGTTTATTCCCAGAGGCCAACAGCTTTTGGTCTTAGACTAGAGAAGAGTTTAGAAAGGTAAATATTACCAAAGGTATAACTTTTGCCCTCACAAAAGCAAGTTTTGTTTCCTGTGCAACTTTTGCCCTCACAGAACCAAGCTTTGTGCCCACAAACCGTTGATGCCAACCATCAAGACCTGCTCTACACCTGAGTGCCATGGCAGGCTCCTGGCCAGAGTCAAGATGGTGGCTGGGTAGAATCTGTCCTTGACTGTCTCACTGTCCCTGGGTCAACACCTATTTGCTTTGTTTTTCGTTTGTCTGTCACTGATTGTCTAATATGAAAGGCAAGCTACATGTTTCAGGGGCAGTGTCAGTGTACCCAGCATTCTCAATAGATGGGGCTGCTCTTATCTCTTGGCTGGGAAGCCAGGAGGCTAGGGATCTTTCTGGACTCTCCTCCAAAGCCTCCATCATTGGATACCTCAAGATGCCCACATGCCAAACTCTCTTGTCTGGTGCTGAAGGCCCCCTGTTATGGTTTGACTATGCTTAGCCCAGGGAGTGGCACTATTAGGAGGTGTGGCCTTGTTGAGTAGGTGTGTCACGGTGTGTGTTGGCATTAAGGCCCTCATCCTAGCTGCCTGGAAGCCAGTCTTCTGCTAGCAGCCTTCAGATGAAGATGTAGAACTCTCAGCTCCTCCTGCACTGTGCCTGCCTGGACGCTGCCATGTTCCTGCCTTGGTGATAATGGACTGAACCTCTGAACCTGTAAACCAGACCCAATTAAATGCTGTCCTTATAAGAGTTGCCGTGGCCATGGCGTCTGTTCACAGCAGTCAGACCCTGACTAAGACACTCACTATGTCTTGAGTTCAGAAACATTCTTGGAAACCCTGAGGGATTTCTCGGGTCACGTGGAAGCTCATAGGACTCGGCTCTTGGCCTTTCACGTCAGAGCTGAGGCCTAGGCCTGGAGAGACCGAAGTGGGTGGATCAGTCAGAAGAAAAGCAAGTCACATTGAACAAGGACAGCTCCTCTCACAATGCTTAAGGGAAGTGGCAACCCAGTTGCCTCAGAATAGAACCTCTGGAAACTCTGCAGCCTGCTTCTACCTCAGCTTTCTAACTCTATAACTACGGCAGGGACTGTGATGCTTGTCATACAGACACTAAAGCAGCTCAAGGACCGGTGTGAAGGTTAAGACTGTCACCTCAGCAGGAGCGAGAATTACCCAGGAGACGCCCCTTTGGGTATGTATAAAAGGGAGTTTAGCTTCTAAACTGGGTTAATCAAGGTAGGAAGGCTCATCCTGCGCAGTGACATCCTATGGGCTGGTGTCCCAGGCTGAGTAAAAAGGAGAGAGCACACTGGGCCCCGGCATTCATGTTTCCTGACTGTGGACACAGTGCGAGCAGCTCTCTCATTCTGTCACCTGCCCTGGTACGGTGAACCCTACCTTCAAACTGTGAACCAAAATAATGCGCCCTTCCTCGAGTTACTTTGTCAGTTTCCTGTAATAAGGCAGGTTGCAGACGGACATCCTTCCTGCTCCACAAGGTTCTACAGTTCTACTCCCCGAGTCTCCAGACCTTCCAAAGGTAAGAGGCTGGTTCATCTTTCAAATGGATATCCCTAGATCCACCCCAAGGCCGCTGCTATTGTTTAAGTCTGCAATCTCTTTGTAGGGAGGGCAGGGAACCAGACACGCCAGGGACATTTTAACTTAACAGTGCCATCCAGAAGACATTTCTTGACACTGCCTCAGTCCCACTTCTGCCTCACAGTCCTGTCTCGGTCACCACCAGTCACTGACCTGTACCTGCTCTGGTCCAAAGTTCTCTGGGGTTGGGGGTGGGTCTAGCGTCAGTACCAGACCTATCACAGGTCACAGTGGGGGCCTGCTAGATGAATGAGCCGTCCCTCTGGCACCTGTCCTGTGTCACAGCACAATCTCTGAGGTTCATCTTGAGTAGACCCAAGCTGACCAGAGCTAACAGGGACCAGGGTAGGTGCAACAGGGTCAAGATCTCCAGACCCATGCAAAAGGATCTTCCCTTGATCTCCTCTAAGTACTGGGCTCAGAGTCATAGACAGGAGACAAAGACAGGGACTTGTGTGGCAATAGAGAGCAGCTACCTGAGATGCTGGAGCAACGACACCTCACCAACAGAACAGAGGACGCCACAGGGAAGAAAGGAAAACTCGTGCTGCATTTAACCTAATCAGAGTGTCTGTGAGCTACCTGGTAGCAGGGGCGGGCGTGGTGGTATTAGGGGGCCAATACGACAGCTTTTCCATCTTGCTCTAAGGAAGCCCCTGTGGCACTCAAAGAGCTTGGAATTAGTGTGACAGGAATTGTTGTCTCCATTTGAGCTGTAAGGAAAGTGGGCCCAGAGAGGTTGAGTGACTCATGCTAGGTCACAATGTGTTTAAACTGCTACCTGAAACTACAGAGTCCCCTGCTTTGTGTCCAGTCACGCCTCCCGCCTCTCTGGCTGATTGCCAGTGGTATACGTCGTCTCCCAGGTGCCATGGTCAGCTTTGGTTATCAATCTGATACACCTGGGAAGAGGGAGCCTCACCTGAGGAACCAACTCTGACAGACTACTGCCCCGTGGGCATGTCTGTGGGGCATTTTCTTGATTGCTAATTTATATCTGTAAGACCAGGCCCACTGTGGGCGGTGCCATCCGTGGGCGGGTGGGCCTGGACTGCATAAGGAAGGTAGTGGAGTACAGACCTGGAAGCGAGCCAGCAAGCGACGTCCAGCCACATCTGGCCACGTCCCCATGCTACTCTCACTCCTGCCGTGCTTCCCCTTGAAGGATCACCATCTTGTAAGCTAAATGAACTCCCCATGTCTACCAAGCTGCTTTTACTTCATGTTTTACCACAGGAACGGAGAGGCAAACTAGAACGCTGGGTACGGCACCTCGGTTCTCGGCCTGTTTCCTCATCTGTAGAGGGAGTAGCATGCCTAGCTCATATGCTTCTCACCGGTGAGTGTACATCCTGAGCAGAAAGTCAAAAGTCCCCAAACATGTGCAAACCTCCCGTGACGCCAACAAAATGACTACTCTTCAAGGCTTGTTGATCATGAGACTGTCACCTCCCTCGTGACCGTGTCTGCTTCAGGGAGACCTGAGACTTGCTGCATGAGAGGTATGGGCAGTCCAGAAGCTGTCCAGCAACCCTGCTACTGGCTGTGCCGGTTTACAAGAGGTGCCATGTCTTGCTAAACCTCTTCTTTCTCTTAGAGGAGAGACAGCTGCAAGAAACAGGGGAGCTTCTTCCTGGTACCCAGGAAGCTCACCCAATTTATCAATGCTATTATAAAAGACAGCAGCATCTGGGGCCTTCTGAGCCCCTTAAAGGACATGTGTATCCTTTTTTTTGTTTGTTTGGTTTTGGTTTTTCGAGACAGGGTTTCTCTGTGTAGCCCTGGCTGTCCTGGAGCTCACTCTGTAGACCAGGCTGGCCTCGAACTCAGAAATCCACTTGCCTCTGCCTCCTAAGTGCTGAGATTAAAGGGGTACGCCACCACCGCCTGGCCCAGGCAAGTCCTTTTATGTTGCGAGGCCTGGTTTTCTCCTCACTTAAAACAGGGGCCAGCCTGCCTGCCCAGCCTGTCACCCACAGTGGGGACGATATAAGGTCAGATCTGTGGGAAGGAGCACAGGCCTCTGCGAAGGAGCAGTGGCGGATTCCAAGACCGGGGCAAGGAAACCTCGCGGGGAGATAAGGCATCCCACTGAGCTGGAAAGGAAGCGTGGAGAGCCATGGGAGAGCCACGGGGTCATGAACCAGGAATCTAAGAACCAGCTTTCCTAACCCCGGGGGAACATCTGAGCAGTAAAATGAGCAGTGGCATGAATGACACACCCAGTCAAGCAATCATGAACCAATACTGAGAACACATAAAGTAAGAAGGGAAGAGTTGGGGCAGGGGGGATATGAACATCCGATTGACAGGAGAAAAAAGCCACCTAAGAAATACAGAATGAAAGAAATGAGAAAAATCTCTAGTTCATAGCCACTATAGGTTTCAAGGTCATCAATCTCAGCTCTTTAGAGTTTGAAGATAACTTGGTGTGATGGTTTGTATATGCTTGGCCCAGGGAGTGGCACTATTAGGAGGTGTGGCCCTGTTGGAGTAGGTGTGTCATGTCACTGTGGGTGTGGGCTTCAAGACCCTCATCCTAGCTGCCTGGAAGTCAGTCTTCTCCTAGCAGCCTTCAGATGAAGATGTAGAACTCTCAGCTCCTCCTGCACCATGCCTGCCTGGATGCTGCCATGCTTCCACCTTGATGATAATGGACTGGACCTCTGAACCTGTAAGCCAGTCCCAGTTAAATGTTGTCCTTATAAGAGTTGCCTTGGTCGTGGCATCTGTTCACAACAGTAAAACCCTAACTAAGACACCTGGGCTGCATGAGACTTTGTCCCAAAAATAAATAAATACCCAAAACTTCAACCCTTGCTCAACATAACCATCATGGTCTACGGGGCTCTCGGTAGGATTGTCCTGGGAGACTAGAGACTGTGGGTGAAAGAGTCCTGTGGAAGAGACGTACGGATGCCACTGCAGCTGAACAAGAGACAAGCCCATACCAGGTGCAGAGAAACAGTCAACACCACCCCTGTCTCACCTGAAAAGCAAGGCCTCAATCTCCTATCATGAGAGCAGCCCGGACCAAAGAACAGTCAGTACAATAGCTAGCATGGGCACTTTAAAGCATCCATGCTACAGAAGACTTGAAAACTAAAACCTGGAAAGTCCCCAGGATGAGAATCGAGAAAGAAATCTAAAGTCATAGGCGACATTATTAAGGTAACTCTGAAGATTTGAAAATGAGGTACCTAACAGCCAAAAATACAGAAGAATCTGTACACAAAAACAGTGTGTGCGTATGTGTGTGGGGGAGGGGGTGTGGTATATTCAAGTAATTGAGGTAAAATGTTAGCAACTCGTGGATCTAGGTAAAAGCAATTACTGTTCTATTCTGTGACTTTCCAGAGGTTTAGAGAGCTTCTGTAAGTAGGAAGAGATCCTGTCAGTCCTTGGAAAGCTCACAGACCCGCCACATCCAACCCCTGGTGCCTGCTGCTGGCTCGGGGACACTCACCGGTCAGGTATTCCAGGACAGCGGCCATGTACACAGGTGCCCCCACTCCGATCCTATACTTAGGGTGGCCTTTCTTGATGTACCGCAGCATCCGTCCCACAGGGAAGATGACCCCGGCCTTGGCTGACCGGGAGGTCTTGGTGGATTTCTTCTTCCCACCACGGCTCGACATGGCAGCGACGGCCCCAGAAACAGATCAGCAAACTCACTGTGAAGGCAGGACAGACAGTCAGGGCCAGTGGAGACAGCTCATTACCCCCTTACCAGGTATACTACGGTCTTTTCATAGGAACAGATGACAGTCAGACACAGCAGGCAGCTGCTGAGCCCTCTGAGCCTGCCGAGTCATTTATGGCTTAGCTGGAGCCATCTGACCCTTGCAAACAAAACGTACAGCTTTGCACATTTTATCCTGTGACATCAATTTTATTGGTCACTTCCATTTAAATGTTATACTGACAATGACTGCTCTTAAGTGTCTTGCTTTCATGCCTCGAGGTGTAGAAATAATAAAGTAGGTTTTGAAAAATTAAAGTCTACAACGGTAATGTTAAGTAATCATAAAAACTGTTGGACTTAGCGTAATTTTGATTATTGCATCATTAATTCAACAATATAATCATTATTGCCAGGATATACTGGATACTGATCTAACATACATAATTCAATAATTTTTCATAAAAAATAATTATTTTTATCATGTTCTATACCTCTTTAATAATTTCATCCTTACGTACTTGGGACTGGAATAATAAATCTGTAATAAAATGGGAAGAAAACTACGGCCTCCACTTAAAACGGGACATACAGCCAAGAGGCTGGGTTCTTACGGTAGGACCCTGACAGTTGACAGGCAACAGCCAGATGTCACAGGCTGGTATCTCTCCCCTTTCAGCAGGAGCAGCTTGTGGTCAGGGATGACACCAACAGCTCAACCCCTTTAAGACAGATGCACAGACCAGCTGTCCCCCAGAAGACTTGTAAGTGTGTCTGGGCAGCCTCCGTGGACAGCAGTGTTTGCCAGAAGCCGTGAGTACCGTGACTATACACACTATACACGCTCACTCTTTTAAGAGTGACTTTCCTTCTGTTTCCTTCTCTGACAGAGAGTCTCCATAACAAAAAGCTAGTGATCTTCGATGCCTGATTCCCACTGTTGCCATGGAAGGGGAAACATCGGGGAGGATAACACAGATTTCTGGGGACCAGGCCTGAAAATGGGCACACCACTGCTGATCACAACCAATCATCAGTGAGCATTCAGCTACATATCCGCATGTAATACTAGAGAGGTTGGGAAAATGCACTCTAGCCATCTGCCCCAGGGGTTGTGATGGGGCGTATGACAAACCAGTTTGAAAGCTAACCTTGAACCCAGGGTCTGAGTGGCAAGCACAGTGTAACCTGTGTCCTATCTGCAGCCTGATCTGAGGGGAGGACAGATTCCATTCTGGACATGGGTGACTTCCCAAGCAAGCACTCAGCCTCCTGTCAGGGCACCACTGACAAGCTATACGACTTGGCCAGAGAAGTAGGTCTGTCCTTGCTAGGTTCACCATCCAGGAGGGCATCGTATTCTGTTACCCAAAAGGATAGGTGCAGAGAGGGTCCCAGACACTCTAAAGGCAAAGACTGTACCTAGTTACCACTGCATGGGGCCACCCCTTCACTGAGAGCATCCTAGGATGTGAAGATCCACCACTGTAGGCGATCTCTGAGTCACACCCCTTTGCTGTGCGTTGTTGTGGTTTCGGTGTCTGAGGCTTCCTTTAGCATACCATCCAGGTGTTTGGAGGACAGAAAATTTGTCTGGCAATGGATTAGAGGTGGTGCCTTCAGCAAATGGTTAGGACTAGGCAAAGTCAAAGATGGGGTCTCCATGATTGAACTGTGGTGGCTTTAAAGGAGGAAAAGTTTTAAGATAGATGCACGCACGCACACAGGCACAGACACACGCATGCACACACGCAATCCCTGTACCATGCCATGTGATGCTCTACAGCACCTCAGGACTCTAACAGGAAGGGGGCCACCACCAGATATGGCCCCTTAGCCTCTTACCTCCACAACCCCCTTTTATAAAACAGCCTGCCTCAGCTGTCTCATCACGGTGCCAGCACACAGGACCTCACTCTGCAGAGCCTTCGTCCGTACGCCGAGCACAGCAGCATGAACCGCGTGTGCTGGAGAAACAGGACATGAGGAGAGGCGTTCTCCAACTGCAAGCTGCTTGACAAGCAGGGTTGTGGCTACAGAGAACGATTTGTCCTCATTGCACAGACGGAGCCAGAAAGCTGCTGGTGACATTCCATGAGAGGGGTGGACAAGACAGGCAGTCCTGTACAGTGTTGCAGGGAGTGCTCCTGAAGGGAGTACTGTAGGAATGTGCCCCAGGCCCACCACCTCCCTCCTACCCCACCCTTAGCCCCACAGCTCCCTGGACTCATGCACGCTTCCCTGACCTGCTGTCCTACCTAGTGCTGCCTGTGTTTTCCACGGCTGACACAAGCCCATCAAGGGGCTCCCCGTGATGGAATCTGCTATGGCTTTGCTTTCTGTCCCTACTGACATCCTGGCTAGGTCAGCTCTGATGAACACAGTTCTGATGACCCCAATCTTATTACCAGCAACTAGAGCCTCCCTTCAGACTGACTGACTCAGTTATTACTGATATAGCTTCAGGAACCTGGCAAAACATACATAAATACATAAATACATACATACATACATACATACATACATACATACATCCTTATATAATGATTTCCCTCTGCCAGCTCCCTCTCTAGAACATTATATGCACGGATCCTTTTCAATCCTGTGTTCTCCTCAACTGCGTTTCCAACCCTCCCTTTCCACCTGTTCACCAGTCTAGATTTGTATACACCCCAACACTTGCTACACTGTATCCCTGACATCTGTTTTCTTAGCTGTCTTTGTGTCCCAAACCAATTTGCCCTGTTCACTTCTGTAACCTTACTTGCTATTTGGTGGTTGTTTGGTTGCTATTACAATAATGAGTTCCCATCAGTGGAGAGCAGAGCAGAGCGGCCACTCCAAAGGCCAAGGACTCATAGCCATGGCTGTTGGGGTATCAGTCTGGAGCCTTCTCTGGGGTTCTCCCATAACACCCATTTGTGATGACATGCCCCTGACAAAGACTCATCTGTCAAGCTGCTGTGAAAGCCGAGACCATCAGAAGTCAGGGAGTTTGTGCCACCTTAGGAGTTCCCAGGAAGGAAAGGTCTGCTGACTGAGACACAAGTCACACAAGGGATTATGGCTGGGAACGTCTTTGATCCTGTTTACCTTTCTTCTTAGCACTGTCTGAGTAACACCAGCCAGAGGAAACTGTTTCTCTTCTTCACACCTGGACACTGACCCACGGATGGACGCTAGAGCAGAGACAGCCTGTATCAGGGGTGACCAACATTTTCACCAGTACAGTGTGAAGCTGGGCTACATTCATAGATGTCCTAGGAGGCATCCAGCCTGCAGGCTGTAGGCTGTACATGTAACCACGGGAATGATGGACATATTGATTCTGAAGGAGGTTATTGGTTAGGACTCCTAGGGAGTTGCATTAGAGAACCTGTATGCATGGAGGAATCTCATCTATAAGTGTCCAAATCACTGTCAGTGAGGCCCACCTGCTCTATTCCCTGCAGCCAAATAAATGCTGTATCCACACACATGCCGCCTTCCTGTCAACTCTGACTGTAAAGGCAAGGCAAAGGCAGTCCATTCTGCAGGAGAGGATGGTGATCCTGTCTGCAGCAATCTCCATTTACTCCTGTCCTGCTAGAATATCAACACTGGCACTGCTCCTATGCCCCCAGAGGCATGTGACTATACTACACAAGCCAAGCTGCACTGTGACTGGCTCAGGACAGAGACATCTCTCTGTCCGTCAAACACTAAATCAGAGTGAGCCATCTGCAATCAAAGGAGGGACTACAAACGGAAGAGATCCGAGCACGTGGACACCGCTCATGTCCCATTTCTAGTGGTGGGGGAAAAGCAAATGCCAGCTCGTAGCTGGGGCCTGAAACTTCGCCCGTGAATATGCACACTACACCCTGCTTTCTGGGCTGTACGGAGGGACCAGCATTGTAAAGGCAACATTGCCACTTACATCCTCTCCCTCCCTGCTAAAGGTTGTGCTATGACGGCTCCTTTAAAAACACATTAGGAGAAAATGTGAGAGCAGGAGCCCGGTCAGGCCGAGTTTCTGGAAGCTTCCAGGTATTTGCTAAACAGGGATCCCAACTAAGTGAGAGCCAGCCTGACCACTGTTCTCTTCTCTCTTGCTCAGAACCCTTCTGGGGTTCCTGGATGCTCTTAGCATCAGCCATTGTTCTGATGGGATTCCGTGGAGTTTCCCCTGTCTTCACCTGACCCTGGATTCTGCCACCCTGAGCCTCTAGCTTTACCTCACAGGGTATCTTCTACAATTGGCACACGTGGTTTCTCGGGCGTCAGTCACGTGTCCACATATGTCCTCCTTTGCCCAGCAAACTCCCCCCCCCCCCTTGATCGTTCCATGCCAGGTAGAGTTCAACCCCACTAACACAACTGTCCCTCCTCTACTGACGTGCAGTCAGTCCTCCAGGACAGGGCCTGGGCATTTCTTGCTATGACTATTTCCTAACCCAGAACAGATTTTTTGGGACATACTAGGGACTGCAAGACACCAACCAGGCAGCGTTGCTCTCAGCAAGCAAGTTTTAGGATTCTTTAGAATGAAGGGTTGATTCACTTAGCTGCACTTAGGAGCCACTGCCCTTAAGCCTCCAAAATGGGGGTGGTGAGGTTAACAGGCAAGGGTCCAACTCACCCTCACCCCTTCCCATTTCATGTTTCATTAATGGGCTCTGAAAAGCCCACCAAAAACCAAGCTACTGCAAAGCTCTGGTCATCACATACAGGCTAGTAGTTTTTTCTCTCCTTAAATAAATCTTTCATCGACTTGGGGTACCATCAGCTCCAAGCTTGTCCCGAAGGGAGGAAAAAATGGCTTTCTTCGACCTGAGGAAATGGCAGACTGAACTGTACCACTCCCTAAAGTTAGCCCATGTGGTAGAAAGTCAGTCAGTGAGGAAGTTATCACATGCGAATGTCCAGACCATTCTCAGTATACTACCCTGTGAGCGCTTCCTGCTTCATCATAAATTAGTACCTGCTATAAACAATGTCCACCGGCCTCTCCCCGTGCCTTATCTAGGGATCAACATTTAACGGCCAGCCAATGAAAACGATGACCTAGCTCATAGCAAAATGAGAAAGGGGGAAATTCTAAAGTTCAGGAGATTTCGTTATCCTTAAGGAGGAAAAAACCCACAAGTTGAAAAGGTTGATCTAGTCGGAGGGTGTGTGTGAGCCGAGTTGCTTTTGCTCAAAACAAGCAGTATTAACTCCAGTAGCGGGTAAGAGGTGTCCATTTCAGAGCTAATGGCCTCGGTGACTGCACACCTGGAGGTGAACCTACAGGTGACAGGAAGTTTAGTGAGGTTAGGACTTCCATTCCAGCACAAACTGTGAAAAACTGGGACCCCCTGCTGCAGAGTCTACAAAGAAAACACTTCCTCTCTTTGAACAGTAAAACCTCAAACCACAGAGGTGTCAGCACTGAGGGAAACCGAGCAGGAGAACTCTTCAGTCTATTCTTCTAAGCGGTTTTATTGGATCGTTAAAGCCTTACAAAAGACTTCGTAATGATTTTAATTGTTGGAGCCGAGGTCTGCCTAAAGTGCTGGTTCAAAAAGTTACTCTCTTCCAAACCTAGAAAACACTTTCCCCTACATTTCTTCTAAGACTCTTTCATGCAATCGCCTGCCCAGCAGTGAGTTGTCGGCAGTCTCTGCAGGAGTGGAAGCGGGGCTCAGCATCTTGCACACCTGTTGTCAGGTGACACGCCAGCAGCATCCCGCGTACCCATCTCTACTCACCCCACCCCCAGAGACTCTCTTCTCAGCTGTCCCTCTGCGCGCGGGGAGCCTACGGCCTTCCGGAGTCACCTTAAAAATAACACCTCCCCAGCACAAAGCAAACAAAAGGCAAGCGAGAGCAGCGGGGCTGCCATGGCTCCTCTCCAGCCCGCCCCGGCCTGGGATTCCGTCCGCGAGTGGTCCCCAGGCCTCGCCTGCTCAGGCCTCGCGGCGGGTGCCCCACCAGCTGGCCTCACAACGGCCCGTGGCTCGCGCCCCACTTTATTGTGCCCGGGAGGGCACGCGCGGGCCGGCTGCGCACGAGCAAGTAAACTCTGAGCACAGCAGCTCCGGGCCCGGGCGGACGGGCCGGTCACGGCCTCCGGGCCTCGGTGCCCTCGGACCCGCGCAATCCCTGGCTCTACCGCCCGGGATGACGGGGGGAGCCGATCAGCCCCTTTCCCACAAAGCGCCCCGGCGGGGGCAGGGGTGCGTCTCCAAGAGAAGTTGGGTTTCCGGGTTTGCTTTCCGAACAAAACCACCCGGACCCGCGCGCTGCCCCGGCAGGGCCTTGGCAGACTACGGGCAGCCCGAGGCCCGACGGTAACCGCCCGAGCTTCCCGGGCGCCAGGCAGCCCCGCGCGCGGCGGCAGTAGGGCGCGCGGGGCCCGGACGGTGCGGACCGGCAGCCTGCGGCTCCGAGGCCCGCGCGGCACTTACCGGGCGGCTGCACGGTGAGGGGCCCGAGCCCGGTCGGCCGCTTGCCCCGGTCCGCTCCGCACTCCTGCCTGCCCGCCCACGCCTCCTCGCTTCCCGCCCGCGCGTCCCGCGCTCGCGCCCTCCGCCCGGCTCCGCTGGAACCAGTGAACTGGAACCACTCGCGGCGGCCCCGGGATTCCCACAATGCACAGCGCGCCGCTCGTCACATCCCTTCCCGGCCTCGCGCGTCCGGCCACCCCTCCCCGCACCACTCGGCGTCCCGGCCTTGACCCCGGCCTGCGCCCGGCCGCGGACTCCAACGGCGCCAGCCTCGGTTGCACCCAGGCCTTGTGGCCGGCCTTCTCCCCACCAGGCACCGGTCTGCGCGCGGGAGCTGCAGGGGTCGGTCCTCAGAAAGATGCTTGTCCAGAGCGCAGCTCGGCAAGGGTCTGCAGAGAGCACCTACTGTGTGTCTTGCGTCGCCTCATTCCCTGTAGCGTCGTCCACAAAGAGGGAGGGAAGTACAATTGCTGTTACCAGTGATCTTTTTCTCCCAAGTCAGCAGAAACTCCGTGCCTCAAGCCGGCCCCCTGTCTTTAAATACAAGTACTAGTCAAGCAGCTGTGTGCCCCAAGATCGGCTGCTGCATCTCAACTCCCTTGATCAGTAGGATTCTTCAGAACTGGCCTCAAAGTCTGGTCTTGCTTTGCTCATGGAATCGGTTAGCTACCTCCACCAAGCAAACGTTTGTTGACTACTAGCTCCAAGTGGAGATTTACTGATTTAAGCAGTGACACTTTTATTATATATTAAAATGGGAGGTGGGTGTCAGCCTGAGAAAGGACAGCAGAGTCCATCCACAAAACCAAAAGACTCTCCTCCAGACCCAGGCTGCACTAGAATAGCAGCAATTTGGGGGGGTCTTGGGACCCTTTAACAACTGAGCCGTCTCTCCAGCCCTTGCGTGTCATTTTAAAAACAGGAAAAGCACTGTCTAAAGCCCCTCACCCGTGCATTCATGATTTTAAGTAAATGCCTAGGACACACCAAGCATTCATTTGGGTGTAGTTGTGAAGTGCTAAACAGAATGGGCAAGCTCCCCTGCTCTCCTGGAGCGTTCAGTCTGGTGGGAAAAGAAAGGCAAGAGACAAAGAAATCACACATTACAAGGTATAAATTCTGGCAAGAAATTGGGTAGGAAAAAATAACAAAAGTAAGCAGGGGTGTGCTTAAGAGGTAGTCTTGAGGCTGGAGAGATGGCTTGGTGTTTTAACAGCACTTCATGCTCTTGAAGAGGACCAGGATTCTGTTCCCAGCATTCGTGTGATCCTGATAACTGCACTGGGGACAGGAGGCGGATCCAATGCTCTCTTCTGAGGTTCATGAGTACCAGGCACCATGTGGTGCACACACACACACACACACACACACTCAAGCAAAACATTCAAATGCATATAATAAAATAAAGTCAATCTAACTTTTAAAAAAGAGTTTCAATAAGAAAGAAACAATTATGGAAAGGCCTAAAGGAGTAGAGGGAGCAAGCAAGCCATGGGGTTACTGAGGAGAGCAAGATTCCAAGCATGAAACGCAGAGACAGGGGCATGTTCAAAACTATTATGGGCTGGAGTATGAAAATGGAGTCCAGAAAATGGAGGGGAAACAGCCGGACTTCCTGTCACTGTAACAAAAGAACAACTTAAAGAAGAAATTTTATTATGACTGAACTTTCAGGTTTCAACCCATAGTCCATGACTCCAATGACCGGGGCGTATTGGAAAACAGACTGTCAAAGTGGAGAGTGCACAGCAGAGGCTACTCACCTCATGGCAAACAGGAAGCTAAGGGAGGGAGCCAGGACAATGTACACTCCGGTGATGAGCCCTCTGTAACTTAACTCCTCCCACTAGGACTCACATCCTAAAGTTTCCAAGACTTCTTCAAGTAATATAACCAGCTAAAGACCATGCCTTCAGTGAACTCGGGGTAAAGGTGGGCATTGCCTTTTTGAGTCATATTATCTGCCCATGGGTCCTAAAGTTTCAGGATCATCTCCGTGCAAAAGGCAAGCGTCTCAGTGGTCTTGGCATTTCCAACGTTGTTCAAAAGTTCAAGTCTAAAACCTTGAGACTCGAGGCAAACTCTTTAACTTTGAGACCCTAGAGCAGTGGTTCCCCTCCTCCCTAACGATGTGATCCTTTAATACAGTTCCTCGTGTTGGGGTGACCCTGACCATAACATTAGTTTCATTGCTACTTCATAACTGTGATTTTTCTACTGTTATGAATCTTAGTGTAAATGTCTGATATTCAGGATGGCTGATATGCAAACCCTGTGAAAGGGTCACTTGACTCCCGAGGAAGTCATGACCCACAGGTTCAGAACCACTGTCCTATAGAGTTAAAACACCACTTACATACTTCTAACATGCAATGGCTTGGAAGAAACACTCCTGTTCTGAATGTTTCTGTGACCTTGCTGTTTAAGCCCACATGGCCTCTCTCTTAGGCTGGCTCTACTTGTCATCGTGTTTCCTCAGGGAACATTCCGATCCCAGGAGCTCCAATGTTCCTACTTGGGCTTCCTCTTCCCACCTGGGATGACATCTCAGAGGATGGCCGCAGAAGCAGCAGGAACTCTGACCCTTGTCACACATTTCTTACCATTCATGTAGTTTTCTTTTGAAACTGGATAGAGGCATCCATGACCCCATGACTTCCATTCTGCATTTCCATAAAACCGACGTCAATATCAAGGACTGCTGGACAGTCCTGGGATAACTGGCTGCTTTGGACTGTGGCTCCAGCAGCTCCTGTGTGAGCAGGGAAACTCTGCCCTCACTCCTGCCAAGGAGAAGTCTTCCAAATGAGTTTATACATTTCATACCCTTGTGCCTGCAAAGCCTGGGATCTGGCCAATGCCTGAGATTCCTTCAAGGTATCTTTGCTGTTACCCTAATGCAAAACTCTTGGCTTCTCTTACTAAGGAGATTTCTTTAGTAAGTCCTAGTTTCTGTAGGAACTATTTCTACCAGCCTCTGTTTGACACTGAATTTTCTACTGCAAGTTTCTCAGATCTTTCTTGCTTGTTATTTTCTCCAGTTGCTCACTGTAAACCTGACTTAAAGCATCGAGTGACAGCCATGCCACACTTCCATACTGCCATGAGTCCTCCTCCATCAGATTAATTAACTGTTTAAACTCAGTCTTGTATGGCTCAGGATACAGACAACATGTCATAAACATGGGCTGAGTCTCTGGTGAAGTCACTGTTCTCAGCTGAAAACTCACAGGCGCAGTATGTACTGTGCACGTTCATTTCGATTCTGCTCTTCTGTGCTCCTACCAGAACCATCTATTAAATTCTGCTTACAAGGCTGGACAGTTAGTTCAGTGGTTTAGAACACTTGCTGTTCTCTCAAAGGACCCGGGTTCAATTCCCAGCAACCCACGTGGAGGCTCAGCACTTCCTCAGGCACCAGGCATGCATGTGGTACACAGACATACATGCAGGCGAAGCACTCATATGAATAAAATGAACCTTTAAAAGATTTAAATTCTGCTTCCAGAAGTCTAAAACTTGTCCAGCCCACATCCTCAAACTCTTTATTATTCCTCCCACAGCTTAGGTGTAAAGCCATCTAAACCATACAGCACTTCTCATACACTACCATCTTGGTCATATCTTCATCATTTTCATCATCTTCATCATCATCATCACTGCCAAATAACTGAAAGAAACAAATCAAGAGAGGAAAGATTTATCCCGACTCACAGTCCCAGAGCATCATCACAGCAGTCATGCATGATGGCGCCCCCCACATCACAGTGCCGGTGATGCAGAGAGGACATGTGCTCTCCCTGGCTTTCTCCTCCCACTTTTTAGTCCTAACCTATGGTATGATGCCACCCAGATTCATGGCAGATCTTCCTTGTTAATTATGCCTCTCGAAGATATACTTTACTAACCTGGATGCTTCTTGATCTATTTACATCGGCCATCGAGATATGTTGTCTTGGGAACGTGACCGGGGACAGGCAGCTGGAGAGATGAAAATGCATTGTATTCTGAGACACAGTGCTCAAGGTGCAGGGGGAGGGAGTTTAACGGAAGCCACAGGCTGACCTCTGAGTCCCTGGGCAGGTAAAGCTAGAGCCCGCGGTCCCTTTGTACCGCCTTCAGCCCTGGAGCCCCCAGTGTGCTATCCACACAGACTACAGTAAGAACACAACAGCACTCTTGCCCTACTAAATACAGCAAGCCTCCCCTCCGTCTCTGCCTTCACCTAATTTTTAAAGACTGTGATTTTTTTCCAATTGCAAGATAAATGTGTGCTCATCGTGGAAACTAGGAAAAAAATGCTCAAAAGGTAAAAAAGAAATCACTGTAAGCACTCCCTAGGAAAGAATGCTCCTCTCTGAGTTTGAAGCCTTTGCTGAGTTATACAGGCTTCCTAAATCTGCTTCCTATTAAAAGTATAGATTTCCACACCACCGCTCAGCACCTGCTTTTAAACTTAATGGTCCTTCATGAGCACTTTACCAGCGGACTTTCTTATAACCATGGCTCTCAAACTATGTGGATTCAGAACCCTTGACGCTCTTAAAAATTACTGACAACCCTGAAGAGTTCTTGTTATGCGAATATATATATATATATATATATGTATATATATATATATATATTTTCTCTAGTGAGGTCTAAGGATGTAACTCAGTGATAGAGACCTCACTTAGCAAGGGCATGGCCCCACATTCAAGCCCTTGCACTGCCAAAAAAAAAAAAAAGTACCATTAGAAACTAAAACTGATAAAAAATATTCAATTAAGTGTTCACTGAAAAATGTTAGTGTTAGCATTTCCTCTAGGCTCCTTCCAACAGTTACATAGCAGAGGCCAGGTACAGGTCTGGCTTGCTATAAAAGGACTGTTTGGCTGGCTTCTCTCTCTCCCCTCCTTCCCTTCCCCCTCCCTCTCTTTCTCTCTCCCTGTCCTCTCTCTCTCTCTCCCCTCATCATTCTCTCTCTCTCTCTCTCTCTTTCTCCATGATTCCTGGCTAGCCTCTTCCCTTCTTTCTCTCTCCTCTCCCTTTCTGTCCTTCTCTGTTTCCTTTCTTTCTCTGCCTCTACTCCCTTCGCTCACCCCCTTCTCACATCCCAAACAAACTTCATTTTATACTAGACCCATCCTACGGCTGATACCTTGGGGAAGATGCCTCAGCGTGGGCCCGCTAAGGCACCCCTCTCGCTGGATTATGCTGCCTCATTACAAAACATATCAGCTAGTATATGCATAACCCAATAATGTCCTATTATGAAAATAATTTTTTAACCAAAAACTTAGCAAGAAAAGTGACATTATATTGTAATTTTGAACTCCTTTTGAACACCTGTAGATTCTCATGTCTTCTGTATTGATCATTTGCTATACGCAGTTTTGATGAGGAGATATCAGCTTTGTGCAGATGTATATCTGGAATACAGGACTTAAAGTCTTTTTAGATAATTGCAGATACTTTTTAATCCTACATTCAAATTCAACAATATTTTGAAGATGTATTTGTTGTGTTATGTGTATGTATGTGCCTGAGTGCATGTGAGGGCATCATATCCATGGTACCCATGGCGGCCAGAAGAGGACACTAGAGTCCCTAGAACTGGAGTTACAGGCAGCTGAGGACTGTCTAATGTGAGTGCTAGCAATTAAACCTGGGTCCTTTGGAAGAGCAGCAAGTACTCTTAACCACTGAGCCATCTCAAACTCTAAAAAGTAATAGTTTCTTCAATGTTATTACAAATGCTGAGTCTGAAACCAGTGAGTCAACTTTTCCTGTCAGAGATATTACAGTCCATTGGTATTTAGCCATACAGGATTGGGTAATATCTATTCATGGTCATTTGGAAAATGCAGGCTCCCTGAATTATGCAGGACTTCCAGTGTCAACAGTTCATCGCACAACACGGGTACTCTACCCGTTTATATCATATCCACCATGTCTAGTTTTCTTTCTGTTGCTTTGATAAATAACCATAGCCAAAGCTTCTTGGGAAGAAAAGGGTTTATTTGGCTTATACATCTGTCTTAGTTAGGGTTTTACTGCTGTGAACAGACGCCATGAGGCAACTCTTATAAATGTTGTTTTATTAGGACAACATTTAATTAGGGCTAGCTTACAGGTTCAGAGGTTCAGACCATTGTCATCAAGGCAGAAAGGATGGCAGCATCCAGGCAGGCATGGTGCAGGCAGAGCTGAGAGTTCTGCATCTTCATCTGAAGGCTGCTAGCAGAATATGGACTTCCAGACAGCTAGGATGAGGATCTTAAAGCCCACACCCACAGTGACACACCTACTCTAACAAGGCCAGATCTCTAAATAGTGTCACTCCCTGGGCCAATCGTAGTCAAACCAGGACAACAACACTGATGGAAATCAGGGCAGGGATTGAAGCAGACTTCCAGGCTCACCTTTAGTAACCTTTTTTTACCCCAGGATCACCTTGCCCAAGGTGGCTCGACAGCATTTAGCAGTTAAAAAAAAAAAATGCCCCAGAGACATGCTCACAATCAAACTAACTGAGGCAGTTTCTCAGTTGAGATTTCCTTCTTCCCAGGTGACTCTTCCAGCCCAGCTGACAAACGTTAGCCCCAGGCATCTCATCCGAATGTTTTGTTTTGTTTCTTTTCCCCAGGACTAGGAAGTTGTCAGGTTCATAGTAGCAAACAAATGTTTCAAGTTTGTTTCTTTTGCTTGAAAGCTCAACTAAAATATTGAAAAGAGTAATGTCACATAGGTTGTCCTTGAAGTAACTGGTTCATTCTTTTCTGTTTCAAAACTGGTCACCACCTCCACAGGCAGTGAGACTTTTGTGGGTTTTAAGCATCTTTGTTTCATGGATAACTTCATCCAGAAAAAAAAAAAAATCCACTCAGGAGGCAGGAGCAAGTAGATCTCTGTTAGTTAGCGGGCAGCCCAGCCTACATAGCAAGTTTCAAGCTAGCTAGAGGTTCATAGTTTCAAAACAAAAACAAACTGCATTGGTAAAGGACAGATACATTGTTATGGCCAATTAACTCTTCCTCTTGGGGAATCCAACCCAGAGCTAAGCCTGGATAATCAGAAAAATGTTGAGGCCTGTTGGTCTTTAAGGGCCCATGGAAATGTCATGATTTTAAAATCAGAAGAAAATGAAGGCTAGGTCTTTTTTTTTTAATTGAAGAAAACAACATATGATAATAATTCATTTGTCTTCATGACAGCACTGTCATAAAGTATAATTTTTTTTTCCTTTTTCCCCCTAAAAGATGAGGCTCACAAAGGCACAAGTGCATACGACCACGAAAGCACTGCAGAGCCGGCTGTCCATCACTGTGCCAATTTGAAATGCATTCCTCAGAAAAGGTTGGGGTAGCGATGTAAGGTTAATCCTTGGGGTGACCATCCAAGCTTGTCAGGGAGCAAAAGCACCCCATGCGTGTTTCTCATTCGGTCACATAGAATATTTGTTTAACCTGTCCCAAAGGCTCAAGATTAAATGTAATACTTTTTGCTGTGACACCAAGAGCACGTCGAGACTGGCTTTCTCCCTTGTGAGGAGCGGGAAATTAGTGACTCATATTTGTTCCGTAGATGACTCTGCTGGCGTGTGCTCACACCATACTTTTGCAGCTTTGTTCAAAGATCAACAGTGAGAAGACAAGCCATGTCTTAGGGCCACTGTGAGAAAAGTTCTGACTCTTCAGAGATCAGGAAGTTGGGGAATGGGGGTGGGGGTGGGGAGACACAGACTGCGCAGGGGATGACACAGGGGACAGGACTTGACATGAACATTGTTTACTTAACAACAGGTCACTGCTGTGCTCCTCCCCCTCCCTCTTTCCTCCTGCTCTGCCTCAGTTTGACCCTCATATCCACAAAGGTTCGACCACTTTAATGGGGCAGGAAATGCTGAGAACACTGGAATGTTTAACCCCAACTACTGGCCTAACACCTGACTTCTCTCGTGAGCCATTTGGTCACCTGGGCTAGAAGTCGTGCAGAAGTGGGATCTCTGGCTTTGTGAGTCTGCTTCTGAAATGTGTCCACAGTGCTCAGGTGTGCTGGAAACAAATCTTTGAGATTATACCCCACATATTTGTAGTAAACAATCCATTTCGAGAGAAATGCTCCTGTGTGGAAGGCAAGGAGCAGGGTCTCCAGGATACAGGAAAGATGTTCTCAGGGGAAGTGGGTGGGGCCACCAGGAGAGGGGCTTGGTCTCCCTCGCTCCGCTCTTCCCTGCCTCCTAACAAGCAGTTCTCCCTTTCCACCCTGGGGAGCCTTTGCCTTCACCTGGTCTCTTACTTTGACCCTGCAATCCAGATTCCCCTCACCCACGCTGGGCTGAAGCAAGAAGGGGTTCGGTGGTGGAGGTGGGGCTTCGTCTTTAAATTGAAAGATGAACATTAAAGCATTGAGCCTCAATCAGAAACTTTTGTCCTGGCTTCATCTCTTCTCGCCCTCCTGTCCCTTCTTCCATTTCCAGCCTCTCTTTCAGGTGAACCTGGCTGCCTGTGGCCACTGACCAGCAACACAACCCAAAATCTGATTTGCCTACAAGATGTACAGGGACAAAGAAGGAACAGAGACTGAGGGAACAGCCAATCAATGATTGGCCCAACTTGAGACCCATCCCATATGAGAGAACCAACCCTGACATCTGCTATGCTTGCAGACAGGAACCTAGCTAGCATAACTGCCTCCTGAGAGGCTTCATCCAGCAGCTGATAGAAACGGATGCAGAGACCCACAGCCAAGCATCGGGCAGAGCTCCGGGAGTCTTGTGGAAGAGTTGGGGATAAAGGTGAGCAAGAGGGGGAGGGGGGTCAAGGACACCACAAGACCCACAGAGTCAGCTAACCTGGGACACCAACCAGGGAGCATGCAGGAGGTGACCTAGACCCTCCATATCTGTAGCAGATGTGCAGCTTGGGCGTCACGTGGGTCCCCTAACAGTGGAGTAGGGGCTTTCTCTGACTGTTCCCTGCCACTGGCTCCCCTTTCCCTTACCTAGACCACCTGGTTGGGCCTCAGTGGGAGGGGATATCCCTAGTCCTGCTGGTACCAGAGGTCCTAGAGTGGGGTGGTACCCAAGGGGGTTTCCCCTTCTCTTAGGAGAAAGGAAGAGGGCAATGGGGAGAGGGATTGTAGGGGGTAGGGCTGGGAAGAGGGGAGGGAGGGGAGGTTGTGACTGAATTTTTAAAGGTAAATTTAAAAAAAATCTATCTTCTTACGTGAACTTTGTGTGTATTCCCAAAATGTAAAATTGTTTGTGACATGACAGATAATAGCTGTTAGGTGCTGGGTATCAATTTTCTCCTAGATAAAACCTTCCACATGGGAAGTAAGTTCATTAAGACACAGAATGTTCTAAAGGAAAGTGAAACATTACCATCCTTCAGGGAAGCTCTTCTACTCAACAAGCAAACAACTCAAAGGTTTCAGGAAGTCCCTGAAACAGATCAGATATGCTAGGCCTCTTCTGCCCCATGCATGTATAAGCAGTAAGGCCTGCTGACAGACACTCTCAGGCAAGCTCAACTGCTGGAAAGAGATGTTCTCAAACCTGTTGAGCTGCCTATAAGTTGTGCAGTGAGATTCAGGTGTACAGCTTTCACGAACTGTTATCTATGGTGGGGGATGGGGTTCAGTGATTCAGCTTCCTCTAAGTACCACCTCACCCAGATTCCTGTAAGTAACATACAGAAAATAGAGCTCCAGGCTTCCAGGTTTGGGAAGAGAAGCCGAAAGCATATCCAGGTGAGTCAGGTGCTCCTCATGAAACAGATTAGCCATCTGGGCCAGAGGAGATGTCCACAGCCTCACAACCTTCAAATGCAAGTTCAGGTTTCAGGAGACTGGTTCCTCTGATGAGCTGATATTGAGAAATTCTCCCCCCAACCCCTTTTTAAATTCTGTATGACTCAGAGCGTGGTGGCTACAAACCATCTTGAGAGTGGATCTCCTGTTTCTGTTTTTGTTGTTGTTGTTGTTTTGTTTGTTTTTTTCGAGACAGGGTTTCTCTGTGTAGCCCTGGCTGTCCTGGAACTCACTCTGTAGACCAGGCTAGCCTCGAACTCTCGAACTCAGAAATCCAAACTCAGAAATCTGCCTGCCTCTGCCTCCCAAGTGCTGGGATTAAAGGCATGCGCCACCACCGCCTGGCAGGATCTCCTGTTTCAAACTGAGATATCCTGAGGTCTCAAGAACAGAGACTGCAATTCACGTCAGGGGGCCTGAATTTAACCCCCACGTCTCCAAGATGAGAGACAGCAGGTACAGCTATGGAGAGAGGGCGAGACAAACAGATGCTCACATGGCAAAGGGAACAAGTGGCAGGAGGGTTGGCTCAGGTCAAGCCATGTGTAAAGACTAACCCGCCCCAGTGCATTTCTCCATCAGGACAGACATGTGCTTCCCACACTCCAGCTACACCTGAGGCTTTAGCTACTGAGGAGGCATGGAAAAGAGTCTCAGGAGTGGAAGGAACCCAAGTTCCTTCAGACAGACTGCAAAGCTAAGTGTGGCCAGCAGAGGCCCCTAGTGAACAAAGAAGAGAAGTCACCAGTGTGAATGAAGAAAGGCAGAAACCCCCGCAGGTCGCTCTTCCCATCCCCTCCCCACACACACACCCACACACTACACAGCACCCGCAGTCTCTAACTTTCTGTAAAAACCACACACATCATCTTCTTTCCCTCATCTGAGCCCTGCCCTTCCGTAACCCTTCTTCCCCACACTTACTTTGCCTTTTACCTTATCATATTTTTTAAATTATATTTTATTTATTTTTAAATCCTCTGTAAACTCGTGTCATGTTTGCTTACATGTATCCTTCATTACTGGGAGATATATTTCTTCTCCTTTCCTTCTTTCTTTTCCCTTTAAACTTTTTATTTTACTATTTTGGGCAGGCAGGTGCAGAACTTCTTCTCTAGTCAGTCTCTGCCTTGATTATTTTTCCCCAACATAATAGTTATTGATTATTTGGGAATTTCACATAATATACCTAATCATACTCACTTCCCAGTCCTCCCAGGTCTGCCTCCCCCACTAGTGTGAACTCCTCCCCCACTAGTTTGAACTCCCCCACCAAAGGAGAAAGAAAAAAAACCCACAAGACCAGATTGTATTGCCCATTTAATCACTGAAGCATGGTCAAACTCCCAGTGGTCAGCTCCTTAAAGAAAACTGCATCCTTGGCCACCCTCACCCCTGCCAGAAGCAGTCAGTTGTGGAGACTACACTTCAGCAGCCCGATCACAATTCTTATTTATTTATTTATTTATTTATTTGGTTTTTTGAGACAGGGTTTCTCTGTGTAGTCCTGGCTGTCCTGGAACTCACTCTGTAGACCAGGTTGGCCTCGAACTCAGAAATCCACCTGCCTCTGCCTCCCAAGTGCTGGAATTAAAGGCGTGCGCTACCACCGCCCGGCCCCGATCACAATTCTTAACAGCTCCTTTCGATGGCTTCCGGTCTCAGCTGTTACTTTGTGGGGTGGGGAGGGTAGAAATAGGCACAGAACCTTCTATGACTCTGGGACATGGTCTCAGGTGGCTGGCTGCCCGGGCCACTCATATTGACATGGGTCCCAGAGGTAACCCAGACCACAAACACTAACATCTGTAGCAGCAAAGACGTTGGATATCTACCTGGTCTTTGGCGGTAGCATGGCCTCAGACATCAATATGGCCTCCAGTAGCAGCCCGTTCACATGAAAATTGGACTTCAATTTTCCAGGGACAACGGCACGGACCATAGATACCAACATGATCTCAGGGGTAGCAGGAACCATGGAGGTCTTTTGAGGAGATCCAATCCAGAAAATGAACCTTTCTTCGTCGTGGGCATCCTGTCTTTGTTCAGAACCAGAGCCATTGCTCGGGTGGGCAGCATGTTCCGGGACTGAGTCTGCACAAGCTCCAGGCTGCTGCGCACCACCCTGCTGACCCTACTCAAGGTGCATAGCCTTCTCTCACACCTGTCACTGATGTCAAGTCTCTAGTTCAGCCTCTCTCCAATGCGCTAGGCAGAGCATCTTGGGCAAGACTGTCATAGACCTCCTTGCTCTCTGCTGCCCTGAGGTTTTCTGTGCTCAACCTCTGTGGGCTGCAGCCATACCGGTTCCATACTAAGGAACTAGAACCAGTGCTGTTCGGTAATGACATCTGGTTCTACAGGACCGGCTCCTCCACGTGCTCCAGCAGCTGGTAAATGGAGTAGATGTTGGGGACTGACTCAAAACGCTGAATCTGGCCCAGGATGGCAGCTGGGTTGAGCAGCCCAGACTTCTAGGTGGTGCCAGGGCTTCTGCCATCATTTTTAAGATGGTGTCTCCCATTGAGCCAGCTCACTGATTCAGCTAGATTGGCTCACCAGCAAGCTCCAGAGACCCTCCTGCCTTACATACACCTAGTGCTGGGCTAACAGACCTGCACCGCCCCTCCCGGCTTTTACATGAGGCTTGGAATTTGACTCTGGGTCTTCATGCTTCTGCTACAAGCACTTTGCTGACTTAGCCATCTCCTTAGCCCTAGGTTTGTTTGGTAATTTTCTCATCAGGAAATTATTTTTAATTTCTTCTTTCTTTTTGCTTTCTTTCTTTGTTTTTGAGACAGGGTTACTCTGTGTGACCCTGGCTGTCCAGGAACTAGCTCTGTAGACCAGGCTGGAACTCACAGGCTTGCCTCTGCCTCCTGAGTTCTGGGACTAAAGGCAAGCACCACCACTGCCTGGCTTCTGTTGTTCTTTTTATATTTGTGTTTTCTAACATCTTTCTCTTTTCTCTCCCACCCTAAAAATTCTTTCCTTACTCCCTTCTCTCTCACTTTTTTCCTTTCCCTGTTACACCATCTTTTTTTAGTTCTACACTTCCTTAAATAATCATTAAATAAACCGGATACAGACTGTTCTGTATCTATTCTGAATCCGGCTTTTGCAGTGTGGAAGTTTGGTGGTCACTGGTGCTTTGATACTTTGTATTTTTGTATCCCATGGTTTGGTGTTGTTACTATTACAGTCTCTCCCATCATCAACACTCCTCCCCAAAGCCATCATGAGTTACAAGTGGCAAGCCATTTTGACATGTCATGGTCACACAAAGACTATGGTTTACACTAGTTTACTCTATATAGGTGTTACTTATTGCAGTGGCTTTTACAAAGGTCTACTGCATGGGGTGTGGCTTCCACTGTAGCTTCATGGAAGTGATTTTACTACCTAAAAGTCTCTGCCTCTGCCTACTTAGCCTTCCCATGCCCATTCTCCAATATTTGGTAACTGTTGCTTTTAAAAACAACAACAAAAGCAAACAAACAAACAAACAAAAACTGTTTCTGAGGGTTCACTTTTCCTGAATATTGTCTACTGAATTAAGACAGAAGGAAGACTTTTTATCTTTTTAAGATTTTAAAATGTTATGTTTTGCCTGCAAGCATTCATATGCACCATGCATGCAGTGACAGGAGATTCATGCAACCATCAGATCCCTTGCAACTGGAGTAACAGATCAATGTGAGCCGCCACATGGGTGCTGGGAACCAAACTTAGGTCCGCTAGAGCGCCTAGCTTCTAGCCTCTGCGCCATCTCTCCAGCCCCCAGATACATTAAATAAATGAATGAAGTCTAGCTTGTAAAGGATTTCTTCTATAGGTTGTGCCTCTGGTGTTGTTTCTAGAACCATTGCTAAGCCCAGGCCTCCTGGGCTTCCTTTTATAATATCATGCAGGGACTATTATATTGTTTTACAGAGTCTGTGACCTATTTCATCTAGTGTTGTAAAGAGTCCAAGGTCTATGTATGCATTGCTAGGTGCATAGGATTACTATGTCAAAGACCAGTAAGCCACACTCCTGTGGCTCTATTTCTGGGCTGTCTGTTCCTCCCACTCAGTCATTTCTTCATTCTGCCCCTAGACCTCCTGTCTCCATGGCTACAGTTTTCTGACATCTTGAGCCTGCATCATGCTTCACCTCAGCTCGCTCTCATTCTGTGCTGCTCATTCTGGGTCTTGTGCTTCTCCATGTAAATTTTAGAATCATCTTGTTGACATCCTCAAAATAACTTGCTGAAAATATAATCTGAATGACTATTCTCCTTCCTTTTTAAATTTCCGGAAAAATTTGATATTGGATCAGTGGTACTGGATTTGTTCCCTATATATAAACTTGACAGAAATTAATGGCGCTGTCTGAAGTTTCCCTTGGTGGGAAGGTTTTGAATTACAAGATCTACTTCTTGAGTAAAGTATTATTTAAATCATCTAGACTTAGTTTATTTAATTTATCTTATTTAAATTTCTATTCTTAGTCAGTTTGGATACTTGCTTTACCTAGAATTAATTTCAGTTGAATTTTCAGTCACCCAAATTAAATGACTAGGATTACATGCTTTCCTATTTTAATCTAGTACCTTTTATAATTTTGATTTTTTTTCTTTTTACTTCCTGGAGATAAAGTTTCTGTAGGCTAGACTGGACTGAGCTGGAGTCATGGTTGGTTGTGACCAGCCATGTGGGTGCAGGAAATCAAACCTGGATCCTCTGCATGAGCAGCAAGTGCTTTGAACAGCTCTCCAGCCTCCAACCCTAGGTTATTTGTAAAGTACATATTTGACATTTGGCACGTCAGAATCCTTCTGGCTTACTTCTAACACACACAGAGACTATTCAGCAGGTCATTATAAGCATCGGAAATTGTTGAAGATCTTTTTGGTTCAGCAAATGGCTCTCCTCTATTAAATAATTTGAATTTTATTGTCACTGGGGATATGTTTTATATATCAATTAAGCCAGGTTTATTCATTATATTTTTCAGATTTTTCAGTGTCCTGGCTGATTTCTTGTCTTTCCCCACCCCCGCTCCCAGGCAGGTCTGGAGTGAAGTGTGTGAAAATATTCTATTCCAATTCTTTTACTTCTGACAGTTGTGACTGCATCTTTTGATGCATTAGATACATATATGTATACATGTCTGCATGCTCTTCTATAGAACATGCTTTGCATATTAATATATTAAACCTACATTGTTAGTTTCGGACAGGCTAGGACTATGGTGTCCTAATGAATTGTTCTACAACATTATGAAATGTTCACTTTTCTTCTTTATAATGTATCTTTAAATCTATCTAATATTAGATTTTCTTTTACATCTCCTTTGTTTAGACTTAGGATTGCATCTCCCCACCCCAATCTTTTATGCTCCTAAAGAGATTCTGGGACAACATGGAAATTCGAGAGTATACCCTGTAGAGTCAATGTTCTCCAAAGGGAATTCCTAGTAATTATCCCAAGCCTCCAGGCCTGAGAAAGACTGTTCAGACTCAGCCCCTCTCATGTACGGTCCCTCTTCTCTTCCTCGTGTCCTTACTCCTTGTAACTCCTGAGATTGTATCTCCTGACTCGTGTCTGCTTGCTAGTGTCTGCCTTGGGCTATCTTTAGGACACCTGACCTAAAATCCTCTCGCTCTGGAGCTATGGATGTGAGACTCTAACTGAGAACTCAAGCAGCTTACTGAATACTCTTCTGGTTGGGGCACTTATCAAAGCTTCTGCTTAGCCGCTGGGATGTATGCTGAACTTGGGATTTCCCGTCTCCCCTTCATCTTGCTCTACAAATCTTCAGTTGCTCTTTGGTGCTGTTAAACAGGCTAAGCTTTTGTAGGTATTTTTAGCAAGGGCTCGTTATGGGGGCAAGGGGAAGCAAGCTCCCATCCAGGAAGCAGAACTCGGAGCCCTCGGTTTTACTAGGAAACCACAGAGTTATGTGGAAGAAACTGTTTTCTTGCAGACTCTTGCAGGACATGTATGCTCTCTTCCCCCACCCTTACCCCGTGTTTTCATGTTTTAACAGCTACGTGTTTAGATATTTTTGTGGCAGGTTGCTTTAGCACAGTTATTCATACCCCCTGCAGCTAAATCTTCCAGCTATTGAGTTTTTACACTTGCAGAAAAAATACAGGTAGGGTAGCCCTTGGAACAATGACGGTGTGTGTGTGTGTGTATGTGTGTGTGTGTGTGTGTGTGTGTGTGTAAATGGGAGACAGCTGTCAAAGAAGGCTTCTTAGCTGCTCCTTTCCCACTTACCAAAGGACTGATTATCTGGCCACCCGCACTGGAGTACCTGCCAGAGGATTCCCACCATTTCTCTAGTTACTGTCTACTTCTGTTACGTGGTATCGCCCCCTGGTGGTTGAGGGCTGTCAGGCCCTCTATTAAGCAACTGGAGAATGCCACTGGTCTTCCCATTGCTAACAGAATTTTTAAGAGCCACAAAGACATAGGACAGGATATCCAGCTCTTACTATAACAATAAATTTCTCCCTCTGAATTCACATCTTTGGGTACCGGAATGCTAGTCAATGACCAGCTCTTGTTAGAATTCTTTGTTTTTGTTTTTTTGGTTGGTTGGTTTTTGTTTTGCTTTAAAAGTCTGGGGCAGAGAGATGGCTCAGTGGTTAAGGGCACTTGCTGCCCTTGCAGGAGACCTGAGTTTGGTTCTCATTGCTCACATGACAACTCACAGCTTTTATAACTCCAGTTCCAGGGTATAAAAAGCTGTCCTCTGGCCTTGGAGGACACCAGGCATACATGCTGCATATACACACATGCATGTAAAACCTTCATACACATAAGAAAGATAAATGAATCTTTTTTTAAGTCAATAGGTAGAAGGTTAAGAGGTCACCATGTTTTCTGGGAAACTTAAAAATATTTGGGGACTGTCTCCAGATAAAGACGGTGCAAATGACTTTGAGCACAGGGTGTCTGTGCCTAGAAGTGGAAGCAGTCGTGTGTGATGTGGGAAGCTTTGCTGATGTGCACCTCACACCTTACTTCTGGCTTGTACATTTGTCTCTTTATAGGTTTTCCTGGTTGAGTGATTCTCCCGAATGGCTCTCCTCCAGATGGTCTCTTTGCAGCCCAGGCTCTTTTCAGTTTATGGCTCTATGCTTCTGTAGCACACCAAAGGGCTTTGTCACGAGGTTAGAAAAGGTAACTGAGGCTGTGCAAGACAATGGTATGAGCCAGACTTGGAATCCCACTCACCACTGGTGACCACTTTGAGCATTCTGTTGGCTAGGATTCACTGTATGACTGCATCTGTCTGCAAAGGAGGCTGGGAAATGTAGTTTAATTGATCTCTCTGGAAGAAGAGATAAACAGTTTGTATATAACTAGATCTCTCTCTCTCTCTCTCTCTCTCTCCCAGATCTCTCTCTCTTAGATCTCTCTCTCTAGGGATCAAGAGAGGGAGGGAGGGAAAGAGAGAGAGAGAGAGAGAGAGAGAGAGAGAGAGAGAGAGAGAGAAAGAGAAAGCCAGCCAATGTAATGGTTTCTGCCAAAGCGCTCTAGATGTTCTTTCCTCTCACCATGTTTACTTAGGCCGAGTTGGTAGCTGTACTGAACATGACTGATTTTCAGCTTCTTCATCTAGAGGGAAGAGAGTTTTCAAACACAATGTGGACTAATTTCCTGGTCCTAGGATTCACCCAGCAGACAATGTGGCTTCTGAGTAAACTTTTTTTTTTTTTCAAGACAGGGTTTCTCTGTGTAGCCCTGGCTGTCCTGGAACTCACTATGTAGACCAGGCTGGCCTCGAACTCTCAAACTCAGAAATCCACCTGCCTCTGTGTCCCAAGTGCTGGGATTAAAGGCATGCGCCACCACTGCCCGGCCTGAGTAAACTTTTAAATAAAAACCTGAGATAATACAAAATGTAGAAATGTCAGACCTGTGCTCTGAGAACTTTCAGAGAGTCATTCTGCTCGACACTGCCCAGCTCATTCTGGTCGACACTGCCCAGCTCAAGAAACAGCATCATTCAGGTTCACAAGCTGCCACAGGTGCTGTGGAGGAGTTCCTGCTGGCGGTGGCAGTGGCAGTGGCGGTGGCAGTGGTGGTGGTGCTGGTGGTGTTTGTTGTTGTTATTGTGGTGTTGGTGGTGTTTGTGTGTGTGTGTGTGTGTGTGTGTGTGCTGTGACAGGCACAGAAATGTTGGTATATCATTTGGACTGTGGGACTCTCTCTCTCTCTCTCTCTCTCTCTCTCTCTCTCTCTCTCTCTCTCTTTTCTCTCTCTCTCTCATTAAGATTTTTATCATGCTTTCTCCACCCCTGACACCTCTCAGACCCTTTCTATCACCTATATGATTCCACCTCCATGTACCCACAACTTTATGATATTCCCTTTAAAAAAAAAAACAAACAAACACCAAAAAAGAAGCAAACACTATACACACACACAAAAGCCCTAGAGTTCATTTTGTGTTGGCTGACTACCGGCAGGTGTAGGGCCTGCCCTGGAGTGCGGTTGACAGACTCAAGGACTCACTGGGGGAAAAAGCAAAACAAAACAAAAAAACAACCCAGATTTTTCCTTTGCCAGAAGATATCGGTTGTAGAAAGCTTCTTGGTAAGGGATGGGGCTCCTTGTTCCCTCCCCGCTCTCAGTGCTCGAAACCCATCTGGCTTGAGTATTGTGTTCAGGTCTTGTGTGTGTGCCGCAGTCCCCGTGAGGTCCTATGTACATCTGTCCTGCTGTGTCTGGAAGACACTGTTTCCTTGGAGTCCCCATTCCCTCTGGCTTTTACACTCGTTCTGTCCCCTCTGCAAGATCCATAATCCCTGAGAAAGGCTTTGAGGAAGACATCCCATTTCAGTCCGAGTGTCCCAAAGTCTCTTATGCTCAGCACCTTGTCCAGCTGTGCTGTGTGTTAATCTCCATCTGCTTCAAGAAGAAGCCGTTCGCCCTAAGGCTCGCCTCTAAACTGAGAGGATGGCAAGGCCTGGGCTCTGCCCCCGTAGCAGTTGTCTACCCAGATGCAGAGGGCTAGATTAACATGGATTCTTAACCTGGAACGCCATAGTTCTAAGCCTTGTCCCAGGCCTAGCAGGATGGGTGTGAGAGGTAGGCCCCATGATGGACCTGGCCAGAACCACTGGCTTAGAGAGGTGCCCTGGTCTCAAGGAGCTCCCAAGCCTGCAGGAACCAGTTTCTTCTATCATATGTGGTGTAGGTGAAATGGACTGCTCTGTGTGATACATTAGGCACAGGACCTAGCTCCTCAGTGTCCATGACACTCAGCTGTATGTATCACAGCACGGGTGTCCTCTGAGAATAGCTGGGGCACATAGGGGAAACCAGGTTTTTATCTGAAGCTTGATCTACACCAATCATATTGATTTTTTATTTTCTTTCACTAAATCTGTCTTTAATCCCGTCTCCACTAAGACAGGAACAATCAATCTCTCACAACCAGGAAGCATTGTCTGTGTGGGATTTAGAGTGATCTCATGGGGCTTTAATATGAGTTCTAATAAGGACTTGCTTAGTGTAACTGTAGCTGGAAAGAATGCTTAGAATACATAGATTGCTTTTTTTCTCTTAATTCTCTAGAAAGATAAGGTCAGACTTGAGAATCTCTTAACCTAGGCTCAAGTAATGGCTTGCTGACGTGATCTTGAGCAAATGATTTAGCCTCGACTGAAAAGCATAGATAAAAGACGGTCTTATTCCCAAGACATGATGTTTTTTGGAAACTTTCCTGGATTTTCTTGCAGCTAGAGTTCTAGATAGAAATAAATTTCTTCCTCGTTTTTGTTTTGTTTTGTTTTCTGTTTCATTTGAAACAGAGTTTCTCTGTGTAACAGAGCCCTGGCTGTCCTGGAACTCACTCTGTAGACCAGGCTGGCTTCGAACTCACAAAGATCTGCCCACCTCTGCCTCCGGAGTGCTGGGACTAAAGGTATTTGCTTCCATGCCCAGCAGAAATAAATTCTTCTTAATGACCTTTCTTGTGTGACTTTTGGGAGGCAGGACACATACAGTAAGTCTTTTTCTAGAGAGTTTGGCTTCAATGAAGCCAAACCAAGATGGCTACCGGCTTCAAGAGTAACAAGAATTGATTGTGGTAGCATCCATGGTGCCAGCCACAGCAACTGCTTGCTGTCCTCAGCTGAGCTATATAATCCACATGTTCTTGAGTATAAGGATGGTGACATCACCCCCTCTGCATAGTCTTCTCCAGTCCTTATCACAACTTACTGGTCTTTGAAAACTCTTTTGTAGGAAATACTCAAATGGCTTCTGGGTTTTTGTATGTGACATGAATGACAAGGAATGATAACGCTACTAGTAGTTTGTCAAGCCACAGGATAAAAATACCCTTTGCAGAAAAGCACTCGGTAGCTGTCACTAATAGTTACAATAAGGCTATGTGTGAACCTTGCTGCCCCACTGGTGATAGCAGGCCTTTTCCCATGTTTGTTTCTGCAAGTGGTTAACAGGTATCTGCCACAAGAAGAAAATTAGCCCTCGGCTGGTGCTGTTTTCTCCTTATGCTCTTGCCAACAGTTCATGTTGCCTTAAGAGATTATGCCTTTTTATGGCTTGCCTCATTGCCCTGCCGTCTGCAGGGCAGTTCTGTCCTGACTGGCTTGGCGTGTCCTCCTTGATGGAGAGCAGGCCTGTTGTAGGGCGGAGAGCAAGAGGGTTATTTGATCTCTCCACTGTGGCTCGTACAAGTCCCATGGAGAAGGCTCATACTCACAGAGCTCTCTGCTGGACTACTTGTCCCTGTGTAGCCAAACACCGCAATTATACCAGAGCCAGGAGGCTTTCTCTAGCTGCATTTGGCGGTTGACAGAGGGCAGCCTCCGTGAGGGCTCTGGGACCAGCCCTGGATGCCTCTACATCTTTCTCAGACAAGCAACTGGGTAGCAACTTCTGGGCCAGGCTGATGGGACATTCCTGAGGGACGTCCCCAAGCTTCCAGGTATTTTGCATTACAAGAAAAGTCTTCTGTCTTGGGAGTCTATCAAGATAAGCCCAATGTCTGGTACTTGGGTCGCTGAGTCCTGGCCTGTAGACACTTGTGGTTGTAAAGCAGAGAAACCCTCTTTCTGTACTAGCTCATGAGTTGTTTTATTAAGACTGCTGCCTGGCACATTCCCCACTGCCTTCTTCTCACCACACCTCTCTCCCCAAAAGAAGGTATGCTACAGAGCCAACTCATAAACTCTCAGATCCTGGAGAGGCTCGGGTTCGTTCCTTTCCACAGACAAAGAATAATGAGTGGATTGCTGGCTGCAGGCTGCAGGCTGCAGGCTCCACCACCATGTGCTGCCACCTCACATAAGACCCAAGCTTGCCTCTGCAGACGGCGTGTGTCAGAGTGTCATGTGCTCTCACTGAGCTCAGCACTGCAAACAAGTGTTTTGTTTTATTCAAGAGCAAAAAAACTCATTATTTGAAGAGTATGGGGAGGGGGATCCCCTCTTCTAAACTGAAATTTGATCGTTTTTACTCTGCACAAAAAATCAACCCGAAGGGGATCAAAGACATGAAGATCTGAAACTGGCGTTTTGAGAAGGGAGAGAAGAAAGGAAATACTTTCAGACACTGGCACAGGCAAAGATTCACTGTAGAGGACACAGAGCAGAGGAAACAAGAGCTGGTATTGGTAAATGGGATTCCATCAAACCTTGGCAAAGGAAAGAGTGAACAGAATAATGAGATAGAACAAGGAGGAGGTATTTGCCAGATGTGGACATCCAAAGTACATAAAGATAACAGACATCCATATACATAAAGTCAACAGAAATCCAAATATATAAAGATAACAGACATCCATATACATAAAGAATTCTTTTCTTTCTTTATGAGACAGGGTCTCACTATGTAGTCTTGGCTGTCTTAGAAGTTACTATGTAGATCAGTCTGGCCTTGAACTCACAGAGCTCCACCTGCTTTTGCCTCCAGTTCTGGGATTAAAGGTGTGTACCACCATGCCTGGTTCCAAGAACTCAATCTTAACCGTGAAAGACAAATCAACTTGAAAACAGATCCTTCTCTAAAGAAGAAATACAAATAGTTGCTAAGCATATCTATGTTTGAAGAAAAATCATTAGCCACCAAGGAAAATACAAATCAAAACCACAGTGAGCTATCAACTTGCTGCAGTTAAAATGGCTCTTTGTTATTTATTTAAAAAGAAAAAGAACAACGAAGAAATCCTGGGGCGAAGGAAGAGGGAATGGAACTCATGCATCCTCTTGGTGAGAATGCCAATTTGCGTCTTCGCTATGGGGAACAAAGATGGAGGTCTCAACATCACCCTGACATCTGAGCATGGGCCAAAGGAAATGGAATCCACGCCCACGCATGCACAGGTCCTATAGACAGCCTGGGTCATACTCAGCCTAGGCGGGCAGCAGCTGATGCGTGAAGAGAACCTGAAGGTTGCCCTCAAAGAGATGGAGTGTCATTAACCAGACGGAGGAATGGAAGCTGGGACCCCGAGTCCTGCAACCACCAGCAACAGCAGGGGCAGAACTGCACTAGCCATGAAATATGTTTTAAAGATTTTTACATATGAGACTATTACTAAAGCTAGAAAAAAAAAACCGCATGTCATGCACCAGAAAAAAATGAGAAGGGTTAGCTAGAGAGATGGCTTGGGGAGTGGGGGGTAGCTGCAAAGGCATCTCCTGAAGGAAGACCTAATTGAGGACTGCCTGAGAGACCAAGGATTGCTGACGCAGACCATGCCAGCCAATCGGGAACTGCTGTTTAGAAGCTTTTCTGGGACCAATGGGGCGAAGGTAGAGGGTATTAAAGGAGTTTGCAGCAGCGTTCAGACCAACTTGCTGTGGCTTGCTGCAGCTTCTCACCTGCTTCTGGAGTCTATGTTGTTGATCCTGTGCCTCCTCACTTCCAGTGCACCAAGGGCAGGTAGGGTTAGGTAGCCAGTAGTCTAGGGCACAAGCAGCACACAGTCCCCTTTAATTCCAGATCCGGGAAACCCGATATCTTCTGGTCTCTGCAGGTACCTGTGTACCTGTGCACATGCACATACATAAATATTTTTTAAAAAAAAGTTTTTAGAAGTGGCAAGGAAATTCACTAAAGCATTTAAGGAATTAACTCCATTGCTGAGATAAACGACATATTTTTAGGTTTTTACTTTAAAACAAAGACCCACATTTTCTCAGCTAGAATGGGTAGTTCATATTTCTTTATTTATATGCATGATGTTTTGGACCTGACAACTTTTATGAAAATGGTATTTATTATGACACACATACGGGAAAGTGGACAAATTGTGCATTGTGGCTTGTTGGAGTTTCAGTGTACACAGCGGCACCGGGGTCAAGCCGAGTCAGTCATTACTGCATAGCCACCTGCCGTAGCGACTCCTACCCAATACCACACACAAGGAGGACCCTTTTAGAAGATCTATTTTTATTTATGCCCAAGACTTCATGAGTATATGTGCATCATATGGACACAGGAACCCACCGAACCCAGAAGAGGGTGTTGGGTCTCATGGACCTGGTGTTACAGGCAGTAGCGAACTACTACTAAAACCTAAAAATATGAAGGGGGTGCTGGGAACCAGACTTAGGTCCTCTGCGGGAGCAGTAAGGGCTCTGTACCACTGAACCATTTCTCCAGCCCCACTTTCCTGATTAAATGTTACAAATTGTATCTATCCCATTTCACCTTGATGGGAACTATTCTGTGTGTGGTTTGTGCTCGGTCATTTCCGGTGAAAGCCGCTTGAGTTGTTTCTGTCGATCCAGGTAAGGAGATGGCACAGGGCGAAGATCTCGGCATGCTTCCCTCTGATTTCAGCCCCCTGGTGCGCACATCACAGCAGAGCACATGGAAGGAGCTTCACACCTATCATCCCAGCGCTGAAAGCTTCCGTTAATAGTATCCTGGGGCTTCATCGGGCAGTCAGTCTAGAAAAAGCAGCAAGATTTAGGTTCAGTAAGATCGAGACCCGATCTCAAAAATAAAGTGGAGGACGATGGAGGACGCCAGAAGTCAGCTTCTGTTCCCTCTCTGTGGGAACTTCTTGGGAGTGTGCACACCGGAATGCACTGTCTATACAACACAGAGAGGAAAGTGGGAGGAAGGAGAGGGAGAGAAAGAGGAGAGGGAGACAGATAGGGAGAGGAAGGGGGAGAAAGAGAGGGAGGGAGGAAGGGAGGGAGAGAAAGAGCGAGAGCGAGAGAGAGAGCGAGAGAGCGAGAGAGCGAGAGAGCGAGAGAGAGCGAGAGAGAGCGAGAGAGAGCGAGAGAGAGCGAGAGAGAGAGAGAGAGAGAGAGAGAGAGAGAGAGAGAGAGAGAGAGAGACAGATAGATCTGGTCAAGCTCCACTTCCGAGAGAAATGCTGTGTCCTGCCAGGCTGCCATGGTTACGCCTCTCTGACAGTCTCTCCCATCTGCCAACATCTCCAGGACTAGGGAGGACTTGGGCTGGCCCTGCCATCCCAGCTCCCACATCACCAATGCACACTTATACTTGAGTCTCTTGGGGGGCAATCAAGCAGGGTGGAGAAGGGTCTGTGAGCATCTTGCCAAGGGACACAGGCCTGAAACGGAAAGGAAGGGGGGTCCGTGGTGAACAGGTGGGATCAGGTCCTCCAGAAATCTAGATCATCCCTCCTCTTGTGTTACCCATCAATGCAGTCCCGGAAGCAGATGCTTCCTCTCAGAGATCGCTACATTGTTGCATCCCTCAGCTTAGAGCTCCCGTGTGCACTTTTTAGCCACCATTTGAGAGAGAGAGAGAGAGAGAGAGAGAGAGAGAGAGAGAGAGAGAGAGAGAGAGAGAGAGAGAGAACGAACCATATATCTGTTCTGTGGAAACTCAGCTTGCACAATGGCCCAAGCAGGCTTTGAGCTCAGGATCAAACAACCTTAGGCCTAGGTCCCTAGTCCGGATTTGGCCTCTTGGGGGGTACTCCTCCATCTCTTCCATGCCTCTGTCTTCTGTGACGGCCTCATGACTTGCCCTCCCTCTGTGCAGTCAGGCAGTCATTCCTCAGACAAAGTTGGTGTGATCATAAAATGGGCAGGGCGACACCTCTTCCTCCCCATTCCAAGCCGCTCCTCCACTAGCCTGCAGGAATCTCTGGGAAAATGTTCTGGAAAAAACCAAAGGCGGGTTTTTATGACTCTCTCTTCACCTAAACCTGCTGCGCTAGGACAGAGCGCAGACCCTCAGGCTCTGACCATTATCCTCCAGTTTGGACTCTGGCTGCCCTGGCTTTGAAGTTGTCTGCTAAATGACCACCGGGTCACCGGGGAGCTCTGATCTCTCCAGCACCTAATAATTCAAACAGCCTGAAGTCAAGAGCAAGCTAATCAGGCAACGGCCCTTGCAGCTGCAGGCTGGAGCTGACAAGGAAGGGCGTCACTTTCAATCTGAGGCACTGGCTCTATAGCCTGATGACCAAGGCAGGCAGGCGACACCCTCCTCTGGCCAGGGGACGAGGTTCATTCCTGCAGGAGGGCTGCCTGGCTGTGGCCACTGGTTGCAGGATTTGAATCATGGTTGTCCTAGCTGGGCCATCGGGTGAGAATTAAATTTTAATTTAGAAAGTCCTGTCTCCGCAGCCCTGGTGGCCGTCGTCTGGTGATTGACTGACTGGTTTCTTTCACCTTTGCATGCCTCGGGTTTTTACTGGCAGAGGAAATGAAGGCTGAACCCGGGCAGGAAATTCCATGTACACAGGTGTTTCTGATTAGCCCTGTGCACCTCGGCCAGGGGCACAACCAGGGGCCAGGGATTTCTGTGTGAACCGGGAGCCTCTCTCTAGCCTGGCAGCTATGGCTGCTTTGTATCTGGGGAAGGCTGAGCAGGACACTTAGGCTGATGTAGGGCAGAGGTGCCAACAAAGTGTCCTGCCTGACCCCAGGAGCCCCAAGACCACCTGCCATCTCTATAGGAACACATAGCCTCTGCTCCTGCAGTGGGCAGCTGGAGCCCCCCTGAGCCTGACCTGAGAGATTAGCATCCTGAGGTGTGTTTACACATTGTAGGCTTCTCTTCATGTGGCTGACCTGCCCTCATTTTCACATCTTCCAACGGGCTTAGAGATCCTAAAGTACCCCCTTCACTTAAAAGGACATCTTCAGAGGGGTCAGGAAGGGGGTCTCCGTCATGGTCTGAGATGACCATCTGCAGAGGCGGTTTCAGAGGCTGAAGTAGCAGCTTCCTCATCCCATCATGCCTCTGCCGCTGTGGGAATATTTCCCCGTTACTGGCATGAACAAGGCACTCAGAGAAAGGCTCCCGTTCAACTCAGAGACTATACCTTGAAAGCAGAGATACCCAAGAAACAACACAGAGACACACTTGGTACCACTGAGTAAGTGACCACCCCTTGAATCTCACCTATCTGTTTTCACATCTGTAAAATGGGCATCCTAAGAACTGTGTGCTGCATCAGCATGTGGGCTAATGAAATATTTCCTGTCAACTATCAGGTACACGTCTAGAAAAGAGCTGACAGAATCCATACATAGCTACCACTTGGGAGTACGCTCCCTGGGAGCAGCCACAAGGGAATTGCCCCAAAAGTACATTTTAGGGATGCATTGGATTATAACTTCAAACACAGCCCAAGATATTACAAACACTTCAAAGGCAGATGTAACAGGCATGGACCCAGAAAACGCCTAGCATACAGGCCTGTCTACCTTGGTTCTTTGGAAAACCGAATGATGATAAGAATGACTGCTTCTGTACTGATTTTAAGTCACTGGTAGGTTACTGCAGCCTAGCAACAGAGACAGATGCGAATGTGTGTAAGACGCTAAAGTTCTAATCAGCGTAAGACCGGCGGCATCAGCAGAGGACAAGACTAATGTGACCTCAGATGGGGGGGGCGGAGCTTGAGAAGGCCCTTGCCCTACAGGGGACATGGAAGCAGGCCATCAGCATGAATATGGGTGGCTTTAGGTAGGAGGTTCTTGGGATGAGGGACAAACTGGGGGATGTGAGACTGATCCACACCACGGTCAGCCGTGTGTGTGTGTGTGTGTGTGTGTGTGTGTGTGTGTGTGTGTGTAGGTTGTGCTTGTGAAGGTTGGCATAAGTGTCTTCCTCTATCACTCTCTATCTCCTTCCCTTCCCTGCCCTCCCCTGCCCTCCCCTGCCCTCCCCTGCCCTGCTCTATTCTCTGAGACCGGGTTTCTCGATAAAGCCGGTTCTTGCCATTTTAGCTAGACTGCCCAGCCAATATGCTTCTGGCACCAGCCTATCTACACACCTCCAGCATTGTGGTTATAGGTACAGCCAGCAAACCAGCTTTTTATGTGAATCTGGGGATCCGAGGCCAGGGCCTCATGCTTGAATGGCAAACTCTTTACCCACTGGGCCATCTCCCCAGCCCATGTCAGCCTTCTTTAATAGCCTAAGTTCTTGAATCCCTGCCACTCTGTAGGGTTGGAGGGAGAAGGGAGAAAGAGAGAGCTATCTCTACCTAACACTAAGATGAAGAGAGTCAAGTTCCTTTCCCTGAGGCTACCCCTCAGGACATCTGACCTCTTTAAATAGCTCTAGGGGCAGAGGACGTGTGCCTCTGAGCTGTAGGCATGCTTGCTGACAAGAATCCAAGAGATTCCCTTGAGATCCCTCAAACTCTGTGAGAAGAGGGCTCCAGGTCTGTTTGTGCATGCAGTCCTTCAGCAGTGAGCTGGGAACTAGTCCATGGCTGGACACTAAGCCCCCTTCCGAGGACCCCTTGCTCTCAGTGAATGAATGAATGATTGCCATTGTCGGCTGTGGAGGGTGGGAAGTGACTGAGATCCCTCTGGCTGCCTGTCCTGGTGAGCAGCAAGGTGGAGCTCCCTCTGTCTGTCTCTGTCTGTCCCTCTGTCTGTCTCTGCCGTCTGTCTGTCTGTCTGTCGCTCTGTCTCTGCCATCTGTCTGTCTGTCTGTCTGTCTGTCTGTCTGTCTCTGTCTGTTGCTCTGTCTTGATCTCTCTGCACACATCATCCAAGCATAGCTTCTTCCTCTAGAATCCCTGACCACCTTTCATCTGAGCTGAGAGTCCTTCTAGAAACCAAATGTGGTTGTTCCTTCCTTTGCAGCAGACGGGTGTCCCTTATGCTCTGTCAACTGCCTGCCACCTCACTCTGCCAGCACGGGGTCTCAGAGGTGGGCCTTGGACACAGGACCGTTGGAGCAACAACAGTTCTCCACTCTCAGTTCCGCATCTGCAGCCGCTTGATATTTCTTCAGCTTCCCTCTCATCTCTTCCTTCCCTGAGACAAAACTCCGAGGCATAATTCATCCCCCTCCTTTTGTGTCCCCTACTCCTCCAGAGGCCATCATTGTGGTTCCTTCAGGGGGACACTTGGCTCTGACGCAACCTCTAGCCTCCTAGCGAGTACCATCAGATAGGGGTTGCCAGTCAGCTTGAAGGTAGGATGGAAAGATAACTACTTAACACTATAGTGCTAAAGTACTGGCCCATCACTGTACTGAGTACTCCACATGCCACCCCGTCCTCCTTGGCACGAGATGAGCGCTCACACAGAATGGGGAGTCGGGTGTGGGGCTAGAGAGATGTCTCAGCAGTCAGAGATGTCTTTAGCACTCAGCTTAAAGAGATGGCTGCTCTTTCAAAGGACCTGGGGGTTTGATCCTTAGCACTCAGATGGTGTCTCACAACTGTCTGTAGTGTCTGGTCTCTGTGGGCAGTTCCCTGAGAGCAAACTGTGTCCAGGCAGGCCAAACACACACACACACACACACACACACACACACACATATATATATAATTACACACACACACACACACACATATATATATAATTACACACACACATATATAATTACACACACAGGTTGGGGGAGGTAGGGGAGCAAAGGACTGGCTAAGATTGATGTTTGACTTACTAAGGCCACAGAGCTAGGAAGGGGTAGAACCTGGCTCTAGACTTCAGGTACCTTATGCCAAAGTCTAGGGTTTTCTCACTTTAAATCCCTCCACCTGCCTGCGGAGTTGGCTCTGCAAAGTGTTGGCTCTGTTTCATCAGCAGGGCCTGATGCAAGGTCCCTGGGTGTTTTCATGTTGTCCCTGAGGCAAACCTTGGGTGTGCAGAGCATTGTAGCAGGCATCCAAGATGTCTAGAACAAGCTGGCCCCATGCCCTGGACATGGAAATGCTGTTTGCAGTCGGCTCTGAAGTTAGAGTAGTGTCTTTCAGTACAGTGTGTCAAGGGACCACATGGAAACGCTTTAGCTGGCCTTAAGAGGTCCTGGCTGGAAGCCACGAGTGGCGGCAGGTCCAATAATTTGGAGAGGCAGGTATGGTTGCTGCCAAGAATTAAGGAGAGTTGTTTGGAGTCTGATCAGGCATTCCTGCTCATGGGAAAAGCCATCACGAGATGGGCCCCAGCCCTGCAAGAGGAACGCTTCAATGAATAGATGCTCTATGCTGTTAGACTATGTTGGGCAGTGGCCATAGACACTGAGGTTATGAGCAACCTTACCTGTGATCTTGTCTGCCAAGAGGAGGCATAACTTTCTCCTCATTTCCCAATGATCCATCAATGGCCAGAGATCCCACCATCCAAGAGATGGTAACAGAGACAAGGGACAATCGCATTTGGCATGTCTGGAAAGGCAGTTTGGACTTTAACAGCTGACTATAGGAGATGGGCCACGGTAGTCTGTGGATGCAGGACATGATGCCGAGGGCAGGCTGGGTCTCTGAGCACATGGAAGACCCCTTCTGCCTTCCTTCTCAGCCTGACCACACAGGCTGCAAAGCACAGGCTCCTCCCTAGGGCCTTAGGGGAAGATGGCCTCCCCCACCCTCATCTGCAAACCTCATCTCCAGGCTCAGAGCTTCCTCCCAGGTGGGGCTGCCCCCTCTTGGAGCTCAATTTCCCCATCGGCCCCAGGCCGTATATCTTGCCCTGCTTTCTCCTGATGCTTTATAGCTTGCTGGAAACGCTGCTCCTTAGCACCTCGAAAGGTACCACTTGAAAGCATCTCGAGCTAAACCAATACGATTCTTTTTTTAATTTGAGCAGGCTTATTTCTCCGAATGGCTTTCCTGATCTTAGGAGGGCATGCTCCGTAATATTAAACTTTTTTTTTCTTTAAAAAGAGCACCAAAAAAAAAAAAGACTCACATCTGTTTGATATTTAATTCAAATTGAACAGCAGGACAGGAACGAAATTGCACTGCAAACGGCCATAAAGCGTGATGTTCAAGAGAGTCAAGAATGCTAAACCTATATGCCAGAAAATGGGGAGAGACAAAATGGAAAGGATACAGCCTGGGCATTGGGGGTTCCCCATGTTCAGAAGCAGCAGCAGCGGCAGCTCAGAGAGATGCGGAGGGTGGAGAAGGATACCATGTGCCTACTGGAGGCTGTGGCGGGCCGCTCTCCTGACTCAGCAGGGTCCTAGAACCCAACACTGACAGCTGCAGGGTGGTGGTGCCATGGTACTTTTCAAGGGCTTCTGGGTAGCTACACATAGACAATCTGAGTGACCAACAGATGCTACCTGGCTATTGGTGTCCAGGAAGCCAACTCAGAAAGCCTAGGCTAATGCCCTTTGTACCTCATCCCTGTTGATCCATTTTCCAGAAACATCAGCATCCTGTATTCCAGAGGTAGAAGACAAGGCTCAGAGAACCCTGTTCCCTCCAACCTTGTGAGGAGGAAGCTGGTCTCTAGGTGCCTCACAACCTGTCACTGCCTTTAAGCTCAGACAGAAAGGCCCTAGGAAGGACATGATTATAGCCATTTAACTACTACTCTCTACCAGGCTGCATTGTAAGTAAAGGGATGATTCCAGTCCTTGCATATGCTCTCCAGCTATAAAATCTGACAGGCCACTCTTGCTAGACAGACATGCAATGAAGATTCACCAGGCAAGCTCAGAGCTGGCCACGGGCTGCCCTATATCGAAAGTATGGATAGAGGTTTAGGAAGTGAGCAAAACCTGAGGGCAAGCCAGATGCTGGCACCACCACTGAGCAGCTGAGCAGGCTGGGCTCGCTTCTGCTCTCTGACCCTTCATTTCCTCATCTAGAACATGCCACAGCTTAACCTTCTTCCAAGGTTACTTCTGATCTCTGTGGTGAAAAGTATGAACAAATTTGCTCTCAAATGGCAAAATAATTTCATTTTAAGCCCTTTTCACTATGTTTTTTTTGTTGTTGTTATTCCACAGCACCTGAGTACAAGGGACCAGAATGCTTGGTCCCATGTTGTAGGGTGCTGAGGCTCTCTCATAAGAGTTGGTTGTTAAAGACGGTGAGGTGTCAGAATGGAGAGATGGCTCGGCATTTGCTGTTCTCACAGAGGACTTACGTTCAAGTCCTAGCACCCACATGGTGCCTCCCAAGCATCCATAACTTGAGTTCCAGAGGACCACTAGGCATGAACTTGTGCACAGACTCACATGCAAGCCACTCACTCATACACACACACACACACACACACACACGTATTAAACTACTTTTTAAAAAGATCATAGAAGTCTAAACAGAATTAAGCCATGTAGTGGCTCTTCCTGGTTGTCAACTTGACTGTATCTGGAATGAACTACAATCCAGAATTGCAGGACTCACCTGTGATCCAGACCTTGAGGCTGGAAGACACAAGTTTCTGACCTGGATCTTGGCATGGAGATCTTGAGGCACAGTGGCTATGAATCCCAGGAGACTAAGGCAAGGAGATCTCTGAGTTCAAGGTCAGCCTTCGACAAAACAAGTCCCAGAGCCAGACATGGTGGCACACACCTTTAATCTGGGCCACACCTTCTGCTGGAGACCAACATAAGGACATTGGAAGAAGGAAGATTCACTCTTCTTCACCTGCTTGCCTTGTGGGACTGAGCAGCTACTGGATCCTTGGCCTTCCATTCACAGCTGACCATTGTTGGGGAGTGGACTACAGACTGTAAGTCAACAGCAAATTCCTTTACTGTATAGAGGCTACCCATAAGTTCTGTGACTCTAGAGAACCCTGACTGATACAAGCCATTTGATTTAATAGTAAACTACATTTAGATATTTACAAGAATTACTAAAAGTTTAGTTGAATTATTAAAGTTATATGAACTTACTTAAATAATCCATATTTAATTCAACACAAACAATCAAAACACATTGCTTCCAAAGCATCTTTACTGTATCTATATTCTTTGCATTTATTTTTGTTTATGCGTTTGTGTGTGCCTGCTTGTTTGCATGTGTGCCATGTGTATTAAGTGCCCACAGAGGCCAGAAGAGGGCATCAGATCCCCTGGAGCTGTAGATTCAGGCACCTGTGAGCCAGCTGACGTTGGTGCTGGGAGTTGAACCTGGGTCCTTTGCAAGAATAGCAAGCGCTTTTAACTGCTGAGCAACCTCTCTGGCCCTAATGTCTGTATTCTTGAGAGTATGGAAGGGATGGATCCAGGGCAATGGGGTGCCTCCTGCCTAGAACAGAAGCAGCAGCTCTCTCACTGAGAGAGGAGGAGGTGGGAGAAGGAAACGGTGCCCACTGGAGGGTGGGGGTGGGGGCACTTTCTGGCTCTAACAGGATGGTGCTGTGATGCCTTAAGTTCCTTCAAAGGCTGCTGGGTAGCTTTACACAGACAGCCTGGGTGACCAATCTGGTGCTACCCTATTCTTGGTGTCTGGGAGGCTACTGCATCTGTGTGGCAAAAACCAGTATAGAAAGGTATTTGCTCCTGCCCCTAGAGGCATTGTAGGTATGGCTGCTGTGTCACATGTGTGTCAGGAGGTGGCAGTGAGGAGAGGCTATGTCTGTGCTTAGTGTTCTGACCTATTCATCTGAATGTTTAGTAGCCTAACATTTCCAAAAGAAAGAAAGAATGAAAGAAAGAAAGAAAGAAAGAAAGAAAGAAAGAAAGAAAGAAAGGGAAAGGGGAAGGGAAGGGAAGGGAAGGGAAGGGAAGGGAAGGGAAGGGAAGG
>NW_021604656.1:5151487-5155342 GCF_004785775.1 Grammomys surdaster
GGGAAGGGAAGGGAAGGGAAGGGAAGGGAAGGGAAGGGAAGGGAAGGAAAGGAAAGAAATGATATGTGCTTCTCTGAATCTCTTCCCTGTCACTCAGTAATGTCACCTTGTAGTGGGGCTCTCAGAACGGACCACAGTGAGAGAGAAGAATCACACAGTAGAAATCGGCAAATGCTGCCTTGGGAGCGCCTGTACCAGAGACAGCAGTTGTTGAGCCGTACAGCTGTTGAACTGTCCCTGACTGGAGGCTCCTGAAGTGAAGTGTGTGTAGTCTGGTGGTGCCTTCCTCTGAGGGTAGCTGTCATCAGGAGGAACTAGCAGCCTAGGCAATGCCCTGACTTTCCCAGATCACAAAGCCCACTCCTCAGTAGGCTCTCTGACCCTCCCCCACTCCTCACAGGGTCTCAGCTCAGGCTCACCTGGTTTTCCCTTAAGAGTCCTCGAAGCATTCGCTCTGGTTTGCAAGACAAGCAGAGATTCTCGGGTGGGAATGCTTTCTCTTTCTTTAGCTGAGGAGAGAAAAATCACAGCTCATAACTACCCTGTGGTTTTCTGTTACCCAGACTTTTAGGCAGGGGACCCGTAGACAGTCAGAGTGGGGAAGAAGTCTGAGCAGATGTGATTTTGAGATGCTTCAACTCAAAAATCTATGTGGTAACTACAGACCCTACAGGCCCAGGAGAAGTGCGATATAAAACTGAATGGCAGCCTTCCCTGTTAGCTTCCCGCCTAGGCCTCTAACGAGTGTCCGTGGGGGCCGTGTGATCCTCAGTAATGAGGCCCAGTGTTGGTTCTGAGCCTCCAGCCTCCAGACTGCTGCCTGTCCTCCTGGGGCAGATCTCTGAGTTCAGGAACTGTGTGCCTGTTTCTGAATGGTGAAGGGTGGGAAGCAAGGCCTGTCTGGAAACAGCCCTGCTGGCAGATGTGGGATTGTGCCATGAGGCTCTGCTGGGGGCTGCGGCTAGCTCCTGGGCTTAGTGACTGCTTCAGGAGCGAAGCCATTCCTTCTTCACAGTCTGCGTACTTGGCCTTTCAGACGCCATCTTTAAGAGTTCCAGCAGCAGTTTTATCAAGGCGTCCACAAGTGTCTGCTGGGCAAGGGCCCTAGAAGCCTGCTCTTACCCACCCAAGTTTTTCTTCCTCATAGCTCATCGTCCTGCCTTCAGGGCCTTACTGAAGACCGACTGAGAGCCTGGCAGCTGTCAGTCATGTCTGAGAGAGTTTCTGCCACATATAGGGTTCTTCTGGTGAGAAGTCCTAGCAAGCAGACTAGACCATTCTGACCGCATGGAGATGAGGACTTTTGTGCCACAGGTAACTGCTTACTGCCCCATTCGAATGTCATGGAGATGTCATGGAGCTGTCATGAATGTCATGGAGCTAGATGGTAGAGGGCTCTTCTCAGTGGGAGAAGCCAGGGATCTTTCTAGAAGGATCTGGTGGCTAACGAGATAGCTGGGTTGGGTATTTTTTCCCCCTCATCTTCACTGGGTCGAGGTAGGCACTAACAGTATCCCCATTTTATAGGTGAGGAGGTGGCGGCATATGTGATAATGGAAGCTTCTGGAATCAGTGGAGGACAGTGAGGATTTGCGTATTGGGGTCTTCTTTGGACATCTCTGTCTGCTCCATGATTCCCAGAAAGGGAGCCGTCAAAGCAGGGCACTTTGGCATCCTGGTAACGACACATGAGTGCCAAACTAGACCAAGCTGGCTTTTCTTTGTATGTTATAGGCTGTACCATCTGCTTGCCCAAAGGTGTTTAGGTCAGAGAGGTTGGCAATGGAGCCCCTATAACTGCCCCCACACTACTTGGTGGCTACCCTAGTGCCCAGACAAGGCTAAGGGACATTGACACAGAACGCACCGGGCTTGTGTCAGAGTTTGACTGCCCACATATCTACCGTGCTCTCCTTTCTCTGCTCTGTGCTGCAGGGACTCAGATCCTTCAGGCTGCTCAGTCTCAGTTGCCTTTGCCAACTTCTTCTGCCAGAGGGAGGTCTATTGGGAGGCAGCGGGGTCATGAGAGGAGAGAAAGCCAGCCATCTCTGCCTCTTCACACCAACTCAGGAGCCACTCATGGCCCCAGCTGCCCACGAGCAGTTCCTCTCTCAGAGGCCTCCATTTCCACAAGAGGCCTTCACAGCAGTTCAGGACATGGCCTGGTTTCTCTTCTACCCTTCTTCTACTCCTAGCTACCACTGAAATTACAGGGATGCAGCCAACCTTGGTCGTCACGTCTGTGCACGCTGACCTCGGAATTCCACTTCCTGTTTAGCTTCTCGGCAATTCTCCCGCTTTGGGCTCCAATCGCTCAAATGACCATTCTTTTTGCTGTTGTTGTTCAATACTTGAGACTGGGTTTGTTTGCCCTTTGGTCCTGGATGCTTAAAACCCTCTAAACAGGGATACATAGCAGTGTCCCTGTTCCCAGACCATCTGAGACAGACTCTCTGGAAGACTAGCACCATCACATCTGAACTTGCAGAAAAGAACCCCGGGAACGTCAGGTCTGGCTGCCTGACTGAGCACCGGCTTCTTGGGCAGCCTCTGCTTTACCCTGAAGACCTCCCTGATGAGCCCCTGTCTCCATAGCTTTAAAAGAAGGCAGACCAGACATCCTGGGCAGGTTTCCCTCCAGGAGGCAAAAAGCTGGACTTCAAGCCTGGAGCATGGGGGCTGCTGACAGTACCCAGATGGATTAGGGGAAGGGAGGGGGATCTTCTGTTTCTCTGGAGCCAGGTCCACATGCTGAGTTCCTCATTCCCTCATGGATGCAATCTTGACTCAGATCTGCCCTTTCTCTGGCTCCTCCTTGCTTCCAAATGTCAAGAGTCCGTGCCCTTCACAAATCCTCTAAGATGGGTTTCTTGGGGATGGAGGCCATTTTTTTCTCCTGGAAACAAATACCAGAAGAACAGGGAGAGGTTGGGATGGGGGTGAGTTGCAGCCTCTCTGGAGGACGGAATGAGCTCCCTTGCCAAATGGTACCTTAATGTCCTTTTGGTTCACATGCCTAAAGAAGAAAATAACTCCACTTCTCTGCTGGAGCTCGCCTGGCTCTCCATCGCTCACTTGGGATGCTTCTTTCCCATTGGAGCTCTTGATTGGACAACAACCGTAAGCGGGAGCAAATTTTTTCCCTCTTTCCCCCCCACCACCCCGCTCCCCCAGCAGACTTAATGCCTCTGCCATAAAGCGTTTACAAACTCTAAAGAAAGATAATAACTTCTCTTCCCACGGCCCAGCCACAGGGAGGTAATGCATGTTTCCAATAAGCTGGAAATGTAGCTCAAATAGTAAGTTTTATTTCACTTTAATCCGCCTGTGAGTTCATGTTAAAGGTAAGAGGAATCAGCTTTGCAATGTGAAACAAGTTCGTTAAAATCAGCATCTCCTCCTAGGGCTTAACTCCCCCCGCCCCCCCACACACAACTCTTGGGTAGATGGATGGCCTGGGGCAGCAGAGAGTGACTGTAACCCAGAGGCCATGGTCAGGGAGCAGAGGAAGCAGGAGCGAGTGGATGGAGTAGGAGGCAGGTGTCCCAGCCTGAGCTGGTTTGTCGGGGGACAAAACATCTACATTCAGTGAGGCCTGCTTGCTTGCTTCTGACACCTGTTGACTGATGTCAACCTGGTAATGCAGTGGGTAGTTATAGAAATGATTCTCAGTCTGTGTCCTCAGCTCTATCAGACACCAGGAAACCTAAAATTGGACTCCTCAACTAAGGCTTCCTTTACACATTTATGGAGCCACTTCTCCCTCAGTACCCTGGTGGTAGTCTCTCTATGCCCTGGTGGTACTCCTTGGATGCCCTGGTGGTGCTCCCTGGATGCCCTGGTGGTGCTCCCTGG
>NW_021604656.1:5155352-5169677 GCF_004785775.1 Grammomys surdaster
TGGATGCCCTGGTGGTGCTCCCTGGATGCCCTGGTGGTGCTCCCTGGATGCCCTGGTGATGCTCCCTGGGTGCCCTGGTGATGCTCCCTCGGTGCCCTGCTGGCAAAATTGACTGTTGCTTCTTTGTATAGCAATACATATTTCTTCAGGTGAAGAACTGTCATGTCTGGATCTCTGGCAGGATGGTCTTCTGGTGCTGTCTGGTCTATAGCAGTACTGGTGTGTGTAGCTGGCAGGCTTGCAGAGCAAGGTGGGTATTGCTGGTGCATACTTGGGAGAGGGGGCCAGGGAAAGGATATTTGGCAGGTAACTGGCCTGGATCTGGTCTAGCCAGCTGACTCCTGACTGCCACAGCTAAGGGCCCTTCTCAGGGTCTCCTGGGAGAGCCTGCAGCCTTGAACCTCTATTGGAGGCTGAAAGTGCTGGGGAGAGGGAGCGGTCTCCCCTTCTCCATGACAGTCAAGCAGTCACCATATAAATGCCCAAACCCAGGTTCCACTTGAGTTGGGGTTCAAAGGCTCAAGGAGGAAGAGAAAAGAAACACTGCTAAGTTCTCTGAAGCCCTGGGCTGCCCACTGAGGCAAGAGAGGGAGGGACAACTATCTTTCAAACTCCCAGACTTTCCAATCTTTTTGACTCACGGGCTGCTTCCACTGTGGGCTCTGATGACTGATGACTGCTTTGTGAAGTTTGCCTCAGGCCTTCATTATCACTCTTGGGGTGACATCCTCTGGCCAGCCCCATCACGGCCACTGGGGTGCAAGGCATCCAATAGCTTTGACAGGATATGGAGACTCAGGCAGGCTGGGGAGACTCACAGTGAAGCCCAGGCCCGTGAGGATCAACTAGCCTCAACAGGCTGGGTGGGGAATAACTTCTGAATTTCCAGACATTGTCTCCAGAACTGAGGGCTCTGAGGTCTCCCTGACCAGAAGGGTTTTATTTATCTTACGGCAGGTGTGTCCGCAGCATATGTGTACGGACGATTAAGTCCACAGGACCACGGGTGCTTAACTTGGTCCACTGAACTGGCCAACGCTAACTGACCCTCCTGAACACCTACTGTGTGCCACAGACACATTTACACGCAGTGCCTCAGTTTACCTCTACAGGGCCTCTGACGTATAGGCACAGGTCTAAAGACCATGGGATGATATGTGAGCAGTGTGACTTGTAGCCCAGACAGCAGGCTGACCAGAGCCCAGCTTGAAGCTACTGGTGTTTTGTGCATACGAGTGTCTGTGCATCTGTATGTTCTTTTTGCTTCCATGTGCTCATGCCTGAGGCCACACAGGCTGCACTGCTGTGATGGGGAAGCTGAGGACATTCATAGGAGAGAGTTAGAAGGGACCCTGCATAAGCAGGTGAAGCCACAAACCGGGGTCTTGAAGTCAACCTGCAAATTTCAAGAGCTAGAGGAGTGGAACGGGGGGAGGGGCATGAATCTGGCAGGTAGAGGTTTATGTTTTTCAAGAGAAGCAGAGTCTAGCAGAATTTCCTCTCTTGAACACATGACACAAGCCAGCGATGGTTGGTGAATAGCTCTAACTGAAGCACTTGGGAGAGCAGATGCAGGACGGTGAGCACAAGTGGGCTCTGACCCGCACAGTGAGACTGTCTAAAAAAAAAAAAATAAAAGAAGGAAGAGAAAGAGGAGGAGGAGGAAGAAATTCTCCTGAGGAGACTTTGTGAAACAAGCCAGATGTTTCCTGGCTCTTCCCCTTCCTGTGTCTGGCCTGTCACCCTCCAGCTTACTCTTCAGTGTGAGGACCGCACAGACACTCCACCCAAAACACTCCAATCACACAGTCTCCGTGGGGGAAGTACTCTACTATCTCGTGGGCCCCTAGCATGGGTAGGTTTGTACCCTCCTGGAGGGGAGAGAGGCAGTCAGAATCTGTTCTACAAATTCTTCAGAGGTGCCAGGAGCTGCACCCAGAGACCCTGGTCCCTTCAGCCTTTAGTGGTCACACATGGTCTCTAAGTGTGTCATCTCCAGCTTTGTCTGTGGGCAGCTGCTCTGTGATGGCAGACGGGACAGCACTTGAATCTTCCAGGGGACCTGCGCCTCCTTTTTAGGCTTTGGTCTCAGGATGAAAGCCTTTTTCTGAGTTCCTCCTGTGTGCCAGGCACGACACTAAGTGTTTTCCATGCCCTGCCTCCTACGATGCTCTCAACTGTTCGGCCAGGTTGGAATGCTTATCTTCCTGGCTTTCCAGAGGGAGAAATACAGGGCACGGTGGGCCAACTCACTTGCCTGAGGTCACCCAGCTCACAAAGGAGATGGCCCTGGCTTCTCACCTTCTGAATTTTACTGTCCTTACCTGAGGACTGTGATTGAGACCAGTGTCTATCTGGGGGGACTGTGGGGAGTGACTGGGTAGTGACTGCTGGCGCCAGAGCTCAGTGGCTTATTACATGGTGACTCACTCAACGGAGGGATGAACATACAGAACTGTAAACTTCAAACCCGCTTGAAGATAGGGCTTAACTCCAACTGAACAGAGGAGAGTGAAGCTATCAACAGCTGTGATAATTAAGTCATTTGTTCCCGAATGCTTCTATCTCCTGAGGCCGGCAAGCTGCTGGCAGGCAGATTCTATTGGTTTTGTTTATTCCTGGATCCTGAGACTTGGTACACATTTGGCATGAGGTGGGTGTTTGGTACAAGTTCATGGACAAACGAGGGATAAACTGCTTTGGGAGTCTTGGGGGGCCATTCACAGCATGCCCAGCACGGTCCCAGGTAGACACACATCCTCCTTGGTCTCATATCTGTGATCTGAATGCACTCAATCCATATTCTATAGGAGGAGGGACTTCCCAACCATGCATGTGTCTTGTCTAGTGTTAGTTTCCTTTTGGGGAAGATGTGTGCAGTGGAGGGGGGAGCGGTATTGATCCTATGACCCAGGATTTGGGCGCAAAGGGGGTCCCCCTCAGTGTTTGGGATGTGCTAGTGCAGGATCGGGGTCATGGTGGTTAGCAGAGTCTGTGGGACTCTCCTGCATAGACACTAGCCTTGCTAGCCTTCTGCTCCCTTCCTCCTGAGAAAATTCTCCCATCCTTGCCTCCTTGGCCTCTTAACAACCCACCATCACCCTCAAACCCGAGTTCAGGAAGGATAGGCACACCCCTCCCCCACACCAGCATCTGACCTACTCTGAGTGAGGTAACTGCTGGGTTGACTTCTTACATAACTTTGCACCCCAATCTCAGAAATCAGTTCTGAAAGAGCCCACTTCCCTAGAAAACCATCTTTCCCTGAAGAACTTTGCCCTCTGATCAACCAAGGCTCTCTCCCAGAAGGGACAGAGGATGGGATGAGAGGAGATGGAACGAGAAGAGGGTGGAGAGGAAGAGGAAGAAGAGAGGAGGACAAGAAATTCCCAAGCAGTCCTAGTGTCTAGCTCCTCCCCTGCCAGAAGCCTGGAGCTCTGCTTGCAGCCTTCCCAGTCAGCGCCTACCTACCTTCCCAATTTCCTCTCACACCTCACCCAGGTTTCCCATCTCTCACCCACCCACCCCCAGCCCAATGACAACATGGTATACATGTGGCCCATCTGGGCCTCAGGGAATCCAGTGGGCATGCCAGCATAATGAAATACTTTTAGTTTATTAAACACAGGCTCTCCTAAGCCCTGAGCGCCTGTGGGTATTTGAAAGCTGAAGGTAACCCCAAGCTACCACAAACATAATTTCTCTCCGTGTCCTTGCATTCCTGCCGCAACCCCATGCTCCTGCCCTGAGGCAGTGTGGGAGATGAGGGATGTAAAGTAACTCCTAGCCAGACAAGGGAGGAAATGGGGAGGGGGTGCACAGAATACTGGGAGAGGCTCCCAGAATCCCTCAGGGCCTCTAAAAGTATATGAAGTTCCCATTACCCAGAGCCATGGAAGGCACTTCTCCACCTCTAGGCTGCTCAAAGCCTACTGAATCAGTTCCCTGTGAACATGGCGGCCAGCAGGCTTTACATGTGAACTGTGTGTCAGCCTTGCAGGACGAACTATGTCAAACCCTGTTTTCCTACTGCTTGCTCTCAGCAGCAGGGCTGGTAGTATCCATTGTCTGGAAGCTTCTTCTGCAACTTTGTTTCTATTGCTTCTCCCCGGCTTGGCAGCGAAGTAGCTGTCTGAGACTGAGAGGGGCCGTGGAGAGACCTCAGGAATTCACGAGTTGCCTCCCCCAAAACAGGGGAGTCTCTTAACAATGTTTTCCCATTCGTTCATCTGTCTCCTGAGCTTTGGGTCTGTAAATCAGGGGTGAAGGGCTGAGATGGAAGTAGCAGACAAAGGCCTCAAGGGAGGCGCCCCCCTCTTTGCGGACTAGCATCTGGATGCCAGAGAAGGAGATTCTGTTGACGGTGTGCAGGGGAACCTGCTCCAGGTACCTCAGTGGCAGCCCGTTGACCCACACACAACTCTTCCGGGTCAGCACCTTGAGGCAGAAGGCCAGCAGACTGCTGCCTTTCTCCAGGTAGGGCTCCAGGGACAAATGATGGCGAGACAGCTGTGGTAGCTGCAGCTGGAGGTGAGTGTCCTGCCCTCGCCCGACCAGCAGCCGGTTGACATCATGTTGCAGCTGCAGTGGGACTTGGGCAAAGGCGAGCGGGCCCTGTGTAGGGTGGTACAGGCTCACCTGCAGGACTGTGAGGGGCCTCTCCATAGATCCTGGGAAGAACATGACAAAGACACACCTCTGTAGTTTTCTGAGCCCAGACAGGCTGCCTACTTGGGGATCCCGGGGGCCACATCTTTCAGATGAGAACCATGCCTAAGTGGATACAGTCATTCTGCTCAAGCTGGGATGGGGTAGAGGATGACACTAACCTTGGAACTCCATCTCCCCACACCCCAACAAGACATACTGCCCGTCCTCTCCAAACTGTACTGTTTTATAACACAGGTGTGCCCATCCTCCCCCGCTAGGGATAAATCTTACCAGCTTACAGGGTAGAACCTGATAGTCCACAGGCCATTTGGAGACAGTCTGTCCCTGCTTTATACGTACAGAGGAGCAGACACGACAGGCTTTCTTGGATCTGGAAGATGTGCAACAAACAAAATCTTGCAGAGTCTTCTTCAAGCCAGGTGTCAATTCAGGTGCTGTGGAGACAGGCCTTCGTTCTTGGGAGCACCCCTCTTGAAGGGGAAGATATGGCACTTCCAGCTAGGCGGGTACAGAGCAAGAGAAAAGGTCTCTGAGCACCGCACGGAAGGTAAAAACAGCAAGCACCTTCTCTATGGTGCTTCCAGCACCGGGTTCAGGAGCCCAGCACCAGGTTCGGGGCTCACCTTTCCTGAACATCTGGGTAGAGGTAGCTTCTGGTGGAGACAGTGGGCAGAAGGAAAATCTGGCTCACTTAAGTCCCTCAGGAGCTCCGGGAAATGCATACAAGGTCCCACAGCTCCGCCTCTAGGAACTTGTCCGTCAGTGTCCGAGGGACACATGGGGAGGCCCCACCCAAGGTCTGCTTGGTCCCTGCCTGGCTTTAAAGAGCAGGCTCTGCTACATCTACATACCCCACACCACCTAAGATTTGTTGTCACTTTTGGCAAGAGTGACAACCAGAGGCCAAGTGGGGTTCAATAGTAATTATATTCTTTCTCTAGCGCCTGGCTTTGGTCTGCGATATGTATTTGATTTCTGCTAAGAAGGCATGCTCTCTCCTAAACTCGACATGAAAACATTGCTCACCCTTCAGAGTCCAGTTCTAACGCTTTCTTCCCTGGGGAAAATGATCTTACCTCTGTCCTCTGACGTCAATCACAAGGGCACCTGCCCAACCCTACCCTTTCATATTTACAACTGCTCCCCCTCTCCCCACTGCTCCCAGAGTTCTGCAGGCTCTTGTCTTCCTCAAGCTCCTCTCCTGTCTCCCTAAGGTCTCCCAGAGGTAGGGTATGACCCACCCTGCAGTCCCTATAGTTCTGGGCCACAGCAAGTGGCACACTTACTAGGAAACTAGGTACGGAGACATCCACATACAATGGTCATCGCTCAGCCAACTGTAAACGGGAGCCTAGATCTTAAACCGGGGCAGGGAGCCTGGGCTAGGTCATCACACTTCTGCCCTGTTGCTTTTTGAAGGTTGTGTATCAATAGAGATCTAGTTGACAGTGGGACCTTGCTCCCCACTCCCCCAAGGACAGCCTTTCCCCCAGGCAGACAGATACACCTCAGGCTCCGGCCTTCTGACCCCGAAGAACACTTCTTCCTGAGGCAGGGTTGAGCCCAGGATTGAGGGCTGGGCACCAGTGCCCTCGGACAGGGTGAGGTCACAGTTCATCCTTTAGAAGTCAGTGTCCTGGCCCAAGGATATTGAAAGTAAACATGGCCCAGTGGGATCTCTCTCTGAGGTACCAAGCAGTCACATCTGATGGGAGCCAGCTCTCTGCCAGGCGGCACTCCTGCAGAGGCAGACTTGTTTGTCTTGGATCCCAGTTGATGGGGGAGAACAGAAACCCAAACCTCTTAATAGCTACCATGGGTGACAAGTGAAAAGATGCTGCCTCTGGCCAGGGGTCCTCCCCTAACCTCACCAGCCTCCCTGGGGTTCCCGGTCCCCATGACCTTCACCTACCTTATTGCCGGGGTAAACCTGGTACTAACCCTGCAGCTGTGTGCTCAGGAAGGCCCTGGGCTGGGGCAAGGCCTGGACGGGCTCTTCCGTAGTTCAGGAATACACTGTGTCAGAGAAGACGTCAGCTCTGCCGCTCTTCCTTTTTCCTATAGGAAAGCAACCAAAGTGTTATTTTCTCTTGCAGAAGTAGAACCCGCTGCCTAAGTTGTGAAACTGGTGCCTCTCTAGGAGGGGCCTCTTGATGGTAGGGTTTCCTGGGTCTCGGTGCTCTCAGCCCCAGAGACCACAGACAGTCTTCTTCCCTCTGAGGGCAGAGGGCTGCTGTCAGGGAGCTCCTAGGTTATGAGGTTCCTTCCAACTGTCCAGGGTTGGTCAAGGAAGCCATACATAATGGAGGCTCTCTAGGGTATCTCAGAAGAGAGTGAGACACAGGAGAAGGGACAGCATGGACACTCATGGGAAGGACAGGAGAGGGTGGACTCTCACGGGAAGGTGAGAGAGAGCGTGGGCACACATGGGAAGGGACAGGAGAGCATGGCCACTCATGAGAATAGACCTCATGTGATGCATACAGAAGGCCATCTGCTGACTTTGTCCCATTTTTCTCCTTAAAATGACATAGAAGATACTGTACTTCCTAATTAACCTGCTTGGCATAAGACAGAGATTCTACAAGATCTCCAGAGCACAAACTTTCCTATCTTCTTTTTTTTTCTGATCCAGTTACTTTTTTTCCTCAGGATCCTGCCGCTGAAGAATGGCTTGCTGGTCCAGCTCAATGACACAGTGATGATGTCATAGGCTTCATTATATATGACACACGCACACACACACACAATTATTAAAGTCAGTCTAAGTGGAATGGTTACATATAGTTACAGAGTTTCAAATTCCTTTAATGGTCAAGGATGCAGGGACACAGACCAAAGCTAGACAGAGTAACGTGAGGATGCATGGTCTCATTTCATATAGAAATCGGTGACAGAATAATACTGTCCCCACACTGTCTTGCTAATAGATGGAGAACGGAATAAACGTAATTACGATGAAGTCTTGGGCGTGCTTAGAAAGACCGGCAGGATAAGGAGGACACATAAGCAGATGGGAGAAGGATAGCCCAATCCTGGCCTGCAGTTGGGTTGGGTAGAATGAGAGAGGGGACCATCATGCACTGTGTTCCCTGAGCAGAGACTCGCTTATTCCAGAGGCTCTCCTATTGCCTGCTTTCAGGAAGATGTGATCTGAATCCTCCAGCACAGTGCCTCAGAGGCTGCTCTTGCTCGGGGGAGCTCGGGGGAGCTCGGGGGAGCTCGGGGGAGCTCGGGGGAGCTCGGGGGAGCTCGGAGACCCAGCTATTCCTGGGTCTTTCCTGTCTACCCTAGAGTCAGTGCTGAAATAACTGACTCCAAAGCTCAGAGGTGACATGTCAGGGTCACATAGTCAATCTCCAGTACAGCCAGGTGAGGACCCAGGTGGATTGACACCTACCCACCCCCAGTCCCCAAGGCCTACTCAGAGTGGAATTCCTTGTTTGCTGGGTCAGAGTTCCTCTAGGCCTTGCTTTGGGGATAGTCTTTGGGGTCTAGAATGAGGGGAGCTGCTTCTCTGTCATCAATGACTGGCTAGGTGGGAAGGAGCTAGGCTACCTCTCAGAGCCACTGAGAGCTGGGAACAGGGTGCTTTCAAGAGGTTTGTTAAGTTCAATGAGTGGATGTGGCTTTAGTACCTTCACCTGCCCTTTCTGTGCCCTTCCCCACCACCTGTGCCTGGGTCCTCCTGGCATTGAAAGAGGGGGAGTAAAACACTCATGCCACTGTGAACATTCTCTCCTGACAATTCTTGGTGGCTGGATGTCTCTTCAGGGATCCTAGGGTGGCATAGTAGCCCAAGGAGTGGTTCCAACCCAAGGAGTAGCTCTAAAGATGTGGCAGGCACTCTGGTGGCCTGGGGAAGATGAGAAGCCATGTGTAGGTTGGACAGCTGTACAGGACCTCAGGTTCATTGCCAGGGTTGTATCCTACTTGGTGAAAACAGCCACTGTTGGGATTTCTTCTAGGCTCCACCCCACAGTTACCTGGCAACAGCCAGATATACCTGATCACTCTACCAAACATATCCCTGGCTTCATTTTCTTTTTATAAAACACAAAAGGCATAACCTCTGATGGATTATGGAAGGATGGATGGATGGACGAGTGGGTGGATGGATGGATGGATGGTTGGGTGGATGGATGGATGGATGGGTGGATAGAAAGATGGGTGGGTGGATGGATGACCACAATAAGGTTCCTCAGGGACTGGCTCCATACACATAGCAGGGTGAGCCTGTGCACAGCAGGACTAGTCTCCTGAGCTATAGGGCTCACATACTTCAGTCTTTGCCTACACAGGTCTCTCAGTCCTGAAGACAACCAAGTCCCTCTTTCCACAGGAGCCTCCTCAGTGTTCCCCATGTCTGTCAGCCTCCTAGCTCCCACAGTAGCTCCGTGATGCTCATTGCCTCTTGGTCTGCAGAGCTGGGCCTAACGTGGGCCTTTGCCACTCCTGAGTGTCTCTCTTGGAGATAGGATGCCCCCTGCCCACTCTCTTGCTACAGTCATGCCTCAACAAGGGCGTGGGCATAAGACACAAGTTTACAGCTCCCGCAGTGCAGAGACTGGGCTAAGAACATTTCCCACCGAGAAAGGGAAGCGAAACACACAGGGGATTCATCTGGCAAGAGGAAGTTCTGCCCAGGGTCCATCCTCGGGATATAAAGGGAACTCAGGCTGATGTGGAGACACAGAGCTTACTGTCGTCGGCATTTTAGGTGGGAGGCAGGAGCTGAGTGAGTAGGAAGAGAGGCACGTGAAATGGAAGGACAAGCTCCTGCCCTTGCTCAGAAGGTCCCTCTGACTGGCTGTTGAGTATCCAGCACTGGAGTCTAAGGAGTGTTGTTTCACTCCAGATGAGCCCATCCCGGGCCAGCTGGAGAACTCAGAGACAAAACAACCTCTTCCCCAGACCTTCCCCTCAGCGGCCTATTACAGGCACGCTTGTGTCTGAGGTTTGCTCATTCAAGTAACTGTTGTATGACCTCAAGTGGGGCACCCTATCTGGACCTCAGTTTCCTGCAGTCAGATGGGCAAGTGGGTGCAGTCAGGGGCACTAAATGAGACGTGTCAAAGCGCCTAACACAGTGAGGTCTGCTGACACAGTCTCTGTCGAACCTTTGGCTGAAGGTCCGAAATGTACCTGAGGAGAGGGGCTATTAGAAGAGACTCATACATGTAAACCTTACGTCCTCAAAAAGCCCCAGTTTGGGCTTAAAACAAGATAGTTTGGGAGTTGACTCCCCACCATGTGGGAGCTTCACACAAATTCTATTTTAATCATAATGAGGTAAATACATCATGCCAGAAAGTCTGTGCTTCCTTGCTGGGGAATGTATCCCTACTACCCATCTTACAGATGAGCAAACTGAGGCTGGAGCAGTCAGGTGACTTGTTCAAGTTCAGATACCCGGGGAGGGCATCAGGTCACACTAGAGCCTGGTCCATAAGGCTCCTGAACCTTATTAAGCTGCTTTGTACTGGCAGGCATTCTCTGGAATTCAGCTGCTTAGCCAACTAGCCACTCAGCTAAGAAGTCCTGCTTCTGGCTCCCCAGGCAACTTGTATCCCTTTGATGTATCCTGAGGACCTGGGCAGCACCCTTAACCAGTGACCTGCTTCTCAAAGCTGAAGAGAGAGAACAGCCATAGAGCGTAGGAGAGCCACTCCTCTGGGGGTGACTGTCCTAATCAGGCCTCAGCAGCTGCAATAAGACCCTGACAAAACCAACTTGGGGAAGGAAACGGTTTACGTCAACTTACTCTTCCAGGAAACAGTCCATCACCGAGGGAAGTCAGGGCAGGGACTCAAGGCAGCAACCGAAGTATGGGCCATGGAGGAGTACTGGCTTGCTCTCCATGGCTTGCTCAGCTGCCTTTCTTAGGGAACTCAGGACCATCTGATAGCACCAGGCACAATCAGCCAGCCCCTCCCACGTCAGCCATTAGTCAAGAAAATGCACCCCCTCCCCCACTTGCCTACAGGCCAATCGAACTGGAGGCAACTCTTCTTTCCAGGTACTCTAGTTGTGTCAAGTTGGAAAACAAATCAACACCAGGAGAGAGCCCTGGTGGCTTTGACTCCAGGCGTCCTGGATCTCACGGGAGATCCCTCACGGGCTGGCGCAAGTCCAGAGCACCCGGACACAGGGAGCAGTGGTCACAGGTGTAGGAAAGAGGACACGGGGAACGGGAATAGACATGCAACTTCCTGCCAGCAGAGCCAGGGTGAAGAACCAGGTCTGCTCCTTTAGCTATAGAATGAGGTAAGCCGATCTGTCCATTGAGGGGGAACTTGGGGGGTGGGGCGGAGATGTAGCCAAGCCTTGACCCTGTTCCGTCCTGTGGGATGCTCTGTGATTAAGACAACACTCCCTGCCTGTACCATCCCTCCTAGAAGAATGAGTGTTTGTGACTCACAGAGACTGTGACCCCAAGGCAAGGGATGGGGTGGAGCCCTCCTACTTCTGTGGCCAAACACATGAGAGAGGACTAAGACGAGGAAAAGTCTGTTTGGGCAAAGTTTAGTTAAATTTCAGCCTGTGGTCATGTGGCTTCATTGGTTTTAGGCCTGGAGCAAAGCAGAATCTTCGAGAAGAGGATGGAAGGGTGTGGTAGAAAAAGGGGAGGGGAAAAGGAACGCTAAGCGCAAGACCTGACCTACAAAACCACGCCCCTCCTACTGCTTCCTCCAACCAGGCTCCAGTTTCTGATAGCTCAGTCCTTGATTAACTCTGTAAATGAGGTTAGCACCCTCATGGTCCTATCCCCTGTCGCTACTGCCGCTATCTAGGGACCAAGACTCTGAGACGAATCTGTGGGAGACTCTTCATATTTAAACAAGTAAACGCCAGGAAGGTTTGAGGAGTTGGTGCATTTCTGTATGTGGGGTGGGGCCCTGGTGGAGCACGGGTGGGACACGGGTGGGTTCCTGTTCTGTAACTGGTTCTGCCCTGCCCTGTCCCCTGCCCTTGCATAACAATAACCACGGCATATTTGAATTTAAAAACACGAAAACAGTGATGTCTTACTAAATACCACGTTTTGGCTCTATCCCCGCAGCAGAGATGGATCCCGTTATTTATTCATCTTTTGTCACAAATGAGAAACTGAGGCATAGTTAAGGTGGCGTCTTCCTCTGGACCCTATAGTAGATAGCAGAGCTGTCTCTCAAACTCAGATGTGACCTCCAAATCTTTACCCCTAACTCCTGTACTCTGTGTTAACCCAAGCAAACCCCTCACTGACTTGGGGAGGGGCATGGGGTGGGGAGGCTCAGTCAAGTTGAAACAGCTCTGCGGTCCCCTGACTTAAATCCTGAAGACAGCTATCACATGGCCCTTCCTGCTTCCTGATGCATGCCTCCCCAGAGCAGAGCACTGGGCCTCCTTGTAGATACAGAAGGGCTAGCCTCCACCTGCTGAGGAGCCAGATTGGTAAGAAGAGGGAACTGCTGCCCTGGTGTCTACACTTCCCCTCTCCCAGGGTTCACTATTAGACACCATGGACATTGCTGTTCCCCATTCTTACACGAGATTTACCGAATGCTAAATTTAACAATGCCTGGAACCTTGATCAATACCTGGGGAGAGATCAGGCCTCACAGAGCCGGTTCCCTTAAACCCATCATTTCAACTCACATGCTTGCCTTCCTTTTGTCCGTTTGTCCTGGTTGTCTGTCAGGCTACCTAGGAGCCTAACTTGCAGGGGGAGGAGGCTTCCCCATGTCCTGGCTCCCATGCCTCTCCGTGTCCTTACTCACAGCGTCCAGAAGAACAAGGAGCCACAGGGCGAGAAGGGAACCTACATAGAGCTATCATGGGCTATCATGGGCTAATCAATGGGTGATGAATGGAAAGGTATTTGGCTCATGGTTCGGGAGACTTGAAGTCCAGTAACGTGATACACACTCCTGGTAGGGTAGGCACATATATGTTTTATCCTTACGTGGGTGGGCAGGTAAGCATGCCAGAGCTAAGATGAGGGCCACATTTCATCCCTTTGTCAAAAACCACTCCTGATAGGGGCCTTGAATTCCTGATCTTTCCAAGACTTTTATCATGAAGGGATGTTGAATTTTGTCAAATGCTTTCTCAGCATCTAGTGAGATAATCATATGGTTTTTTTCTTTAAGTTTGTTTATATAGTGGATTACATTGATGGATTTCCGAATATTGAACCATCCCTGCATTCCTGGGATAAAACCTACTTGATCATGATGGATGATTGTTTTGATGTGGTCTTGGATTCGGTTTGCTAGAATTTTATTGAGTATTTTTGCATCGATGTTCATAAGGGAGATTGGTCTGAAGTTCTCTTTCTTTGTCGGGTCCTTGTGGGGTTTGGGTATGAGTGTAATTGTAGCTTCATAGAACGAATTGGGTAGTGTTCCTTCTGTCTCTATTTTGTGGAATAGTTTGAAGAGAATTGGAACTCAAGAAATTAGACTCCAGACAACCAAATTACCCTATTAAAAAATGGGGTATAGAGCTTAACAAAGAATTTTCAACGGAAGAAACTCGAATGGCCGAGAAGCATCTAAAGAAATGTTCAGCATCCTTAGTCGTCAGGGAAATGCAAATCAAAACAACCCTGAGATTCCATCTCACACCAGTCAGAATGGCTAAGATTAAAAACTCAGGTGATAGTAGATGCTGGCGAGGGTGTGGAGAAAGAGGAACACTCCTCCATTGTTGGTGGGACTGCAAGATGGTGCAACCACTTTGGAAATCAGTCTGGCGGTTCCTCAGAAAATTGGACATAGCATTACCCGAGGATCCAGCTATACCACTCCTAGGCATATACCCAGAAGATGCTCGAACATATAACAAGGACATATGCTCAACTATGTTCATAGCAGCCTTATTTATAATAGCCAGGAGCTGGAAAGAACCCAGATGTCCTTCAACTGAGGAATGGATTCAAAAAATGTGGCATATTTACACAATGGAGTATTACTCAGCTATTAAAAACAATGAATTCGAGAGGTTCCTAGGTAAATGGATGGAACTAGAAATTATCATCCTGAGTGAGGTAAGCCAATCACAAAAGAAGACACATGGTATTCACTCACTGATTATTGGATATTAGCCTAGAACCTTGAAATGCCCAAGATGCAACTCACAGGCCACATGAAGCCCATAAAGAAGGAAGACCAAGTGAGGGTGATTCGGTCCTTCTTAGAAGGAGCAACAAAATACTCAAGGGAGCAAATATGGAGACAAAGTGAGGGACAGAAACTGAAGGAGGGGCCGTCTCAAGACCACCCCACCTGAGTATCTATCCCATGTGCAATCACCAAAGGTAGATGCTGATGTGGAAGACAGGAAGTGCATGCTGATAAGAGCCTGATATAGATATCTCCTCAGAGGCCTTCAAGAGTCAGACATATTCAGAGGCAGATGCTCACAACTAGCCATTGAACTGATCATGGGGTTCTCAATGGAGGAGTTAGAGTGAAGACTGAAGGAGCTGAAAGGATTTGTGGCACCATGAGGAGAGCAACAATACCAACCAACCACAGCTCCCAGGGTCTAAACCACCAGCCTGGGAGCACTTAGGGGGGGATCCAGGGCTTCAGCTGAATATGTAAAAGTGGAGGGCCCTGCTGGGCATAGATGGAAGAAGAGAACCTTGACCTCATGAAGGCTGGA
>NW_021604656.1:5169777-5180614 GCF_004785775.1 Grammomys surdaster
CACTCCTGAGATAGGTGTCCCATGCGCTGATAGCCGTTAATCCATTTGGGGTCCTCATAACCTTATTACTTTTATTGCATACATATACATGTTTGTATATGTGTATGATGTATACACATATGTATTTGCAATATATATATATATATATATATATTATACGCACGTGCTTTGGAGATCAAACATTGATGTCAGATTCTTTAATTGGTCTCTCCTTTGTATATTGAGTCAGGCCTCTCACTGCACCACAGAACTTGCCAAATCTGGTCTAACCAGCCACGTTGCCCTGGGAACCCTCTGTTTCTTTCTGAGTACTGAGTTGCAGGTGATCTACCACACCCATCCCATATTTACATGGACTTCAAACTCCCATTTTCAGCTTCTTACAGTTATGCACCAAACACCTCACGCACAGAGCCATCTCCTAGCCCTGGGTCACCTCAGTGGCCGCTGCATTTCACACACCGCTGCCTGGGAAGCCGGGCTCTGCTGTGCCTGTCAAGGCATGGACAAACATCCCTTCTCCCCAGATAGGGCACCGACAACAGACCAAAGAACAGCTCCAGCCAAATCCAGCTTGGTTGGCCAATGAATTTATTAGCTCTGCTTACTTAGAGGGATGGGATGATCCCCAAATTTCCCACCCAGTATTGGTAATGCGTCTTCTCTGGCTAACTTCCATTTTCTTCATCCTTGAAGTACCTCCAACAGCATGCCTTCAGCCGCACTGGCTGTGTCATCCCCGCAAGAGTCTACAGAGCTCAGGGTGGAGCCAGGAGGGAGCGAATCCTGCACTGTCAGCCACAGGGAACATTGATAGGCTCCATCTTGTGGGGTCACTTGTGCTGAGTAAGCTGCTCTGCTTCCAGGATGGCGATGGCCCTGTCATGCCCAGGGGACAGAGTGTCACGATGGCCATGGATTTGGCCCTCTGGGTTTTAATTTCCTCAGCCTTAGAATAGGAATAAATTACACCTGCGCAGCCTTCCTTGCCTTCACCCCCAACATCTTCTTTAGTCCTATTGGCCTAAAGGAGTAGAATGGGGGTCTTTTTCTTTTACATTTAAAAATTCCATATCAAGGGGCTGGAGAGATGGCTCAGCAGCTAAGAGCACTGGTTGCTCTTCCAGAGGTCCTGAGTTCAATTCCCAGCAACCACATGGTGGCTCAAGATCATCTGTAATGGGATCTGATGCTCTCTTCTGGTGTGTCTGAAGACAGCAACAGTGTACTCACGTACATTAACTAACTAACTAACTAACTAAATCCTTTTTTAACAATTCCACATCAAAGGGTTGGGGAGAAGGCTCAGTCGGTAAAGCACTTGCTGCAAGAGCCTGAGGTCCTGACTCAGCCCCCAGCACCCACGTTAAAGAAAACCTGGAGCTAGTGGCACATGCGTGTAATGCCACTGCTGGAGAGGATTGGATTCCTGGGGCTCGCTGGCCAGCTAGGGCGGCCTACGTAGTGTGCTCCAGGCCAATGAAAGGACCTGTTTAAAAAAAAAAGGAGAACAGCACCTGGGGAGTGACAGCCAAGGTGTTATGGGGACACATGGACACACACAGACAGGCATGTACATACACATACATATGCACACACATGCACAAATATATGCACATAGATATATACACATGCCTACACATACACAAGAACACACATGCCCATACATATACACACATGCACACATATGAGCATAATACACACATGCACACATACATATACATATGCACATACACATGGACATACGTGCAACACACATATACATACATGAACACACATATACACACATATATGCACACACATAAACAGACATACAGACATACATACACACACCGATACACACACACACACAAACTTTTCTTAAAAGCATGGGTTTCTTTAAAGGCTGAAGCTGTTCAGGGAAGATGACCTCTCAGTGTGATACATGGTCACATGTGACCTTTTTGTTTTCATTGTGAGATGAAGCCCAGCATAAATATGGTTTATGATGAGGGAATAAAGAATATCTGAAAATTGTGTGTCTTCAAAGGTAAATTTTTCATGTGCTATGGAAAACAAACAAACGAACAAAAAACCCTTTCTGTGGACATATAGCTTGTTTCCATTGTTTAGAGCACTGTGTGAGCTGGAAGTAGGAAAAAGGAAGCACCCTCTTGGCCAATGTAAATTATCCACACAGACAGTCATCTTAACCATGTTGAAGTGGTACCATCCCACTTTTGTTTCTATTGCTGTGATAAAATCCCTTGTCAAAAGCAACATAGGGGAGGAGGGGTTTATTTAACTCACAATGCTAAGTTACTCTGTGTCACAATAGGGAAGCCAAGGCAGGGACTCAAAGCAAGCAGTCACAGCACATCTGGTGACCAGCAGAGAGAACTGAATGCACATATGTGTAACACATTTTCTTCAGGCCTGTGCAGTTCAGGACCCAAACTCAGGGAATGGTGACGCCCACAGTGGGCTGGGTCTTCTCACACCAATTAACATAAAATAGACAATCCCTCACTGAGACTCTCTCTTCTGGTGATTCTGGATTGTGTCAAGATGACAGTCATAATCAAGCAGCACAGTTACTAAGGACATTTAAGCTGTTGTATGAACCACCTCCGGAATCTTTTTCCATTTCTCATTTCTTTCTCCTGCAGCTCTTAGTCACTGCCTTCTTACTTTCTATGAGTTTGACTACTCTAGATGAGCTTCAAAGAACTGGAATCGCGCAGATTCATCTTTTTTTGTGACAGGATTATTTCACTTGGCATAATGTCCTTCATGCTTATCTACATGGTAGCTTGTATCAGAATTTCATTCCTTTTTGTGGTTGAATAATATTCCCTTATATGCAATTACTAATTTCATTCATCCACTTATCTGCCAGTGGATGTTTGGATTGCTTCCATCTTGGCTATTGTGGGTCCATGCTGATATGAACATGGTCTGTCAGGGGAATACATATACGTTTGAGTCCTTGCCTTTAATCATTTGGGTATGCATCTGTTATGGCTTGGTAATGAAGTGTTCCCCAACTGGCTCATGGTTTATTTTTTGTTGTTGTTGTTGATATATATATATATATCACCCAGCTTCCAGCTGACTAGAAGGAAGTAGGTCACTGGGTCACTGGGTCACTGGGATGTCTTGGTCTGACTCTTGGTTGTTATGTTCTCTGCTTTCTATATGGCATCAAGTGAACAACAACCTGTACCATGTACCTCTGCCACAGTTACATTTCACCCGAGTTTACAGTCAAGCAGCCATGGACCAATCCTTTAGAAATCATACCCAATACACACCCCGTCTTAGTAAGGGTTTTACTGCTGTGAACAGATGCCATGATCAATGCAACTCTTATAAAGAACAACAATTAATTGGGGCCGGCTTACAGATTCAGAGGTTCAGTCCACTATCATCAAGGTGGGAGCATGGCAGCATCCAGGCAGGCATGGTGCAGGAGGAGCTGAGAGTTCTGCATCTTCATCTGAAGGCTGCTAGGAGAAGACTAGCTTCCAGGCAGCTAGGATGAGGGTCTTGAAGCCCACACCCACAGTGACATGACACACCTACTCCAACATGACCACACCCCCTAATAGTGCCACTCCGTAGGCCAAGCATATACAAACCATCACACACCCTTAGCCTCTAAGTTGGCGAAATATCAATAAGTAGAATTTGCAGCTTGAGTTTTACATCTAAATTTCTTAGGACTTGCCACGCTGTTTTCCACAGTCACTTTACTAACTCTCATTCTTACCATTACACCTCTGTGGTTTCTCTATGTCCCTCACGGATAACTGGTGTTTATGAGGGACTGTGGTTTCTCTATGTCCCTCACGGATAACTGGTGTTTTCTATTTTTGATAGCTAAGGGGTAATATTTGTGTCTCTCTGCTGCTGCTCAATGTCTTTTTACGTATATTGTCCTGTCCAGCAGGACATTAAACAGGGGTCCGGGAAGGTCACCTGAAAGAGAGCAGGGGGAAACAGGCAAAGACGCAAAGAGTGGCGATCTGTCTATAGTCTGATCAAATCGTCATTTTTACTTTTTCACACAGGGGTTATATATACACAAAAAGGCAGGATGTGGGGAAGGGGATGATGCAGGAGCGTAGGTGTTCAGGGGGAGTACAGATATCTTCCAGAACAGAGTGTCAGCTGGGTGAAGGTTCAGGAGACAGATCACTATGAGTCCACCTATGATTCACTTGTTCTTATCTAAGTTGGTAGTATCCACCAAGGTTACCTATCTACAAGGTCTATGACTATTTAGCCTGGCAATTTTCCACCAAAGCTGTTTGTTTACAATAGCTTCTAGTCATCTGTTTCAGTGTTTTTCCACAGAGACCCAAGACTTTATGTTTAGCAGGCATGTATGTCAGGCCTATTGCTGATTTTAGGCCTATGGCTGATTTTAGGCTTTCAGTGTATAAAGCAGGGCTGCCCCTGACAGCATATTGGCCATGTTTGTAAACATCTCTGGGGAAAGAGCAACTCAAAGTCCTTTGGCTTTTTTGTTTTGGTTGGTTTTGGGTTGGTTTTGCCTTTATTGCTGTGGTTAGGTTGCAAGGACTCTGCGTATACTTTGGATCCTGGCCCTTTATCAGAGACGTGTCTTACAAATGTGTTCCCACATTCTGCAGGTTGCTTTCTCATTACACAACGGCTTTTTAGTTTTTGTGTGAGTGCTGTATGTGGCTTATGTGTTCTTGTGGCTGCGCACACGTGTGTCTGTGGGTGTGCATGTATTGGCGCTCATGTGGTTGCAGGTCAGAGGTTGATGTTGGATGGATGTCTCCCTTGATTGATCTGACTCTTTTTTATTTGAATCAGCGTCTCTCGTTGAACTGTTTAACACAGCAGGTTCATCTTCGTCATTCGATTACTTGTCCTTCTCCTGTTATCCTGCTCGGGAGCTTAATCTTTGGATGTAGCCAAAACCTGCCATCAAGAATGTGCTGGCTCACAGACCTGCTCTGTGGGGAATCACCACATTTAGCACTTTTGATTTTTAAAAAGGTGTGTGTGGGGGGAGTGGAGAGATGGCTCGGAGGTTAAGAGCACTGACTGCTCTTCCAGAGGTCCTGAGTTCAATTCCCAGCAACCACAGGGTGGCTCACAACCATCTATAATGGGATCCAATGCCCTCTTCTAGTGTGTCTAAAGATAGCTACAGTGTACTGTAAAATACATAAAATAAATAAATCAATCTTTAAAAAAATAATCTGTTTTAAAAAAATATTTATTTATTTTATGTAAGGGTACTTTTTTGGCATGTATGTCTGTGCGCCCCATTCATGCAATACCTTTGGAGGCTAGAAGAGGGCATTTGATCATCTGAAGCTGAAGTTAAATATGGCTATGAGCTGCCATACGGATGCTGGGAATTGAACCCAGGTCCTCTAGAAGAGCAGCCGGTGCTCTTAACAGTTGAGCCACCTCTCCAGCCACTCATAGTTCACAATATCTGAAAGCAAAAAGGAGAGAGAAAGCGTCCCACATACCTGTCCTAGCTGCAGAAATGCAACCAGCCAGGAATTCAGCCACAGTCAGTCAGTTGGACATACCTCCATGTTCTGGTCACCCCTCCTCAGCCCTAGGCACTGTCTGGCTCCCAACTTGGTGACAGTATCCTTAAGAGCAACAATTCTCATTCCCCAGTGGGGCTCTCATGCTTAAAGTTTTGCTTTCTGCCACTCATATATTTCAGAAACCTGGCCCAAGCCATGGCAGCAACCGCCCCCTAACCTCTAATATGGTGCTCCTCCCCTGTGTTTTACACACGTGCAGCTCTGCCCTGAACCCAGTGTCGTGAAAAATATGTCTTTCCCACATGACCACTAATATAAAAAGTGGTTTCCTCCTCCTTCATCCCAGGGGGAGCTGGATCACTGAAATGAGTCCTGATAGGAAGATTGATAGGAAGATGCCAGCTGAGCGAGCCCTCCATGTGGTTTTCCAGGAGCTCTGTGGGACCACAGACCTCCTGAGCTATACATCGCTAACCCAGTCCAGTGAAGTTGTCACCCAGTGGCTCGCCCAGTGACATGGCTTGTTTCTTTCTGGTTGCTCTTGACCCCAAGAGCCCCTGCTTTGCCGTTTCTGAAGGCTTACTTCAGGACCAGCAACTACTGGTGGCCTCTCGCCTGCTATTAGCCTCTGGGGCCAGAGCATGAACACAAAGTCCAGTGGGTTTCTCTGTGGCACAGACTCGTCTTGTATAGCTCTAGTGGTTCTAGGTGAGACCCAGGGCATCGGGTGGCTTAGTCTCCTGGAAGCAAGCTTCCTATAGGCGGGTTTGCTTCTAACACCTTTAAATACAGCTCCTCTGCGTTGTTGGTTCTTGGCAGGCCTCTGCATGCATTTAGTGCAAGCCATTGGCCTGCCTGGGAATGTGGAGACTGGCTAGAATGCCAACAGCAAGACTTGGGAAATGTTACCCTTAGTTTGGCTTTTCTTCCTGTCACCTGTGTGCCTCTGACCCTAACACAACCATACATGCTATAGACAAGTGTGCTTTAGAGAATCAGATTTTCCCCTATCTCTGATTCTTACATATAGTTTTAGGCATCACTTAACAGGAGAGCCGTGAGCTGAGGGCTGATTGGTAGTCAACGTTGTGTGGATATGAGAGGGTGCTGGAAGAAGCTAAGAACAGCTTCACTAGATAATGAAACTTTATGGGAGCATTATATATGTGCTCCTTCTGTCACTCAAATGTTGGTCTATGATACATGACCGTGTTTACAACAATAACAAAAACAGGACCCTATTAAACGTAGGAAGGCATATAGTTTTGATTGCTAGGGACAATCTTTGTGTGCTCAGACAGTGTTTGCTTATAGTTTTTAAGGGCAAGAGGCTGAACAGGGAATGTTTCTTTATTCCCAGTAAGCTCTGGGACCTCCCACTGAGTCCCTTCTCCTGCCAAACCAGAAGCTCACGAATAAACCCAGACACTCGACTCCTTCAGAATCCACACTGCCCCCTAGTGCCATCAGCTGGTCCATCTGAGCTTCAGGTGGGATGACACCTGAGGCAAATCAGTTAAGAATGGGTCCCCCTTCTTGCCTTCCACCTTTACTTGACACCTGTCGGACCTTTAGATTCTTTAGACACAATATGCGTCCCCACCCCCCTATTGCTGCCTCTTGTGAAATCTTCTGTTTTATGAAGGAGAGAAAACAGGAAAAGGATGTTCCCTCATTTGTCTCAAGTCAGCTCATCAGTGATGGAGCCAGCGATGGACCAGCACAGACAGATGTTCTCTGGCTCACTTCACCTTCATCCTCTCCCCCAAGGCTTGATGCCTCGGCACTCTGTTTCCTCACCTATGTCTGCATCAGTCACCAACTGAGCCTAGTGAAGTTGTCACCCAGTGGTGGCCCTGCACACCCAGATCTCTCGCAGCCTCAGATCCTGCCCAGCCTAGCTCCTGACCTCATTCACTCGTTATTGGCCTTGCTGGTCCTGTTTGTCCCGTAAACAGAATGTCTCCCACCCTGCAGCTGTGCTACCGAGACCTTGATATTCACGTTTGTGACAGTGACCTTTGGATTTTAGGTATCAGGAAGATTCTGGGGCAGCACTGCCTGCTTGGAATTTTAAGAAGCTGGTAGCTGGGTTCAAATCTAAATTCAGCTATTTCTTGTGTGGACCCGGAGTGGTCTCCTATGTGGCCTTCCTCCGTTTTCGTTTTTATAGGCATTGTTGATATTGTGAAGAGTCAAAGGTTTAAAATGTGTAAAGGTCTTAGAGAAAGAGCTCAGAGAAGAGAATATGAAATAAAACACTGGCATTTGACTGTAGTTTCTGTTGGAGACACCTTTGAGGGCAGGGTTGGTCTGTTTTTTGAAAAGGGGAGGGGGAAGTAACTGATGGGACAGTTTGACTTTACTTGGAAAAAACCCAAGGTGTCTGGTTGCCCACCATACCGAGATGGTAGGACACGGTTGCTGACACTCATTCCGGATTCAGGCCCTTGAGAAATAAACCTTGACAGCTCAGGAAAGCGGTGGTTCTCTATCACGGTGCAAGAAGGTGCCACACAGGCTGCCGTGGGATCCTGTGTGCTACAGTGCTGACCTCTGAGGGGTTGTGCCCGCTGGTGACATAGTGCCAACACAGTTATGGAGACAACCAAACACTTTCTAACCTGATTTAAGGCCTGCACCACAGTAGGGATTTTATGCCTATACTATATAAGCTTAGTCTAAAGTCAGTGGCTCCAGAGGTCGTGGACTCTGGCTGGGGACCTATTACTGTTGTCTTTACCAGATGGACTTGCTGTCAAACTTCCTCTTAAACATTTATTTCCATGCACATAGATTTCTGATGCTTAGAAGCTTAGTCAGAGAAGCTACTCGGAATTGTCCAGCAGATAATGCAGAGACTCATGTGCATGCGAGGACTGCTCAAGCCCAGAAGCTGATCTAGTGTCCCATCAAGCTCTGTGTCCCCCCCCCCATTTCAGTCAGTGTTTTGAGGTGTTGCTGTTGCCTACATTTAAAGAGAGCAGGTCTGGAAGCAGGAGGCCTGAGAGAGCTTGCTAGAGGTGGCAAGAGGCCAGCTGAGCAAAGCATGGAATCGTGGATTAGGAGACAGCAGGTGAGAACAGTGGCACCCAGGATCAGAGAGCTGGGGTAACAACTCACAGACCAAGGGCATCCTGGAGGGTGGCTGGAGAGTAGGAGCTTAGCCAGAGCGGGTAGCAGGCTCTCGCTCTTGTGCTGCGTAGGCACCAAAGAGTGGCTTTGTTTTCATTCTCGCGTTACATTATGTACCGTAGGTTACATACGTATGTAGGTTACGTACTATTACGAGCTTGCTTTACAGACTGGGAGAGCCAAAGCTAAGGATGAGTAACACCTGCCCGGGTCCCACAGCTCGTAAGTGGCAGGGCTGTAATTTGCACTGGGTTCTGTCTGCTCCCAATGCTTGTTTGTCATAGTGCTGCAGTAACTGTCAGGGTCCAGGAATCCTGCCTCAAGTCTCCCAAAATTATCTTAAATTCACAATCTGGAGATTGGAAAAGTTGAAAAAGAAGCCGAGTTGAAAAGAAGCCGTTTCCTTCACATCCTCGATACACCATGTCTCTTTTCACAAGAAACCGGCAGTTTGTTGGTGCTTTTCACAAGAAACCAGCAATATTTGTTGGCGATTTCCAGGCTTTCTGTGGAGCGTCTTATTGTTGAATGACCTGAAGGGGGCTCCATCCGGCAGCTAGACAAGACTTTGCCTGCTGGTCCGCGGAATTGCCAGTAGATGGCGCGCTGACCTCGTCCTCTGCCCGATGTTCTATGCTGCTCAGCTCTCAGCTCTGATTATCAAAGTTTCAGGGCTATGTGTGAGCTTCCATTCAGCCTTCCCAGACCACTGCGGCTCAATGTAAGAGTTAATAGGACAGAAGGAGCCCAGGACAAGGGATTGGGGCTGGAGGAGCCCTGAACTGAGTGACTTTTGCTGTCTAAAGGAGAGTTGGGCTTTCATAGAAAAGGTCACCACCAAGTACTGAGTTTGTGTTCAAGACGCTAATGAAGGCCCAGTGTGGCATCCACACCTATGATCCTCAAGTCAGGAGGCAGAAGCAGGTTCATGAATTTGGGGCCAGCCTGGTCTACACAATGAGCTCCAGGACAGCCAAGACTACATAGTAAGACCCTGTCTCAAAAGGAGGAGGGGGGAGGGAAGAGGGAGGGGGAGGGAGGAGGGAGGAGGGAGGAGGGAGGAGGGAGGAGGGAGGAGGGAGGGAAGAAGGGAAGAAGGGAAGAAGGAGGGAAGAAGACGAAGATGAAGATGAAGACGATGAAGAAAAAGAAGAAAGAAGAAGAAGAAGAAGGAGAAGGAGAAGGAGAAGGAGAAGGAGAAGGAGAAGGAGAAGGAGAAGGAGAAGGAGAAGAAGAAGAAGAAAAGGGCTTCCTGGAAAGCAGATATCATTGGCTGGGGTTCAGGCAGATACTGTGGCACTTGGACTGACAAAGGATAGGGACAAGGTTGGTGTACCTATAGGCTGGCTGGCACTTTACTGGATACTGTGTGCGTCTAGGTCACCCTCATGTCAGCTATTTCAGGAGATAGTATTGTCCCCGTTGGACAGATAGGGGGTTCGAGAGGGAAGGGGGATCGACTGAGAGAATCCGTGCTAAGGGCACAAGGTGGTGGAGCTTCAGGGAGGCTAGGGCCAGCATTTTAGGAGGAACAGACTTGTGGGCTCTTTGGGAGCATTGAACCCAGAGAAGCCTTCCACAGTGGGTCAGGACAGCTCCTAGCTGCAGGCCCTCCACCTACAAGGTGGCCTGGGTCAGGCCTACAGACCAGCTCTGGCCCCTTATCTGAAAGCTTGACTGCTAAGGTTCATGGCCTCTGGATCCCAGGGCAGATGCTAGGGTGGTTGGCGAGGCAAGTCTTAGGCCTGTACCTCTCCCTGTCTGCTAGCCCTTGTGGGAGGCTCCTGAAGTTCGCTGGCCTGGCCTTGGTTTCTGGCTCAAGAACTGTATGCAGCTTGTGTTTGAATCTGAATCACTCTGTGAGACCTGCAATCACTCTACCACTAAGTCACATACCAAGGCAACCCCTCAGAAAACCAGCAAAAACCCGCCCCTTACTGGATGTGGTGCCTCATGCCTGTGATGTCTGCATTTGAGAACTGAAACAGGAGGATAGCCACAAGTTCAGGACTAGCCTGGGCTATATATTGAGTTCCAGGCTAGCCTGGGTTACAGAGTGAGATACTATCTTAAATGTTTTAATCAAGCAAGCAAGCAAACAAACAAAAACCAGCCATCCCTTCAAAAACTCTTCTAACCATGCTTGATCATCATACTCCCCTTCCCTCCCTCCCTCC
>NW_021604656.1:5180714-5185101 GCF_004785775.1 Grammomys surdaster
TTCCTTCAAATAGTTCACTGTTTTTCACAGAGAGTCTGCTTTTCTTTGACTTTTTTTTTCATATATAATCTGTAAAGGGCTCTCCTGTTATTTTAGAATCTATTCTGGGCCCTATTCTGTGCTCAATTACACACCTTCTATAGTTGATTTTCATGAAATTTAAATAACAAAGAGGGACGCTTATGTCATTTCTTCCTTATAAAAAATACACCCTTTAAACCCGTTCCTGTTGGAAAGCCACAGCGGTCCACCCAAAGCAGTTTAGCATCTTGCGTGGGTGGCGTCTGGGCTGCCTCATTAGAAGTGGCTGAGAAGGGAGGTGTGTCCTGCAAACAAGAGTCACAGTTGCACACACTGCTCCCAATCTGAAAACAGCCTGCCCTGAACACCAAACTGTCCATCAGGACTCTGAGGCAGCATCTGCTTGTCCCTGGAAATGTGACATGGGGGACCAGCAAGTTGGGGCAGGGTCATGGCGGTCAGGGAGGCTTGGCAGGAAAGTCAGAGGCCTACCTTGTGGATCCTGGATCTGAAGAGGACACGTATGGGGGTAGGCAGACAAATGGGCTGACCACAAAGCATTCAGTACTTTCTGGGCTTGCCTCCATAGCAGTCAGCAACCTACAGACTGCTTCCCTCACAGCCTAGGTTAACAGAGAGTGTTCTCCAGAGCTTGCCCAAAGTCCTGGGAGCCAGAGCAGAGCAACAGACAAACAAACAAACAAACAAACAAACAAACAAACAAATGCAAGGTGCTCTATGGGACCCTGGGGTGGGGCTCTTCTTTGAATTCTAAGGTGATGGTATTTGACATCCATCTTCAAATTTTCCCGTCTAGAGCCAGGCATGGTCGTGTGCACCTGGAACTACAGTGATTAGAAGTTGAAGAAAGGCTAATCGGGAGTGCAAGGTTATTTTCAGCTAATAGTGAGTTTGAGGTGAACCTGGGCCACGCTAGACTCCTCTCTTAAAAACAAACAAGATCAACCTTTTGGGTAGTATCTCCCCTTGGGGTCTGGCAGAGAGGAACCAGAGTGAGCCTTGGAGGGAGCTATTGGGACTTCTGGCGGCAGAAGCTTCTGGACTTGAAGGGGTTACTCCAGACCCAGCCTTCTGATTCCCAGGTCGCAGTGTGCACTGCCTCTCATCCTCCAGGATAGCTTCCTCCTGGTAAACTGAGGTTGGTGGCTTTATACTGTGACCCCAGTATTCTTCTGGAATCCGGCCCCTTGGCAGTCAGCTCCAAGCAGGATTCATAACGGCATCTAGGTCTCCCTAAACACAGGTAAAGAAATCTACATTCACAGGAGTCCAGAAATGTCTGGCTGATTTTAAATATGATGCTGGTCTGGGAGGGAGGCAGGAATTATTACTACTGGAACAGCCAGAGAAATCCAAATATGGACTGGACACTAATTCGTATTAAGATTTAATCATTGTCTTTGGGTTACGCTCAAATGGCTTCACTTTTTAAAATAGTAGGTATCTGCTTATTAAGCAAAATGCCAATATGGCGATGCAAATGTCAAGAAATGTTGGTCACTGCATTTGAGTGTTCATGGATATTTCTGAAACTTTTTCTTCTAAGTTTAAAAAGCGGGGGGTGGGTAGTTTAAAAAAAGGGGGGTGGGTACCATACATAGCAGTCAGGAGCATGTTAAATAAAGATGGAATGTAAGTGAAGCCATTGGGGAAAAATGCCTGGCATTTTGTTGCAGGTTGGTAAGGGGCAATGGATTCTGATTTATCAATGTCTACTTGGCTTATGGTTACTTACAAGGAAGGATGGTTCTCCCTTTGCCATGCTTTTGGTACCAGGGTCTATAGGTGATGCTGATAGGTACTAGGCCCAATGCACATATCTCAGCTCCTTCCAAAGGCACCAGACCTGATTCATGGATGTCTTTTCACAGGCTACAGTCTCCTAGCTCCATCCTCAGATGCACTGGGCTGGTGAGAGGCTGACCACCTTCTGAGTCAGACCTTAGAGACTGATGGGTGTAAGTACATTTAGAGGTGACAATGCCTAAGTGGGCAGGGCAGATAGCTGATGTCAAAAGCCAAACTAGTCTTAAGTTCTGCTTTACCTCATGCTAGCCATGGGGACAAGCCAACCCTGGCTTCTCAGATTCTTTATCTGCTCCAGTGTACACTCCAATGAATCATGCCCTGGGTAAACAAGGACAGGGGCTTGATCCTGCCAGCCCATCTGCTTGTGGCATCCAGTTTCAGTTCACTCTGCTTCTGGGCAGGGCAACCTCAGGACTCTCAGTATTCCTTAAGCCTATGGTTCTCTGTGTTCCAGGGACAACTGGTTGACCTTGAGGTCTTACCTAGTGATATCTGTAGACTTCATCTTTCTGCCTACACTTTTGTACAACATTGGATTTTTGTATATGTCATTTCACACCAGAGGAGGGTGAATTTAGAAGATGTACACTGTATGTTTCATTCTATCAGCTATACACTATTAAGTTAAAGAGACTTGGAAAAATACAACTGGGTGTTGGTCTTCACTCATTTGCTGGTTTGGGAATCATAGTTATGTTTTATAAACATGATAGATGTTCACATATAGTGGGGTTATCATTGGTTTTTTTATTTTCAAGGTCTGATCATTTACTCATCAGTCTCAAAGACTTTTTTTTTTTGACCAGACTTAGAAGCAGAAATTTTCAGTGAGGAGGGTCTACATCTCTTGGCAATCTGTTCCTGAAGTTTTTCTTTGGCTTTCTTCATTCCCTTGGCCAAAAATTTAGCACATTGTGAACCCTCCTCATGTTCTAATCCCGGACTTCTCACCTTCTTAGTTTAAGGGCCTCTGACAGCATATTGGCAGACATCGTCTATTTTAGAGAGACTGACATGTGTTCAGATTCTTCTAGCTTTGGGATCCCAGCTGCTAAGGCACAGCAGAATCTGTCAGGCCAGGAATATCCTTTTCTCTCATGTGTTTGTTTGTTCATTACAATAACCGAGTTGCAAACATTCAGATTGGCATCCTTGAGCAGTCTTGCACTTCCTCTCCAGTTCTCCTTGGTTTATAGCAGGAACTTGCCTTGGTCAACCGCAGGTGCACTCTGCCATGGGTGGAGACACCTTGCTTCATGGGAAAGCCTTGCTATGTGATTTGGACCACACAGCTCTTCCACTCTTCACCTAGAACATCAGCAGCTTCTTCTGTGGCCATGGGATGCTCACTGAAAGTACGAAGCTTGCGGCCATCACGCGCTTTGGTGAGATTCTGACAGCTGGTGGCTGGGAAGGAGGAATTCAGTGTCCTATGGACACTGATGACTTACCTAGGAGGCAGCACAAAACATCCACCATTTTTCGTTTGGTGTTTTGCTTGTACCAAGTACATACCAGCTGCCCACAGAGCCCAAAGAAGGGTATCAGAGCCCCTGGAACCAGAGTTACAGATTGTTGTGAGATGCCCTTTTAGGTACTGGGAATAAAATTCAGGTCTTCTGGAAGAGCAGCCTGTGTTCCTAATCACTGAACATCTTTCCAGTTAATTTTTTGATGTGTATAGGTGTTTTGCTTGTATGTTTTGCATGCACCATATTCATGCAGTGCTCAAGGGGCTAATGGAGGGTGTTGGATCCCCCCAGACTGAACTTACAGACAGTTGTGTAGAAATGCTGAGAATTGAACCCAGGTCTTCTGAAAGAACAACCGGTGCTCTAAGCCACTGAGCCATCTTCCCAACCCTATCATTGCTATTTTTTTTTAAAATGATAGAAACATTTTTCTTTTGTCTTTTAAAAAGGCAAAAATTGATGAAAGTGATCCACACACAGAAATGTCCAGGTCCTCAATAACTTGTAACTATACATTTGGAAGTCTATGACCACCCCCTTCATGGGCTTTGATACAGATGTGCTATCTGCATGATGGAAAACATTGTTTTTTAGACAGGTTCTTACTATGTTAGTCTTATTATAGCCCTGGCTGTCCTGGAATTTGCCATGTAGACCAGGCTGGCCTCAAACTCACAGAGATCCTCCTGTGCCTCTGCCTCTACCTTAAGTGTTGGAATTAAAAGTATGTGCTACTATATCTAGCATGATAAAAAAATTTTTCAGCTGTAAAGAAAAATGAAATTTTGTCATTGGCAGGGTGTACGCTGTGGAATAAGTCAGATTCAGAAAGAATCTTTCTTGTGGAACCTAAGTTCTATCATCTATCTATCTATCTATCTATCTATCTATCATCTATCTATCTATCATCTAATTATCTGTCATCTGTATTTCTATCAATCATCTATCAATCATTTTTTAATCACCTGTCTATCTATCATCCATCTATTTATCTGCCTATCTGTGCATCATCTAAGTATCTGTCTGTCATCTATCTGTGTGTCTATCATCTGTCTGTCTGTCAT
>NW_021604656.1:5185111-5212766 GCF_004785775.1 Grammomys surdaster
TCATCTGTCTGTCTGTCATCTGTCTGTGTGTCTATCATCTGTCTGTCTGTCATCTATCTAGTCTGTTTCTTTCTATCTATAGATGAGCTCAAGAAAGCAGAAAGGAGCCTTGTGAGCATGGTGAGAACTGAAGGAGAGGGTTTGTTTTTTTGACAGTCTGAAGTTTTTATTCAGTGGGTCTCTGTGTCTAGAAGAAGGTGTTGGGCCTCTTGGTGGTGAAGCGTGGCTTGTGCTGGTGCCGCAACACGTGGTGGGGCAGTGGGAATTTGATCTTGGAATCCTGGAACTGCTTGACAGCTGGCCAGAGGCACTTGCCAGCTGCAATCTCTTCTACCTTCATGATCTGGATGGAGTGTGCGTGGGCACGGTGCTGGGCACCCATATCACGGTAGCACTGTGTGACCACACCAGCAGTGGTCAGGTCCCGGTACTCTCGGTACATGTTGTGTGTACCACTTTGGAGTCGTAGCGCAGCCAGATGCCGAAGTTCTTCACATGGAGGCGTGACTTCTCAAACACCTGCCCGCAATACACAATCTTCCCGGATGACTTCTTCATCTTCTTCAGCTGTGACACAAAGTACCAGAATCGGGACTTGGCTACCACATGGTTGGGCAAAAAGATTCACATATGGTACAGTGGTGGTGTGTGGCATTTGGGGGTTGGCAAGCAGCGTGCCACCACCTTGTATTCCCGAAGCGTGCCCGACGCCCTCATGGCACTGTGTACTCATTCACCACCACTCACAAAAGGTGAAGAAGAGGTCTTAAGGGCAGGGAGGGAAACCCATGTGACATGACGGCAAAGGAGAAGAGCCCTGAAAGAAAACCATCCAACCGGAAACAAGGGAGACAGGAAATAAGGACACGGTGAAATGATGTCTGTGTATGAAACTAATAAAACCAATTACTTTGTATGCTGTCTTTTAAAAATTAATAATAAAATTGGGCTGTCTGACTGGCTGCAGGAGCCCCAAATGTTGGCGCCTTGTGTTTACACATTATTTTCTTGCTCCTGATGCGCATCCTCTGTGGATGGTGGGGAGCTGTTCTCGCTGTACCCCCCACTCTTCCAGGAGCTGGACTGAATGGAAGGCCAGTCTTCTGAGCATTGTGGGTGGGTCACCATGCAGAAGAAAGGGGGCGTGGCTAGAAGGCCTCCCATCAGCAATGAAATGGCTGTGATAAGTAGATCACTACAGCTCCTAGTGTATTGGCCACCATTGGTTCCTGGGCTGTGCCTATCTCAGGGAACAAAGAAACATGCCTCTCGGGTGCTCGGGCTCACACAGGCCGTGGAAGCAGCTGACGACCAGGGGTCTCTGCTGCCCAGAGCTTTGTATTCCCTCATTTCTTGGCACCATTGCCTGAGCCCCATAAGGTATTTGTTCGCTGATTCTGCATGCTATGAAAGCAGGTAACCTGGCCTGGCCTGGCTTGCATTGTCTGTCCTACATTCTTGACTAGAACCAAGTATTGCCCATGGCACAAACTCAATAATATAAGCATGGTTGCAGGGCGTGGTGTTGTACTCATTTAAGCCCAGAACTCGGGAGGTAGAGGCAGGTAGATCTCTATGAGTTTAAGCCCAGCGTGGTCTACATAGTAAATAGTGAGTTCCAGGATAGCCAAGGGTACATGGTGAGAAGCTGTCAAAAAAAGAAAAGAAAAAAGAAAGGAAAGGAAAAGAAAACAAAAAAGTAAAGAAAAGATGTTGACTATCCTTCTGGTCTGTCTAGGTGACTAAATTTCAAATAAGGGATTTACTTCAAAGTAGTCCCCACGCCCTAAGATACAGACTATACATTAGCTAGGTCTGCCTCTGGGGTTGCTCTGTCCAGGTACCACAGACACATTTCTAGATGTTGGTTATGGGCAATGCTGAGTTTGCTCATGCAATCTGTGCCTAGCTAGGCAGGAAAAGACATGTGCCACAGCCCATTTGTGGGGGGTGGGATGCAATGGGCAGATCACAGTCCCAGCTGTTGGCAAAGACTGGCTACTGCTTCTGTGTGGTTTGATCAGAACCAGCCCTGAGGTTTTTGTAGCAATGGCCTCACTTGCATGGCTTTGTACAAGGCCTACTGGCCTCTCCAACATGCTAGTCTCATCAGCCAATACCACCGGATTAGGCCATGGGACCACTAGGTCAGGTCAGGAGCATCATTGCTAAGAGAGAACCTAGCCTGGTTAGGGAGCAGGGTGCAGTTGGCAGGTAGGAGACTGAATGGGTGATCAGCTCAGAGCGAAGGTGCCCAGAGGCAGCACTGGTCCAGGGCTCTCCTGGTCTTCCTTAGGGGCGTTGGCTTAGACTTGAGGATCCCTGAGAGGAAGCAGTGCTCACAGCTCCCTTAGCTCTGGTCATCCTTTGCTCTTGGGGTACAGACCGCTTTCTATACCCCAAAGCCTATTTCTGACTCAAAAGTTTTGTTTGATTCCCAGGATAAGACGGGTAGTTTGGATGAGACAATGAAGTGTCAGAGAGGTGACACCATGTGACACAGGACTGGGAACTGGGCTAGATTTTGGTGAGGGACTTTGTCACCCCAGATTCTAAGCACAGGTTATCTACTATGGCTTTCGTTGCTACGCTGGCACCAGGTGCTAAGGAAAATACGCCCAAACCTTAGAACGTTTGATTATTGAGACTTGAAAAGCTTGAGTATGTCTGCTGCTTTGTCTTAATGCAAACAATGAAAATCAGGAAAACACCAAGAAAAGCAACTAGGTTCTCAGAGTGACCCTAGACCGGCTGTGGGAGAGAAAGTCGGGAGTGAGCAGCCCTGAGGTAGACACAAGCCAGCCGAGTGGAGTGTGAGCGACAGTCTAATGTCCACGTCCGTAGAAGGCCCAGGGCTCAGAACATGCTCAATCAGCTATCAAAACGCCTAGGCTCCAAGTCCAAGAGGAAGACAAGTATCCGATTTCTAAAGCTGGTAGACATTACCACCAATTTTGTCTTTAAAAACTGGAACTGAGGGGGCTGGAGAGATGGCTCAGTGGCTAAGAGGACTGACTGCTCTTCCAGAGGCCCTGAATTCAATTCCCAGCACCCACATGGTGACTCACAACCATCTGTAATGGGGGGATCTGATGGCCTCTGTGTGTCTGAAGATAGCTACATTGTACTTGTATACATTAAATAAATAAATAAATAAATAAATCTTTTTAAAAAAACAAAAACAAAAAAACCTGAAACTGAATTGATGTGTCATTCAGGAAATAAATAAGTAAACAAACCAAAGGCAGGAGAGGTGGTTTGGCAGATAGACTGCTCTTCCCGAGGACCTAAGCGTGCTTCCCAGAACCCACATGGTGTCTCACAAGCATCTCTAACTCCAGTTCCAGGGATACAGGGGCCTCCTCTGGCCTCCACAGGAATTGTACGTATGTGGTATATTTAGATGCAGACACAACATCCAGACATGCACATAAAAATAAATCTATATAAAAAAAAATAGGCACAGAGTTACCATACTGTCTAAGCACGTCTCTTCTGAGTATATTAAAAACAAGTAAATAAACAAAACCAACGACCGGAAAGCAGAAATCAGAGGAGGTATGTGTGTATCCACATTCATGGTCTCAACAGCCAGAAGGGAGATATAATCCAACTGTCCATCAACTGGATACAAAATTGGTCCAGTTTTGAAATGGATACAAAGGTGAGTGGATACAAAATATGGTCCTCACATACAAATAAATATTATCTGGCCTTAAAAGGGAGAAAGATTCTGGCGTATGCTCCAACACAGATGCATCTTGAAGATATTATAGTAAGTAAAACAAGCCAGTCACAGAATTTAATGACTCAGAATAAAACTAAATGCTGCTCACAACTATCTGCAACTCCAGTTCCAGGGGGTCAGTGCTCTCTTCTGACCTCCTGCACAGATGGGGTTTACTCATGCACAGGAAAAACATACCCATAAAATAAAAATGGATATGTATTTTTTAAAATTATATTAAAAAGTTGTAAATGTCATAGCGTATATATTCCTTTCGTGCTAAAAATAAACAAAAGGAGAATGCCCTCTTGATGCTTAACTGACAGAAATTCTCCCCGAAGAAGGCTGGGCCAGAGAATGCCCACCCTTGGGAGTGACCTCTGTGACACAGACCAGGGAGCTTTGGGGCCACTTGACGGCTCTGACAGGACATGGGCAGCTGAAACTCTAGACGGGTGGACAGAGCATGGACTTCCTTTATCTCCCAAATCAGAGAGTCAGGGAGCCCAACCTGGCCCGAAACAAAGCCAGGTGGACAATTTAAAGGCGTGCTGGCTTCCAATGAGCAGCCCGTGCCATTCTGCAGGGTCGCCTTCTACATCTGCCAAAAAGTACTGGTCTGAAGTATGAGAATACAGGAAGCCCCAAACCGTTCTCTTCTGAGCTTAGGGGTGCCTCACAGCCAGACAGGAAGGACAGTTGGACCCAGGTCCTTAAAGACTGGCAGAACTACCACTTCCAATTGTGGGAGACTGGCATCTTCATTATTTTCCAAACACGACAGTAGAAAAAAAATGGAGGCTTCTGAGCCATTTGCAGATTAAGAACCACTGGGACCACATAGTCTCACCAAGAGAAAAAGAGTCAGATTCCCCCTTTCTCGTTGCCTTCCCTAAGAACTTAGGGTAGGTACTCCCCAAAGAAGACCGTGAAAACTCAGAAATCCAAGTCCCTCTCCTTACCGCATGGCAACCCACTTGCAGCCCCACCGCCCAGCAACTCCTGGATTAATCTTTCTTTCTTTTCTTTTCTTTTCTTTTTTCCTTTTTCTGCTCAATGGATTGTGGTCAAGGCCATTGTAACGTGAGCAGTGCCTCGGAGGGGATTGGCCGAGGGGGCTGCGAGGGGCCCCTTTCACAGAGGGCTAATTGCGTTTCAGACCACCAGTATTCGGGAGCTACAGATGTCTTCCTTCATTTGCCTAGGCGGTACAATTGGGCCCATCTGTTGCATTTATTCCGCCTGCCCCGCCCCCGCCCTCGCCCCCGCCCCTCCCCTCCCTTGTCTGTGAAGCCTAAATTGAAAACTCATCAAAATGTAATCCAAGAGCAGTTTGGCCGACCGAGCTGCTGAGAAGGGGCTCGGTGGGAATAAAGGCCCCCCGCCACTTTTACACCCGGGCCAGAGCCTGGGGAGCCGGGTCACAGGCAGCCTTAGGGGGGAAAGTGAGAAGTGAGCCGGCAGATGGGCTGCTCCACGCGGCCCTATAACCTGATGCCTCGGAAGAGGGGCCCTAGCAACCGGCCGGAGGACGCCGCTGCCCTGGAGGTGGCGACCCCACCTCGAAGGCCTCGCCCCTGGCCCAGGATTTCAAACGGTGCTGGGGCCAGGGCTCATCACTCTCTGACCCCCATGTGCCCTCTCCAGCTCAAAGGGATTTCCAAGCACAGAGGGCAGGGATGGCTTGGTTTCCAAGGTTTAGGGAATTTGGCACTAGATAAGGCAGCCTTCTGGCTGCCCCACCCTGTCCTATCCTGGATGTCCCTCTGCTCTGCCGCCTGCTGGCTAAGGCCCTTCCTGGACCCCACTCCCCTTTTTTCCCCATAGGCCCCGAGTTCTAGGAAGGTAGGTGGTTGTTAATCACTTTTCAAGCCCAAGTTCTGATGGTGGTGGGGGCTTAAGGAAGAGCTAAAGGCCCTACCTTTGCACACTGGTTTCTTTTGTGGTCCCTATTTCCAAACCCTAACCCCACCTAAGGTCAGGAATGGCCTGTTACTTTACCACGCTGCACCTCACAGCTGCTGGCCACACCCTTTAACCAGTCTGTTGATGCGATGGGGCCATAGCTTCCGGTTTGTGCGGCCTTACTCTTTCAGGGGCAATGACTGGGAGGAACAGCTGTGTATCTCACAGACAGGCACCTCTGCACATGGGAGCGTGCAGCTCTGTGGCAGACATGGTGCCTCTTTGTTGCTGAAGAGTTGTGTGTGGGGAGGGAGCTTATCTCAAACTTTTATTTTAATTGAAATCCTCAGTAAACAAACAAACCAACACACACATGCACACAAGTACACACACACACACATGCAGGTACACACAGACACCCCTCAACCCAGCACACACACACACATCTCAACCCAGCACACACACATACATATCTCAACCCAGCGCGCACACACACACACACACACACACAACTAAAAAAGATCCACGCAGTCCTCCCATCTCCTTATCTTCTGTGGCTCCCTCCCCTATCCCACAGTTCCTGTTTTGACATCACATTGTTTGGAATTCTGCCCAGCTTCACCCCTGCGTTGCTGTCACAGCCTACTGAACAGTTGTTCTCAACAGTCTTCAGAATGTGTGAAAAGAGCACAGTCCAAGCCACCGGTGGTGAGGCACACCTGCAATCCCAGCCCTTGGATGGCAGAGACAGGAGAGTCAGGAGTTTAAGGCTAGCCTTAGCTATATAGGAATTGGAGGCCAGCTAGGTTACATAAGAGTCTGTGGTCTTGAGTTCCAGACTGAGCTAGAAACACTAGGCTGACCAAGGCGGTCAGTTCAAGGTGAGACTTGCCAAAGTCACTCCACCCCCTCAGTGTCCCTATGTCTTCATTAACTCTTTGCAGGGTGGAAGAGAGAAGATGTCAGGGCTGGCCTGTCTTTTAATTGAAGTGTTAATTTGCTACAGTGTGTGGGGGGGAATGAGAGTCTTGCCCCTTGGGGAGCCTTCCTAAGCTGATTAACACAGAATTGGTGGTGAAGGGTGGGGCTGGGTCATAGGCAGAGTGCAGCCTTTGTGGCAGGGTGGTGGGCCAGGGCCAAACTTTCTCCACTTGCCTCATCCTGCCCACCAGCCACCAGGCAACATCTGCTCCACTGGATCTGCAAGACACTGATCCAGTCTGTGGGCCATTCTCCATCTTGATGATCAAGAGCTATATCTTTCCTGTGACTCTTCTGCTCACACACCATACTCATAGGATGACCAATCAGCCCCTCAGAGCCCTGCCTGGTACCCTGTCCCCTGTCTGGTGCCCCCTCCCCTGTCTCTGCTCAGGCACCAAGGCAGAGATAGACAGCTAGAACTTGAGAAACACAGAAATAGGCAGCCCTGAAGCAAACCTGTCTTCAAACACAAACCTCTTGCCCTGTGTGCCCCATGCAGCTCCAGCCTGGGGCAAAGCTGGCGTGGTGAAGCTCTGAAGTGAGCAGGGCGTCATAACCTGCTTTCATCTCTCACTAGCTGAGTGACTTTCAGTAGATGACTTCTCTCTGGCCTCATTTTCCTTGTTTGTTAAGTGTTAGTGCCTGTTCCTCCTGCCCATGAATCAAGGCACCTTTGAGCTGCTCCATAGAGGTTCTCAGAGTGAGCCTTGGTCAGAGACCCAGTGTTCAGCACCTCTCCTCCTTCAAGGCCTTCATGGTCTTTGACTCAGGTTTCCATCCCCTGGGTTGCTGCTCTGAATGCCTTGGCTGCTTCTGAGAAGCCACTACAAGCACCCAGCACTTGTGTCATGAGCTGGCACATCAGCTGAGTCTAGGAACTGCTCTGCTGGGCTGTGGCTTTAAAAGCTCCCTTCCCTAGATAGGACTTACATTCCCCAGCTTTGGCTTAAGCCCCTTTCCTCCCTCCCTCCTCCCTTCCTCCCTCCCTCCCTCCCTCCCTCCCTTCTTCCCTCCTTCCCTCCCTCCCTCTTTGTTTCTTAGCTTTTTCGTTTCTCTAGTCTTATCTTTGAACAAAGAATGTGTGTAAATGAGGTGGTCCCTATCTAGTCCACCACCTTCATATTTTATCAACTAAACAGTCCCAGCAAAGAGAAATTGCAGATTTCTCTCTGATTACCAAACCGATCTTGGAATGGAATCAAAGACCCAATGCCATCGGGGGTATCACTCACACATTCAGTTTGCATGTATGAGGACACACCTTAGAATATCTTTTTAGAAACAAAGTGGTGGACTAAAGGGAGCATTTGTTTTTAGTGTATTCAACTATCTACCAACACCTGTGTACCATTGAAACCAATGAGGTCCTTCTGTTCCCTGACCTGCACATTTGCTTGGCTGGCTAAAATAATCCTGGGAACAACACCACACAGGAGTTGCCAGGGATGGATGACTGGAATTGTCTTTGTTATAGTTTATTTGAACGGTGCTTCTTGGTTTATTGAGAGGCAACCAAGTTAACAGCTTTACTTGCTGACTTCTAAAGTTCAAAGTCAGCAGAGCCCGCTCTTCTCCTGAGCTGTCACCTCACAGTGATGACAATGACTAATGCTGGTCAAACTTGCACTGTATGTTACTCTTGGTAGTCACCTATATGCAAGCCACTTGTGAGGAAACAGACACAGGGAGACCAAGCCACTTGCCTGAACTCACTCATCGAAAGAATTCAGTTCCCAGGTCTCAGTGTGAGCTCAGCATACTGTGTCAACTAGAAACAATTGCAGTAGTTGTGTAACTCTGTCTGTTTCTGGCTTCTGATTGAATGTGAAAGTTAGCACAGCTTTCGTTTGTGCCCTGACCACAGGAAACTTCTCATCTACCAAGTATGATCACTACAGGTGTCCTTAGAAAAGAGAGGTACAGAAATGGTTGTGCTAATATTGTATAGAATGTCCTATCCCAGGAAGACAGGAGAAAAGAGAAAGGATGGATATGGCAAAGAATGGATATGGGAGAGTATTTTAGTGTCCTGCATGGTCAGTCACTCACTCTGCAAGGCTTTGGCAGAGGCCATGAGAACTTCACAGTCTGGAGGAGAGAAGAATGTTTCATCTGGCTCTGTCTTTCCTTGGTCATAGGTCATCACCACATCATAACCATTTCCCTGTCCTATTTAGTACTTCCACATGACCTTCAGATGTCACTAGGAGGCAGTTCCTGAGCTGTCACTCGTGGCATCTTCAACAACGGTATGTTATACTGGGAGAGCCAACTCTCTGAGTGACCCAAGCCCCACAGCCCTGATGGAATGAGCTAGGTAGTATGTATGGTAGGGGATGGCTTGAGGCAAGGAATGCTAATTGTGACAGAAGGTACCAGAAATAGTGTCTATGTGTGCCAGAAAGCAAGACCAGTGTGCGGATCCTGGCTAGTAGTGTCTTAATGTCTAAGAACTGTACTTAGGATTCTCATCCGTACATCAGTCTCACATTAGCCTGTTAAAAATCACCATTCATCCATAATTCTTCCATCCACAATTAAATACCTACCCTGCTCAAGGCTCTTTGGATACAATGTTGACTTAGACAATCTCTCAGGCAGCTCTCAGTCCCAGACAAGAAGATCCATTACAAGTAACACGCTTACTGTGAGAACGCTTAATGTGAGATGCCTTCAGTTACAGAATTATACCTGGGGTAAAGAGAGAATGCGCTATTTGGAGAAATAGTCCCCAAATAAAAGTTGTTTGCAAAAGGTAAAGCTTGATTGTTTTCTTCAGGGTTTCTTAACGTAAGAAACAAGGTTTCAGGGCTGAGGAAATGACTCAGCGGTTAAGATCACTGGCTTCTCTTCCAGAGGTTCTGAGTTCAGTTCCCAGCAACCACATGGTGGCTCACGACCATCTGTAATGGGATCTGATGCCCTCTTCTGGTGTCCATGAAGACAAAGCACTTATATACATAAACAAACAAACAAACAAGAATCATGGCCTCTCTGCTTCATGAGACCCATAGGACCAAGTTTCCCCCATTTTTAGCCTGTGACTTTCCCTCATCATCTAAGCTGGTGACACTGCTCCCACAGCAGGGTGAAAGAAGAGTTGAAGAAGAGGCAGAGAGCATGCTGTGGCCCTCTGAAGGGTTTCCTGGAAGTAGCTGCAAGTAGCCCCCTTTGTTTATACTGCGTTGATCAGAACAGAGCCACAGCAGAGACCGGACAACATACTCCTTCTCTTGACAGTTTACCCAGCTAGAAATTCTGTTACTGTTAAGAGAGGAGACAACCAGTAGCCTCTGCCACAGACAAGTAACTCCCTAACACAAGGTGGTGGTAGTAATTGGGGACTTTCCTAGAGGATATTTCATCCTAGAAGTGTTGTTGATGGTGGTAGTAGTTTCATGAGGAGTTTGTTGTTTGTTTGTTTGTTTTTGAGATGGGATCTCACTGTGTAGCCATGACTGGCCCTGGAACTTACTATGCAAACCAGGTTGGCCTCAAACCCACAAAGATCTATCTACCTTTGCCTCTTGAGATTAAAGGCATGCATCTCGACATCCAGCTACCCTAGATATCTTAAAAGATAGATGGGTGAGGCTATAGAGATGGTTCAATGGTTCAAGAATACTTGTTGCTCTTGTAAAACACCGGGATTTGATTGCCAGCACCCATACAGTGGTCCACAGACGTTCTTAACTCCAGTTATAAGGGATCCACTGTCTGACCTTCCAAGGCACCGACCATCCATGTTGTACACATACATATACTCAGACAAAACGGTCATGCATAAAATAAAATGAATAAATCTCAAAAAGGAGGAGGAGGAGGAGGGAGGAGAGGAGGAAGAAGAAGATGATATGGGGCCTTGAGAGATGGCTCAGAGGTTAATAGTGCTTGTTGCTCTTGTAGAGAACCCAGGTTTGGTTCCTAGCCCCTACATGGTGGCTTGCAACTATCCATAACTACAGTTCCAGAGCATTTGGCACCCTCTTTTGACCTTCTTAGGTATCAGGCTCACACACACATACATATAAGTAGGCAAAACATTCATACGTATAAAAATAAATAAATATAAAAATATTTTTAAAAAATGGATCGGCGCAGATAGTTCATAGAGGAGGGAAAGGCTAGGCTGAGGGAATCTGTACATGACTGCATGCGTGTGTACATGCGTGGGCACTCACGTGTCTGCTTCTCATACGTGTGGGGTACTGCTGAGAGCTGACGCATGGGGGACCTGTAAGTCACATCCTCAGGGGCAGTGGGGAGACCCTGACATGCTAGGAAGTGAAATCTGAAGTCATAGAGGAGTGGGGAAGGGAAGGGGAAGAGAAGGAAGCCTCTCTGATTGCTGGACTGAGAATGGGGTGGGGCGGGGGAGCAGAGGGAAGATGAGATTAGTCACTGGATTTGGGCATGGGTACCCAAGGGTGGAGAAAGCAATGGTAACAGAGGTGACTGAAGAACTGGGCCAGGCAGAAGTCTAGCCTAAGCGAAGATGGATGTGGGACCAGGCAAACACGGGCATGTGTGAATGAGTGTCTGTGAGGTTTTGGGGATAGGACAGTCATGGACGACAGCTGGATCTGGAGCATGGCTCTAAGCAGAACAGCTCAAGTAGTGACAGCTGAAGGTCACTGACATCACTTGGAACCTGGAGGTGTAGCTAGCTCCTCAGGGACAGGCCTGATTTTTGCTACCAGATCCCCAGAACTCCAGAGCTGCGGCCAGGAGGAGAGGAAAACAGCCTGTTGTTTGTGACTGTCTGGGGTGACTACTGTGGCTGTTGTTACCCGCAGAGTCATTATCCTTGGTCTAGCCTGGGCATGTGTGTGTGGGGAGGGGGGAGCACATCCCTAGGCAGGTGAAGGGCACAGGCCTCTCAGCCCAGCTAGGAACTGAGGGTCAACTCCCAACGCCTGTGGTGTAGCAGCTTGTGGTTCTCTGGGAAACCAGGGAGGCCTGTGGCTGGAAGAAAGCTCTCAGCATGGTGGGACAGGCACCCAGTGTTCTCCTCGTGCCCCCCCCCCCCCCAGATAATGAGGACTTCAGAAAGGAGGTTTTAGTTCCTTGTTTGGTGGCTTAAAAAAGGCAAACAGAGGCCTTTCTACTTTGGGGGATCAGTGTGAATCCCAGACAATCCCATTATTTCCCTTTGAGATCAGTGGCCTGCTCTTGAGAGCTTTCTCTTCCCCAAGGCAACAGCCATCTCTTAGCTCTGTGAAACCATCCTGCCCCTGTGTGGTCTCAGAGGTAAAGAGTCAGGGGCACAGGTGACACCCAGCTTAATCTTCTCACTGGGTGTAGTTACTAAGAGAGGGACCATTATGGCCTGTGAGAAGACAGCTATGGGGCTTGGGGTGGGAGGGTAGGCATGAGGTGGAAAAATACGGGGGGGGATGGGGGGACCTTTTTCAATGGTCTTCTCTTCTAGGAGGATATCAGAGAGGTCCCATTTCTCTGGACTCCTTTAGGGCCTGCCCTTTGAGGGTCACCTCCACCAGGATTCTCAGCAGGCAGGACAGTCAGCAAAGGATGAGCATATGAGTGTCATCTAACATTGAACAAAGCTTTACTGAGGAACCTGGCCCTGGGCGGAACCTCCTGACGTGTGTGTGTGTGTGTGTGTGTGTGTGTAGCCATGTCTGTGAGGAGGGTTGCCATGCCCATTGAACAGATGAGACTGACGCATCCTGACGCATGGAGAACCGAGTCACTGAAGGATCTGTGACACGAGGGGTCTGCCACTCACGGCAAAGCCTCCAACGAGCTGAATTTGTGGGGCCTTGGCTTGGGTGGAGAACCCCAGAATTGACTCACAGAAGGAGGCAACCTATATTGGGCACCTATCCATAGAAGGCCACTTTACATCAGCTGGCTTTGCATTCCAGGGCTCTCTAGGACCACTGTTCTAAGCCCACCCCCACCCCGCCTCTGTGTTCTGAGTTGTGAGAGGCTTCTGCAGAGAGGTTCTTTGCTATGTGGCAGGCCCTGTGCCAAGAGCTCCCCACAATGGTCTCCCTATTCTCTCCATTGGACAAACGAGTGAGGTTAGTTTCTAGAATCTGACTTGAGGGACTTGTTTTATTCACTGAGGTCTGAGATGCCTCATCCTGTAAAGTGGGAAAGATCTTTGCCTGTCTGGCAGCTCTATTCTCGGGGTCCTTCTGAGAGGGTAGGTGCCCCTTGTAAAGACATCTAAATCAGCAAGAGGGCAGAACACACCCTCCCCCCAGCACGTCCTCTCGGAAGCCCAGGAACCCAAGCCTTCTGTTTCCAAGATCCCTGTTGACCCTTACACGCTTGCACACACAGACACAAGGACCTTACACACTTGCATGCCTAGGCATGGGGAGGACTTTTGAGAAGAGCAAAGAGGACTCTTTCATTAGCATAACAAGGGGGCCATTGAAAGAGCCGCTCCAGTCTGCACTTGAGAGCTGTTGTTCTTTCAAGTAGGGAAGTCGTGTCCCCCTCCCCGCTCTGAGAGCCCACTCGCTGGTTTTGAGCTGCTGCTGCAGGAGGCTGCCCCTTCCCTAAGTGCAGGAAGGTGGGATGTGAGGCTGTGGGTGATTTCTCTTGGTTTGGGGAATGGTTTGCACATTAGCAGTCAATGGCTTGGGTCCAGTGACTGCAGAAGACTCCCTTGTAGAAGGCCAAGCCTGGCCCTGGTTTTCCCTCCTGAAGCTGTTGTCCTACTTGAGGTGACAGTGACTTTTCTGCAGCTTCTTTCACTTGAGCAAGAGCCATCCATCAGTGTGTGGGGGCTCTCCTGGGCCTCTTAGCCCAGGTGGCTTCTGGGCAGAATGAGATAGGATTTGTACACTTGCTTTGCCTAGAGAAGAAGCCAGGAGAGGAGCAATGGTGAGAGGTCAAAAGTTAAGAGGGGTTAAGCCTTCACCTCTGAAGGTCACCTGTCAGCCCCAAGACAAGTATCTCATAAGCTCCATCCCTAAAGCTACCTCAGCAGAGTATCCGAAAGCCATGGTGGTCAGCCATTTATCAAGGGCATACTGTCCTCCCGGCACAGAGGGCTTGAACCCCAGCTTCTCAATTTAATGCCAGCTCTGGTTTGAAGCAACTCATCGACGCTCAGAGCTACAGTTTCCTCTTATTTCCAACAACAAGCTTGGGCTGACTAGTGACACATGACTCTTGGCTTTAGTCAGCCAGAGCCCTTCTATGCACTTCTGCTCTTGGGCAGTGAGAGAGTGTTCAACTAGACAAGACAGAGAAGGATTCCCCTGCCCCACCCGCCCACTGCAAGGATGCCTGAAAAAGATGTCACTGTTTTTCCTGGGAAGATCTAGGTGATCAGGATAGATCCTGCAGGTCTGTGGCTAGGGGCTACGGAGGGGCGTGGTCCCCAAGCTTACCCTTCCACTCCTTCTCCTCCCTACTTCCGGAGAGGCTACAGTGTTGGCTGATTGGCTCTGAGCTGCCTGATTCATTAAGCCCAATCAAGGTTAATCAAGGTAGGAGCTCCCAAGAGGAACAGGAGTGTATGCTGGTTAGCTTTTTGTCAACTTGGCAAAGGGTAGAATCATTTGGGATGAGGGAGCCTCGACTGAGGAAATGTCATCGGATTGGCCTATAGACACATCTGTGGGAGTGTTCCTCCAGGGACCCTTGCTTCAGCTCCTGCCTCCAGGTTCCTGCCTTGACTGCTCTCAGTGAGGGACTGTGAGATAGAATAAACCCTCTCCCTCTCCCCTCTTTTGTCCACGTCTTTACCACAACAATAGAAGGCAAACTAAGGTAGAGGACGGGCTTTCTTCTGCCTCCCTTCCTTAGGCCAATGGAAGGGCTAACAGGAGCCAGTCAGGACGCTATCTTTCCCAGGTTAGTCAGCCCTGTGAGGCTTGCACAGGAGGGATATATGGAGCCCGTGTGTGAGTGTACTTAGATGAGCATTATAGGAACAAGCCTCCCTCCTTCTTCAGGGGTCTCTGTTTCCAGGCAGAGAGACATTCAAACCACCACTCCCAGGTACTTGGGTTAAGGCCAGAGACTCTTGAAGACTGCCTTTTCTTATCTAAGCAAGTTAGAAAGAGGCAGCTGGCCAGAGGAAAGGGCACCAGAAATCCCCATTGCCATGACAAAGGAACTCCCTGGGGCTGGAAAGCATGGCTCTGGAATCAGGAGGAATGAGAAACAATCCCCGGCTGGATTGCAGGTTGCTGAGTTCCCCGTGCCTGTCTGCTGGCCCTCCTTCTGTAGGTCGGACTCATACTGATGTATCCATGAGATAAGCCTACTCCGTAGAGTGTCCGAAACACAGCAAAGGCTTAACTAGCGGGCTGTGTGTTTGTGTGTGTGTGTGTGTGTGTGTGCTGGTGTGAGCATCTTCTGTAGTCTCAGTATTCAGGATGTGGATGCAGGAGGATTGCCATGAATTGAGGAATCCCGTGCTACGTAGTAAATTCCAGCCGGGACAAGAGTAAAATCTTGTTCCCAAAATGAAAACCTTGACAGATGCTGTACAAACAGAAAGGAGAAACATGGACTAAGGTGTTTGCTGGCTGAGGAGAGGTCTCTGCTACATTCTCCCAGCCCTGGAGGGCATGAGGGTTCTACTGAGAAACCTTTTTCTCAAATGCAAGGGCCTGCAGCTTATAGTTTGTAGCATTCCATCCTATCAATAGTTCCTTAGAGCAGGGGTGCTCACCGGAAGAAGGCATCAGGCCCATTACAGATAGTTGTGAGCCACCATGTGGATGCTGGGAATTGAACTCAGGGCCTCATGGAAGAGCAGTCAGTGCTCTTAACCACTGAGCCATTTCTTCAGCCCCAGAATTGGAGTCTTGAAATGACCTGGATCTTGTGACTGGGCTTAAAAGCTCAGAAGTCTGCTGTGTTTTTGTGAAGGAGAAAGAACTGGAGAGATACACAAAAAAAAGGCAGACTTTGGAAGCAGAAGGATCTATTACTTTGTCCGGACATCCACCCTGAGCAGAGAGGCCTAGGTCTTAGCCCAGTGGGACAGTCTCTTTTCTGGAGGATTTGAGACTAAGTGGAAGGGGCAGGGCTTATGATGGTGCCTCTCACATCGGAGATAGTTGAGAGAACAGGGTAGGTGATTGCTCCCTGAGAGGCTAGTGGGAAGAGAGGGGGAACCTCTGCCTGGATGTGCTGTCTCTGGGGACCTTGTCTCTGTTTTCCCCTGGGTCATCCTGTGGGCCCCAGTTTAAATGCCAAGACAGACTTTCTTTTGCCATCCTCCCAGCTGGGAAATAAAGCTGATGCCAGTGCCTGATTCAGGCATATTCAGGCCAAGACACTCAACAGGAACTAGCCAAGCCAAAAGTAGGGCTTTGCCTACATCTCCTTTCTACTAAGCGCTCTCCGAGCTTTTCAGGGATGCCTTAATATCATGCTAGGATACTGGGCCTCAGAGGAAAAGAGCTAACTAATATTCTTTAATTTAAAACATTTGCTTTTGTGTGTATGTTTTGCTTGCATATCTGAACGTGCACAACAAGCAGGTTGTGTGCTGGAGCCAATCGGCGTCCTCTGCAAGATCAAAACCAGCTCTTAGCTGCTGAGCCACCTCCCAGTCCCAAGGTCTGTTCCTTACTCTTGACCATGTGGATAACTGAGGGCTCTAGATTCTGAAACCCTAGAACACAAGTCATCTTGACTCAAGGTCATTGGGGGGGATGGTTTTGGTTTTAGAGACAGGGTTTCTCTGTGTAGCCCTGGCTGTCCTGGAACTCACTGTAGAGCAGGCTACTCTTGGGAACTTAGAGCTTTGCCTTATGTGTTTATAAAAAGATAAAGAGATAGGGAATATGTTCTATGGGGGTGTGGTGAGGAATGGGGGAAGGGGATGTCTCAGTGGGCCCATGCCCCCATGTCAAGGCATCCCTTCCCCCTGAGGGACCAGCAACACAAAGTATAGTATAGAATAGAGTTTATTCAGGGCATGGGGAGGGAAGAAGTTAAGAGTGTAGTAGAGGCAGAGGGAGAGAGAGAGAGAGAGAGAGAGAGAGAGAGAGAGAGAGAGAATGAATAGAGGCCTACCATGAGTACGTGGAGAGAAGGGGAAAGGAAGGGGGGAGGGGACAGAGGGGGGAGCAAGAAGGCAAGAGATCAACACACCAAGAGAATTAGGAGGGGGGGAAAGCAGCCCCTTTTATAGTGGGCCAGGCCTGCCTGTTTGTTGCCAGGTAACTGTGGGGAGGAGCATACCTGGCTGTTGCCAGGTAACTATGGGGTGGAGTTTAGACAGAATGCTAACACTGCCTGCTTCTGCCTACGAGGGCTGAGATTAAAGATGTGCACCGCCATGCTCAGCAAGGACTCTAAACTCCATCAGGAACTCTCAGAAGGATTTTGAGAAAGAAGACGGGGTCGGGGTGAGGAAGGTTTCTGCTCGACTCAGAGAGTAACAGTAAGAAAAAGAATGGTTTGGATAATGCCTGACTTGGATTGAGGTAGTTCTGGGTACTGGGATAGTTCTGACCCTACACGCTTAAAACAAACAAACAAACAAACAAACAAACAAACAAAGCAACGTCTAATTGCCCTGTGAATTGGTTAGGCTGTCCTCAGACTCAAAGACCAGAAGCTAGCAGTCTTCCCTATGCTTCCCCAAATTCTCCTCAGAGTTCCGGAATACTCCTGGGTCTTCCCCAGACGGGCCTGGATGTAACCTCTTCTGTTATTGCCATATTCTCTCTGAAGGTAGAAATTAAGGGGAGGGACCACTAGCCGGAGATAGTCCCTTCATGGTCTGTGAACAGATAAGCCCCTGCCCCGATCCCATCAAAATCTCCAGGACATAAGGGCCCTTCTCATCTTCCTCAGAGGGCTTGGAAAAGGGACCCCTGAATTCCAGGAAGAATTTAAAGGAAACCTCTAAGATAATGTAAGTCTTTAAGTCTCACATCCTATTAAATATGTGCATACATAGATAGTCTAGATCCCACATTTACATTGAATTATATAGCACTCTACGAGTGGGTGGGTTTACATCTGACTAATACACAGTCTTACACTACAATCACTTCCATAAACGTCGATTAATTTGAATTGCGTGTGTTCTTTTTTTTTTTTAAGACTTTAAAAATTTTTTTTCTTCAGTTTTTAACATTTCCAAAAAGCCTCCGAGAAAAATCCTGGGGCTTTGTGTTTCTGTTTTGTGGGGTTGTGGCGGTGGGTGGGGTTGGGTAGGAGACCGCCTGATCCCCTCTCTCCCCCTCTGCCGACCTCCAGCAGTCCTCCGGGAGGTGCCAGATTGTGTGGGCGGCGTCGCCAGGGGATGGTGGGATGGGACTGCCACCCGACTGAGGCCGCAGCGCCTTCTTGGGATGGGTGGGGGAAACTCCATCAGTGTGGCGTTCCCCTCCCCCTGGCCCGGGAGGAGGCAGTGGAGGGCTCTCCAATTGGAGTCTTTCATGTCTTTGTTTTTGCAGTGATTAACCCGTCCGAGCGCGCTCCGAGCGTGGCTCCAGGCAGCACCGGGTGGGGGTGGAGGTGGGGAGGGGACCGAGGGCAAGGCCTGGGAAGGGGTGGGGGCCACTCCGGGCTTTGTCGCTTTCAGGGGAACTTTGCTACCATAGCAATGGAGCTTTCTAAGGCCTGACTTTGATTTCGATCCCATTAAAAGAGCCTGTCTGCTCAGTCTCGCGAGTGGAGAGGGCGTTCCGTCTTCACTAGCCTTGCCCTGTGCCCTCCCAACTAGGGGTGGACAGGATGCTGCGGCGCCAGGAGAGCTGAGCCTGCAGACCAGGCCAGCGGAGCAGGTCGAGGGTAGCTGGGGTGGGTCCCCAGCCCCACACGCCTGCTCCCTAGGGAGCTGCGTCGGGTCTGCAGCCTCAGGACTGGGGCGAGGCGAGCTGCCCAGCCCTGGTCGGCCGGAGGGAGGCCCGGCACCTGCCGGTCGTTCCACCTCTGCATGCATTTCACACTTTCTATCCTGTTAGGCACCGCACTCCTCTGTGGACGCAGACTCGTCTAACCCCCTGTTTTTGTTTTTTTGGGGGGGGACGGGAGAGGGAGGTTAAGTGCCATGTAGGCTTAATCTAGTTAGACGATTTTCTGCTTAAAATTGTATTGTTAAAGGCAATTGTTTAAAAGTGGGCCGAGAGCGAGGGCGCCCAATCTTTGAACCGGACGGGGTTGGCAGTCCTCGGCTGTGCACCGGTGGTGCGCCGCACAGATCGGCCAGCACCGAGCCAGAGCCTGGAGGGGGAGGGAGACACCGAACAATCTCCTGGCTTTCTGCGGCCAGCCCAGCTATTAGCGCCGTTTACCCAAGCGCAAACAGATGCAAATGTCTCCGAAAACACCGCACAAAGCTCTGCAGACAGAGGCGGCCTCTTCCGGCCTCAATAGTACTTTATTCCTCGTCCAACGTCCTCGAGTAGAGGGAAAGGGCCTGCTCGCATTTTTTCACATTGGCTGGAAGAGGGTGGGGGTAGACGGAGCCTGTGACCGCAGGGACTAGGGGGCGGCCGTGGTTCAACAGCTTGTGCCCTGGACTCCAGCTGCTGCGCGTTGAGGACCTGCTGGAGGGTGCAATGTTTTGGGGGACGCCACACCTCGGGCCTGGAGGAGACCGTGGAGCGACTATTGTAGTGGGAGCGTCCCGAGAGGCCTCGGATCTTTTCAGGTCCACAAAGGCCTAGCTAGTGTTAATGATCACGCTAGCACGAAAGGGCGAGCTCCCGCCATATCGGAACTGAGTGGGATCACACTTCTGCAAGAATCAGGAGTAGTAAACTTGCAATTGGTGTGCGCAACGGGTGTCGCTGCACTCCGCGTGTGCTCCTTTCCGCGAGGAGAGCGAGCCAGAGTGCTCCCTGTTGGGCACCTTGGAAGGGGGTGGGTTCGGAGACTCGACTAGCTTACTTGATAGATCCAGGGATAGCTGCTGCTTAGGGTCTGGCATCTTCTAACCCTTCTAACCTCTAGCAGAGAATTCTGGTTTAAGAGGAGTAGCACATCTTGATCCTACGGAAGGCGTGGGAACCTCTGGGCTTCAGAGCAGAGAAGAAAGACCTGCCAGTAAAAGAGAGAGGGGAAGGGGGAGAGAAAAAAGGGAAAGGGGGAGGAGGGAGGGAGATGGGGGAGAACAGAACAGATGGAGATTCAGCTGGTGTGCCCCAAGTGTGGCCCAGTAGTCATCATTTCCAGCTTAAAAACCCGGCCCTTCTTTCCAGTTGGGCTCATGCAAGAAAACTTCCGGCCTCGGGGACAGAATCTGGCAACACCACAGGCACAGTCAGATGCATCAACTCTTCATACTTAAGCAAAAAGTCCATTCAGTTCGGTAGGGTTAGAGAAAACACGACAGTCTCACCAATAAAGGGGTTTCAGGATTCGGGGAACGTTCGGGCCCCCATAAACTTTACCAATGTCCTTCTCTATACCGGAAGTGTTTCTCAGTGTCAGGGGTATAAATGAAAGAGTCTGGGAGGGATATTCTGAGTCGGGAAGAATCCTTTCCAGATATTACTCCTCATGTCCACATCTTCTATCTGCCTCGTTCTCCCAAAATGGTTTTGCTTTCCAGTGTCATCGATGGCTTTGTCAGACTCAAAGTTTTATCTAGCTATCTATCAGTTTTATCTAGCCCAAACTCAGATTAAGAGCAAGTGGTACATCTTAACACCAGTCCAGATTTAACGGCTCAGAGAGGGGCTTTGAGGTAATCATGACCTGGTGGTGAGCACCACGCCACCTTGAGTTGCTGTTGTCTGGCCAACAGTGCAGAGTCAGGATTCGGACCCTTTCTCGGAGTTAGAGGGACGCAGCTTGTCTCCCAAGAGGCTCATCCTGGTCGCCTGGGGCAGGTGCAGGGCTGAACGGGCTCGTGGGGCGGGGAGGGGGCGTTATCTCCTGAGCTGTGGCGCCCTGCACATCTGTTTATCTCCGAAGCCGCGCTGGATTGGATTTCCCCATGATGTTTATCTTCCTCCAAGGTGCAGTGCGCAGCAGCTACGCAGAGCGCAGCTGCTGCGCAGTGATTGACAGGTGGGAAGCTGGGCCTCCCGCCTCTCCTGCATCTGGGTGGGGACTGCTTCGCTGTCCACTGCCCACCCAGATTTTAGAGCGCTGCAGGTGAGCATGTCGCCGGCCAGGTGCCTCCCGGGTCTTTGGTCCTGGCAATTAGGGACCACTTAACTGAGGCAGAGACAGCCTAGTTAGGGTCACTGGCAGTGACGGGGGGGGCCCGCCCCCAAGGGGCAGGCAGCATACCACTGAAAAGGTGGATAAAAGCCTAACAGGTCATTTCCTAACTTGTCAGCGAGGCAGCCAAGGGGAATCCAGGGAAGGCCCTTGGATGTGCCCTCTGCTCCTGGGTGCTTGAGGGAAGCCTAGAACCACCAAATAGCTGTGAAAGAAGATGCTGTAGAGCCCAGGGTAGGGCCACTTTAGAAGGCTGTGGGAGTAAGAGAAAGCCAGGAGGTGGCCTCTCCATGCTCCTTCCTGGCCTTGCAGTGAGCGCTTGTATGTGATCATCTGAAGTGACAAGTCTTCTGTACAAGTTGACCTGGTTGTATCTGGTTGTCTGGTTGTCACTGACTCTTCATTGAGGGGATATTGACTCTAAGACTTATTTTACACTTTCTACAAAGTAACCAGCTAGTGACAATTACTCCAAAGTAAATGGAAGGGCTGTTTTAATGGTCGTATAAACGGACACTGGCTGGGCTAGAGACCCAATCAACTGTTCCAGAGAGCTAAGAAGCTGGTGTGTTCTGGGGTAGAGATAGAACTGGCATGACAGCTCTGGACACACACACACACACACACACACACACACACACACCCAGAGTCTCTGCTCTGAGATATAGGTCTCCAGGACGTCAGATGGTCTACAAATGCTATTCTGTTAGGTGGCCTCCCTTTAGGAAATTAGAAGCCACAACTTCCAAGGCAATATCTACATATCAGGAAACAACACAGGGGAGGGAAGTCAATGCCATGAGCTGGAGGTTACAATGGGCTGCTTAGTGAGGTACTTTCTCGAAATAAGCTGGGTCTGGTGACAGATGGCTGAGATCCCAGCACTTGGGAGGTAGAGTCAAGTGTCCTCCATGCGCTTGATGCAGAGGACTTTGAGTGTATCTGCCACATCAGTCAATGGTTAACCCTTGCAGTGATAGTCTTGAGTCTGGAGAGACTTAGGAGTTCAAGGCCAGCCTTAGCTCCTTAAGAAATTCTAGGCCAGCCTGGGCTACATGAAACCTTATCAAGAAAAAAAAAGAAAGAAAGAAAAGAAAGAGAGAAAAAGACAAAGTAAAAACAAACAGAAAGACCAGACAACAAGCAGATGTTGAGCTACCAAAAACAAAATCAGCCCACACACAACAGAAAACAAAGTAGCCTACAGATGCTGAGAGAGGTTTGCTGAATGTTTATAACAGAAATTGAGTCGGGCTTGCTTCTTTCCACACAGGACCCTTGCTACCTGGAGGTCCAAGGGGTGGCTCAAGAGGTGTGGGCACTCCCCAGGGCTCCATTTTATTGTAGGTGAGTCAAGGCCAACCAGAGCTTGCGTAGAGAGGTGACTCACTTTGGCTGACTGGCCTTTCAGGATATGGAACCTGCTCCCCTTTCTGTTCTATTTCCCTCTGATATTCACCAGTCAGCACTGGCCTTCACCAAGAAGGAGGCTAGGGAAGAACAGGGAGACTCTCTTCTTCCCAGTGTCCCTCACACAAATCTTTTAAAACGTCAACTTTATTTTTTTAAAGATGTATTAATTTTATGTGTATGAATGTTTTGCTTGCATATATGTGTGTGTCGGGAGCCCAAGCTGACTGGATGTTAAACCCTCTAGAACTGGAGTTACAGAGAGTTAGGGGCAGCCACATGGTTTCTGGGACCTGAACCCAGGTCCTTTGCAAGAGCAGAGATAGATGCTCTTAACCACTGAACCACCCCTCCACCACTCCCCTTTTATTTTTTAAGAGCTGAGATCATGGCGCTCCAGCCATGTCGTAAATCCTCACATCTCTGAAGAGATCAGAATGATCTCCTACCAAGCTTAAAAGAGAGAAGCAGATCTGAAATGCCCTTGATGTGCACTCAGGATGGAGAAGAGTTGGTGGGCCCACAGAGAGGGAAGGGCCCAGGACTTGTTTGGGAGACGGAATAACTGAAAAGAGACAAGCTGGCTAGAGAGAGGGGGCTGGGCAGGAGCTGGGGCTGGGCACAGAGCCCTCTCTGTCCTCTGGAGCCTGGGGGATATTTGCTTTTAGAAATAAAGGCATGGAAATTGTTCTGGGCACAATTCCCAGCCCTTGTGTGAGAGCCGAATGAGAACTTCACGTGCAGGGCTCCCTGCGTGGGGTGCCTCATCCCTGCGTGGGGTGCCTCGTTCTGGCTGTTGGTTCAGCTCTCCACAATGCTGGGTCACTTCCATTATTTAGGCCACTGCACCGGTCTGGCTGTGGCTGTTTCCTGTTACCCCCATCGAATTGTGACAGTCCTTCATTGGACCATCTTTTAGTGGGATAAGGAGACAAAGGCTGGCCCTCTATGGACAAACTTCTCTTTCTAAATGTTTACCCTGCAGCCCTGGGGATTAAGCAGAGAAGCTCCCTTTGTGTGGAACAGCAGAGGCACAAGTCGCTGACCTCCGGCTCACTGTGCTTGACCTGGCCAGTAGTTCAAGCCTCTCATCGTCCGCCCTGAAGGAAGAAGGGCTGGGGCAGCTGCGCTCTCCTGTACAGGGACCCAGGGGGCCTGCTTCAGATCTGCTGGTGAGAGCTGGGGCAGCAGCAGGCACTTTTCTTGCCTGATCTGAGCTGCTAGGGAACTTTCCCTGCAGGACCCTGGCTGGAAACACACAAGAATCAGCTTTGGAAGACCAGCCCAAAGCCTGAAGTTACCAAAAATATAATACCGGGCTAGAACAGACCATGAGGAAGACAGGCCCAGAGAGGGAAGACAGACTCTGAAATGTTATCTGGCAAGAATTTTATTCTGAAGCCAGTGGAAAGATTTAAACACTTAAAGATGTGCATTTTAGTACCTATGTGTGGTAACTGGAGGACAAAGAGCAGGTGAGATCTGAGGCAGGAAAATGGGATGAAAAAAACTGTTGTAGGGACCCCGGACCCACAGGGTAGAAATGATGGACTTTAGGGTTGTGTTCAGAATGACCCAGGGGCCCTCCGAGTCTTACCCAAGGTGAGAGTAAAGTCTCCACTATGGGTCAGCCTCCTCTTCCGTGGGAGGATGCTCTTGGGGACAATACTTCTGTGCAATAGTGAGAAACTAAAGGAGCAGAAATTTGGCTGCAATCTTCTGCTGAAAGGGAGAAGACAGGTTTCAGAAGCGAGTTCTATCATGCCCTTCAGGTGTGTCCAACCTTCGGACTATGAAACACAGCCTTGGCCTCTCCAAAGCTTCAAGTGGAGAACGGTGGAACTAAATCACAAAAGCAGAGTTACAAAAACCCGGTGTTTTAAGTCAGTTTCCGATTTTGCCATGGGCAGCACTCATTGCCATCCCAGCGTGGGTTCAGCCCATGGGCGGCAGGCTGGGCATGCTTGTAAGCCTCTTTATTTCTGGTTCATCTGGGATGAAAATAGTGGCTGTATGATTTGGCTCCCCTGGAGACCAGACCTTAGAACTAACCAGCTCTGCGTACACTACAGCTAGTTCTTTAAGCCAAGCCCAGTAAATAGCTAGTAGAGGCAAGTAAGAACACATGCACACATACACACTCACACACGCTCACACATGCACACATATACACACTCACACATGTACACCACACTCACATGCACACAGATGCACAATTCACACACACACACTCACACACACTCGTGCATGCACACCCAGAGACACATTCACACACTTATACACGTGTACACACTCAGGAACACACACACATACACACACGTACACTGACTTTCAGAATGGGACTTAGATTAGTTCGCACTCCATTCTCTCTCCGTCCTGTGTTTATAGCCAGCGACGTTTATAGCTCAGCTAAAGGCGAGCCCTGAGCTTTTCTTTTGAACCAAATGATACAGATCTCAGTTTAAGAGAGACGCTTCTGACATGCTTACACGGAGGACTTTGCAAGCAGGACTTAGACTAGCCCACAAGTGTTTTTCTCCAGCTGACTCTCTTTGAGGAGAGGTAGGGAACCCTCCAGCTGGCCATGCAGGGAGAGGCAGGCCCTCTGGCTGCTGGACCCCCCTCCTGGTACTGGGTTTACAGCCCTTTACCCTGGTGTGTAGCAGCAGTAAAGGAGAATATTCAGGTTTTGTGGTGGAGGAAATCTGGCATTCCTAGATTTACTCCTGAACCAACCATTTGCTGAGTGTGTTTTCCAGGCTCGTGACACACTGTTTTCATGAGGAAGCAAGGCTCTGGGAAAGCTACCTTCAGATGCTCTTGGCCTTATCAAATTGGTGACTAGATGTCAAGAGGAGGTACATGATCTGGAGCTAAGCCCAGATTTGAAGAGGACTCTGCCACTCTATCCACTGGGTCCTTTGGTCTGTGTCTATCCGAAAGTAATGTACACACCATTTACCCGAAGCCCTACCAAGCATTGTGTGTAAACAGGAGGTATCGTAAGCTGCAGAGTGAGGTGCACCCACTCTTTGTTGGTGATGGTGAAGTAGAACCTGAAGAGAGTCTGCATCGACTAAAACAGTTACCCTGAAGCTGTGGCTTTGGACAAAATGTCAGCTCGAGGTTACAGCAAACCTACCTATTCCCACACACTACTTTTCTTCCTCTTAGATTTCTGTCCCAGAGAACTGGTGTCGGGGAAGCTGAGAACACAGCTTTGGAAGCTGACCTCGCCTTCTCAATTAATTTCATCCCACCGATCGCTGAAGGGGGTGGGGGAGGGGAGGAAGGAAGCCCGCACCTGCTGCAGTGACAGGAGCGTGGCCCCGCCCCCCAAGCCCAGCATCCTAGCTTGGCCTCAGGGTCTGACAAATGTCTTTTCTCATAGGAAAAAAAGGGGTGGGAAGGGAACATGGCATCAAGCTGAGCTCCAGAAGGAAGACAAGCCCTGAAGTTGAATCAGATGGTCAGGCTTGCTCTGTCCCACTCCTTTGTAAATACTTCTGAACAAGGAAAAAGAGGAGTATGCCCCAAAAGTATAACTAGCCACTCTGCCATCCTTAGGACCTAGGGGACTCTTGGGATGTGGGACCTGCAGGTTACCCACGGGATTGGTTTCTTTTGATTTGCCTGCTCTGATGCTCTCTCCACTGACTTCAGGATTCCCACCTCTCATCTAACCATCCCCAGACAAAGAAGCTTTCTTCCTGTGAAGTTGTGTGTGTGTGTGTGTCAGCGCGCCGTGGTTGGTATCAAGGAGTGAGAGATGGGTGAATCGCACACTTCTGTTAGCAAGCGTACTTCGTTGAACTAATGGCGATTTGCATCCATCAGTGACAGGATGCACCGAAAGGCTTGAGTCCTACTTAATGTGTACTTCATGTGAAAACGTTGAGCTTAAATGTTTACAAAGCTGTGAAATGGAAGCTAACGTCCCAGATAAGCAGGCATGAGCTTTCTATGTTCCGGAGGTGTCACTGGTGACCTGTTGTATTTGAGGTTAACAAGCTTGGAGTAACCAAATGTGACCTGGGGTCTCTGTTATGGTGAAGAAGTTTGGGTTTTCACTCAAAAGTTTGGGTTTGAGTTGTTGCTTTTCATGTATTTGTTATACCTCAGGCAAACATTTTGATATTCTTCACCCTGGGTTTTCTTGTCTGTAAAACAAGGTTTCCTTTGAGGAATGATATCATACTCTCTAAAACATGCTTGGTACAACCACTGGATAGAGAAGAGACTTGGCACCATGAAATTCTTCCACAGTCAGGGCTTGAAATGGGGCTTTGGAAACCTTGCTTTTGAATGTGCTTTTAAAGTTTTTTTTCCTTATCGTGTTTTGTGTTATCTTCTTTATGTTGTTGTGAAATACAAGGCAGGAACAACGGAAGGAGCCGAGAGTTTATCTCACAGTTTGAGAGGATACAGTGCAGTCTGTCATGGTAGGGAAGGCATGCGGCTAGAATTGGGCTAGTCCGGGCTTACAGCACGCTCAGCAGGGCTACCTCCCTCACATCCCTACAGAACAGAGAGCAGAGGGACTCAGGCTGGACACCTGCCTGGCCTATAATCAATCCATAAGTCTCACCCCTGTGACTCTATGTTTGTCAGTGAGGATCCTTGTCCAAAAGGTTCCACAGTTCTCTAAACAACACCAGCAGCTGGAGATCACTTCACATGCAAACCATAACAATGTAACAGAACACATAGGTATGTCTTAACACCAAGTGAACCCTCAAAATTGGATCATTTAGCCAGGTACGCCCTTAATCCTAGCACTTGGGAGGCAGAGGCAGACGGATCTCTGTGAGTTTCAGGCCAGCCTGGTCTACACAGTGAGTCCCAGGACAGCCAGAGGTACATAGTAAGACCATGCCTCAAGCAAAGAGACAACAAATGGTTTGTTTAGCCTAAGACCCAGGCCATTTGCATCCTAGGGCTGCTATAGAGGTTACAGCACACCTCTCTCTCTCTCTCTCTCTCTCTCTCTCTCTCTCTCTCTCTCTCTCTCTCTCTCTCTCATGCTTCTGGAGACTGAAAGTCCAGAACCAAGGTGTCACCAGTAGTGAGCATCCTTCAGAAGCTTTATGGGAGAATCCCTCCTTCCCCCTGCTGCTAGCCACCCCTGGAATCCTCTGGCAAGGGGTAAGCAGCATCACCCCATTGTCTGCCTCAGTTTCCACCCAGCCCTGACCCCATGTCTGTACCTCAAGCCACTTCTTCCTGCTTCTCATTAATCATTAGAGCTAAGTCTCACCCTAGATGCAGAGTGATCTCAGCCTCAGACCCTTTATTAAGTCCTCAATGATCTCATTGACAAACAAGGTCACATTTACAGTGCTAGGGTGGGGGAGGGGTAAAGGAGTGGTTGTCACCTAATGAGGTCATTATAAAACAAAACCATTGCAACCACCATTTCCCGGTGGGTCTTCCCACAGTCTTCTTTCTGCTCTCTCTCTCTCTCTCTCTCTCTCTCTCTCTCTCTCTCTCTCTCTC
>NW_021604656.1:5212776-5242776 GCF_004785775.1 Grammomys surdaster
CTCTCTCTCTCTCTCTCTCTCTCTCTCTCTCTCTCTCTCTCTCTCTCCCCCTTCCTTTCCTTTATTCCCTCTCTTGCTCTGCTCCTTGCTTCTCTCTCTCCCCACCCTACTCTCTGGTCAGGGTCTCACTATGCAGCCCAGGTTCTCTTGAACCTGCATTCCTCCTGCATTTGCCTCTCCAAACTCTGGGATTAAAGCATGCTCCATACCCAGCTCAAAATTACATTTCTAAGTCCATCCATGTTGATGTTATCACTCTAGGTAATTTATGCATGACGCCCCCATTGCATGCTGGTACTACAGTGTATTTATAGTCCTGAAAATGAATATTCCAGTGATTTCCACTTTGAGGACATTATTTTCTTCTTTGGTTTATTTCATGTGTGTGCATGTGTGTGCATGTGTGTGCATGTGTATGCATGTGCATGCATGTGTGTACATGTGTGTGCATGTGTATGCATGTATGTGCATGTGTATGCATGTGCATGCATGTGTGTACATGTGTGTGCATGTGTGTGCATGTGTATGCATGTGTGTACATGTGTGTACATGTGTGTACATGTGTATGCATGCATGTGTATCTGTGTGCATGTGTATACATGTGTGTACATGTGTGTGCATGTATGTGCATGTGTGTGCATGTGTATGCATGTGTGTGCATGTTATGCACAGATACACACGCCTATACAGGTGCATCAGAAGATTCCCTGAAACTTGGGTTACAGATGGTTGTGAGCCACCGTGTGGGGACAGGGATTCTAACCTGGGTTTTCTGCAAGAGCAACACGTATTCTTAACCACTGATCCATCTCTCCAGTCCCACTTTGAGGACATCATAAACAGTGCTTCTTATACCTATTTCTTGTGCACAGTGTGGTATTCTCTGTAATAAATGACTAGAACCTAGTTACTAGATGTTCAGTTTGCTGGGACCAACATAATGCCAAGTTATTTTCCAGTGATTTTACCAGTTGGCATTCCCATGAGATGAGTACATGTTGTTCTCACCCAGTGATTTAGTCCAGGAAATGTAAGCGTTTCAAGATTGAGCTTCTCTATGGTGACGGTACTCAGTGATAAGATTGCATCTAGCCCTGTGATTTTTCTCTATGGTAGATTCTTTCCAGTGGGTCTCTGCCCTTTGGAGAGAAAGTCCTGGAGCCTTCAGTCTCACCTGCTTCTAGCTGTATAGTCTACCTGCTCTACAAATCCATCTTAATGGGTCATTAGAGGTGCCTAGAAACTGTAATTATGGTATCACATGTCACAGACTTACAATTGAAGGCTGTGTTTTCTAGACGCCCAGATGAAGCCCATTGTGGCGGGATGCATCAGGAGGTTTCCCCCTGAATATCAACACTAAGTAGAACAAGTTGCTTACGCTGAGCAGAGAGGACCACTAACCCTAAGAGGAACGGCACAGACGTTCCCAGTTACTGGTTGAAATAATAGATATCAAGCTGATAGAATGGAAGGCATGCCCGTGCCCCCATGAGAGCCACCTTATAAGGTGTGCTCTGGGGCCTTTATCTGCAGGGGGAGCGGGAGGAGACGAGGCATTCTCTGTCTCAGTCAGGACACGGAGTGATCACTGCAGGTGAGGAAACATGAGTGCGTTCACGAATCCCAGTAAACCCCCTTGATTGACTGGGAGGCTGAGGCCAGACTGGAGACAGGATGGACGAGCTGCTGCTCTTGATGTGGCTCTTAGACGCCCGCCAGCCGTCTGAGGGGCCTTTCTTGAAAGCAGAGCCTGGATTCTTGAACAAGTCTTTAAGGTCAAAGCCTTTCCAACTTTCTCCACCTTGGGATCCTATTCACCTGAGAAAAATTTATGCCAATCCAGGTACATAGATCTATTAAAAAAAGAAAAACAACTACACAAACAAAAATTTACTGACAGTAAATAATTTATTTCAAAACTGTTGGATCTAGACGCCATTTTAACACTCATTAAAAGCAAGAGGCAAATTTGCACATTCTTGAGATCCATGAGTGTTTGTTTTTTACATAAAAATTAAGTCAGGCGAATACTTGATGCTGCAGGATATACCACTTCAGTGTTTGCCTGTATTTTTATTTGATCATTGTCAATACTGAAAGATACTACTTCACCTAAATATGTAGTCTAAATTTATAGTCCTAGAAACTTGGTACCAAGCCAGATTTCCCTTAGTTTTAGGAAACTCATGTGGTAATTCAAACATCAATTTCTTTTTTTGTTTTAAATGTTTTTTGTTTGTTGTTTTCATCATCTTTTTTGTTTTGTTTTGTTTTTCGAGACAGGGTTTCTCTGTGTATCTCTAGCTATCCTGAAACTCTGCCTCCCAAGTGCTGGGATTAAAGGCATGCGCCACCACTGCCTGGCTCAAACATCAATTTCTAAATGAAACATTTTAACACAATACCATCCCTGAATATACTAATTTGGTCTGTAAATACTGAGGAACGCTGTTAGGAGAATGTGAAGTCTTTGTTGCCCACGATTAAGCCACTGTTTAATTAACTATTATTATTATTTCTCAGATGATTTGAAATAAGGTTGAGTAGCCCAATTTGGCCTCAAATGTTGCTATACAGCCAAGGCAGGCCTTGAACTCCTGACCTTCAACCTCCCAAGCGCTGGGACTGTAGGCATGTGCCACCATGCCTGACTTACCATTAAATTTCTATAAGAGCAGGAATATTTGTATGCACAGAAAACCCCTACAACTCATAACAAAAAAAGATCCCGACCCAAGCAGAAGTATTTTGGGCATGGTTGGTTGGCATTGCAAGGGTTAACAGCATGCACAAGTGCTCTGTGCGCATGTGTGCATTTAGAACCTCCACAGCAGCACAGGTGAGTCCATCCAGAAGTACCGGAGTCCTTGCCTACTTGACTTGGAATTAGTGTTGGCTGCCTACCATTGCCACGGGTCTTTGAAATCCATGTAGTCACTTGGGACCTGAGGTTTAAGGAGCTATGATTTAGTAAGGGAAGAAAAGATGGCTTAGACTTCATAAAAACTAACACTTGCTCTCCAAAACAAACTTTGAGGAAAGAAAAAAGGAGACTGCAGAATGGACAGCACTGGTCTTCTTTATAACATGACCAATCCGGAAATAACCCAGTTACGTACCAACATCCAATAAACCTAAACTGAGAATGTGCGTATCTGTTGACTATAAATTGTGCTTCAACGGTTATTTTGATAAAAGCTATGATTGGTTTGGGTTCCTAGAAAGAAAGGTCATTTTTCTTTTGTTTTCCTTCTCTAAATTTACTATGAGAATCTGTCTCTGTCTCTCTCTTTCTCTCCCGCCCCTTTCTTCATCTATCCCACTTCCATAGCAAAAATATTCTCTTTATCTTGGAACGGTGAAGAGACCCCCCAGACCCTCTTTTCTTCGGGAGGTCTAGGAATGCATCTGTTTGTGCTGACCAACCTCTATTTCAGATGCCCATCTGCTGGCACACTGCTCAGGTGTTTGCATTCTGTCTTCTCACAACCTGCACCAATCTGTGCCTAGGACGTTCCTGGAATAGAAGGGCTGGGCTAAGCGTGGAGCCGAAACATGACCGTTAAAACTTCTTTGGACTTCTGAGCCTGTGCCTCTGCTGGACCCTTTAGAAAGTGGGAGTGTTTTCTTGCTGGTTTTACAACTTCGGTAGCTCAGTACTTGGCCCTTGTTTTTGTGTGGCTGCTTACTGTAACTGTCACCCTTACACTAAATGATAATACTGAGACACTACCCCTGGTAGGGAAGTAAGGAAGACACTGGTTAAATGGGCCAATGTGTTCTCCTCGAAAGAATGCAAAACAAAGCTAGCCTCACTAGTGGGGGATGAACCACTCATCTTTAAAAACAGCCAGCATTAATTCTCTTACACAATGGTTTATAGGAAAATCAAAATCATTTCTCCCAGAGGCAGACATCCTAAAATGAGTTTGAGTTTTGCTGGTCCTACTCTTTATTCAGGTATCGGGTGGCAGCCAGGGCCCAGCCTGGAGGAGGCTGGCTTTCTCTCCTCAGTGTATAGGAGCCTGGCTGACACAGATCTGGAGGTGGTCAGATCTCCAAGAACAATCGACTGTCTAAGCAGAGCCCCTTCCCTGAGCCTAGCTACCTTACATTTGTAAATGCCAGCAGCCCGCTGAGCACGTCCCAGTGAATAGAAGTGTTTTGATGTTTTGTTTTTGATTGGAGATTGAAGTCCAGTGTCTTGGGACCCAGTGACTTCAGCTGACCTTCCTGCTACATGGACAGGGCTAAATTTCAACCCCTGGAGGCTTCTGCACACAAAACCTCATGCCACGCAAGGGCAGGTGCAAGGAAACCTGGTGGAAATCTGAAATCTCCGCTGCTTCTGTCAGAGGAATTAGGTTTCACAAGCCCCTTTTTATGTAGTAAAAGGCATATCATTAGGAGAATCTGGACAGGGGAACTTATTAAAAAGAGCTGCCTAGAGCAGAGGGACTATGATTCCAAAGCACAGCCACGGGCTAATAGGATAGTCTTTATACTTAATAAATGTGGTCACAGGCGAATGTCCAGCCAGAAAGCCCTGCTTCCAGATGCAGACGGCAAACACCTTGGGTGTTGTTGCTAACTATGGATAATGCTATTTGTTTTTCCTTTTATAATTTGCATTCCAGTTTGAAATCCGGAGAAACCCTTCAAGCCTGTGGTCTAAGACCCAACACTTTTACCCTGTTGCCATTCATGAAGTACTGTTGACATTTCTGACTTTTCCTGTCTTGATGTTTTGCATATAGTTAGTTTTTACACTGTTCTGATCAATGTAGGTGAAGCTTTGCAATCTTTCTCCCTGGGTTTGATTCCAGCTCTAGAGACTTCTGCCACTTTAATGGCTGCTCTTACTGGGTGGGTCCTGCTTCTCTGTGATGTCACTGTCTCTCCTCTGCTGGGTTTGGGAATTAGAATTGTCTGTATTGATGGACCATTTGTACCTTCGTTTCTGGGTCTCTTTTCCTTCCCTTGTTTCTTTCTTTCTTCCTCCTTCTGTTTCTCCTCTTCTTCGGTCCCTCAGCAATTCACTTAGCTACATCTAAAGAGATTGTGAGGAAGAGATTGATGCAGCTCATCGGAAGAGCACTTGCCCAGCATGTACAAGGCCCTGGGTTCAAGCCCCAGTCTGGCAAAATAACAGTCCTGAAAATGAGCCAGGCACTGGCGGTGCGAGCCTTTAATCACAGCACTTGGGAGGCAGAAGCAGGTGGATCTCTGTGAGTTCAAGGCCAGCCTGGCCTATAGAATCAGTTTCAGCACAGCCAGGCCTTACACAAAGGAACCCTGTCTCAGGAAAGAAATTCCTGAAATGGCATCAAGAAATCCCAGTCATTGAAGCTGGAGAGATGGCTCAGAGGTTAAGGGTACTGACTGCTCTTCCAGAGGACCTGAGTTCAATTCCCAGCAACCACATGGCAGCTCAGAGCAGTCTGTGACTACAGTCCTATGTGCAGACAAAATACCAATACACATAAAATAAATATAAATAAATAAATAAATAAATAAATAAATAAAAGTAACCACAGTCACAAAGATCACAAAGATAAATTTCTTAAGGAGGTTGACCCAAAATTCCCGAGGAACATGCTCTTTACCGAGAGTCCTGGAGAAGATGCAGACAATGCAAAGGCCGTGAGTGCTCGAGAACCCTAAGATGGCTAAGTCCAAGATGCCAGTGGAACCCAACCACAGACACAGCAACTCGCTCTTGTGGCTCATCCCAAGCTCCGGAAGTCGATTGGAAGCTACGTGGCCAAGGGTTGTAGGTTCTGCCAACCAAAGCCCAGATTCAAACCAAAACTGAGGCTGCTGCTCCAGCTCAAGCCCCCAGAGGTGCCCAGGCCCTGGGAAAGCCCACAGAAAGGGCATCTGTCAGTGTGAGGGCAGATGGACTCCTGTAGCACACCTACATACTGTTTGCAGGTGCTCTGTGCCCTGGGCTATTTTTACAATAAAATAAAATAAAATAAAATAAAATAAAATAAAATAAAATAAAATAAAATAAAAATAGTTTGTGCATAGCCCTGCTATTTGTAAGAATCTCATACTCTGCTTCTTGCTGTTCTTTGAGCAGCCCCAGGCTCAACTCACACCCGCACAGGTTTCCCCTGCCCCTCCTCTGAGGTCTAGTGGTGTCCACCCAGCACGTGTTGGCCTTGAGTGGCCAGTGATCATGAGTGACTCCTACTTTTGTTCCAAGAATTTATTCATATGGGAGCCCACACTGACTGAGCTCGGCTGTGTGTCATAGGAAGGCTGCCAAGACACAAATATTCTACAACGTGTAGAATTTTGTTAAGTATTCCTTCCTAAGTTATTGCTGTTGGCAAATGGTCGTCTTTTAGGTGACTGTGTGCCTAGGCAGAAGTGCCTCACGGTGCAGGGCTGAGCACTTTCCCAGCATGCCATCCTGGCGCTATAGTGGGAGAGGCCTTGTTCTGCATAGCTCACTAAATTGTACCCATGTCATTTTGATGGCATCAGACTCAAACTTAATAAGTGCCCTGTGACTTAGACTGTGTCCTCATCTCCACGGGCACCGCAACACCCCATCCCTTGTCTCTAGGCTCCACTGGCACCGCAACCCGTTTCTCTAGGCTCCACCCACTCATCCACGTCACCCCCCCTTGCTGCCCCCTCAAGCACGCCAGTCTTCATCCCTCTGTGTGTTGTCCTGACTACAGCAATGTCTCTTCTTGTCCGTGTGCTGTCTAACTCCTGATCGTCACAACTTTTCATTAGCATATCTTGTTGTCTTGTCTTGGCAAAGAATTTCTTTTTTTTTTTTCTATTTGGCATTCTCTTACTCGCCTCGACTGTTGCTTGCTTACTGATGGTCCTTCTTTACCATTGACAAGTCCTCTCGGTCCTGTTTGTCTTTCTCTCCTGAATCCAGGAAGCTAGGTACAAAGTATCTACTAATGGTTACAAGAGCACCTCTTCTACTCACCTGTTTTACAGACACACCTGGGAGGTTTAAAAAATTGAAGTCAGGCACACAGTAGGTTATATTAAAAACATATGTTAATATGGCTTCCCTATAAGGCAGTGGCTAGCCCAGGGGGACCAGACTCACTCTCCTGGCTCTTTACTTACATAACATACCTCTCTGCAAGTGGCAGTCACAGCCACACTTGGATTCTATGAGGACGGTTGGCACACACACACTGCAAACCGGGAATGTTCATAGTGGACGTTTGTTTTAATCAGGAGCCAGTACTTACTTTGTCCTGTTAAGAACTTTGGGTCTGAGACGCTAACCTATTTGTAAGCTAGCAAATTAGTCTGGTACGGCTTCATATTAAAAGAAGACAGGGGCCGGGCAGTGGTGGTGCACGCCTTTAATCCCAGCACTTGGGAGGCAGAGGCAGGCGGATTTCTGAGTTCGAGGCCAGCCTGGTCTACAGAGTGAGTTCCAGGACAGCCAGAGCTACACAGAGAAACCCTGTCTCGGAAAAAAAAAAAAAAGCCAGGGACCCTTGGGTCAGAGAAGTCTGGTTAACTTCCAGTAGTAGAGGCAGTCATTGAATTAGCATCTTTATAGTGATTCTCAAGGCCTGCTTTTCATAGTGGGACACAAAGCTAACCAGATGATACCTGCACACTCAATGAGGTGCAGGGGATAGGCTCTGTGCTTAGGGACTCTGATTTTATACCCATAGTCTACCAGTCCCTTGCCAGACAGAGGGACACCATCTCTATCTTGGATATACAGGTATTTTTGAAAACATAATTCAGACCAAAGAGCATCGATGTTTGCCCAAGATGTGTGCAAATGCTTGAGACCCATACCAGATTGTCTCACACAGAGCAATAAGTAAGCCCTAAATTTATCAAATGAATGAATACCAGGTGCGGGGTGTGGGGGGGTAGTAGCATTTTACGGTTGGATGAGCCATGGTATTCTGTCATTAGACATTCATGTCTTCTTGCTGAGGAAGGAATTGGCAAGATAACACAATTAAAGTACGTGTGCCCTTATGCCTGGATTTCAACCCTGCTCTGATCACTTAGCTTCTCAACCCTGGCTTTAGCTTCCTCATTCCTATCATAGAATGGGGGCTCTCGTGATTGCATAAGCCAACATGGTTTAAAATGCTTGGCTCAGTGCCTAATCCCAGCTAAGTATCCAAGGAGGTGCTGGCTAGTAGATTGCCACTTGTGTAACTGAAATACCAGCAATTTAATACCGTTCCCTCCCGTGTTACCTTCACTATTCTTCTCTCTTGCTTGATTACTCATGATGGTGTCAGAGCGGCGGTGCTGCGAAGGTATATGCTCTGGGTCAGAGGAGGCCAGCCCGAAAGGGGCGAGAAAGTATCTGAGAAAAAGAAATGGACTTGTAGGCAGATGCAGCTCCAAGTCCCACCTCTCCTCTCATTAACCCCGTGACCCCGGGTGATCCACTTAACCTCTATGCCCCTTGCCTCATCTGTGCCGAAGATACAATAATCCCTTCCACCTCGCTGGACACGGTGAGGCTAATGTCACATGATGGATGCGAAACGGCTTTGCGGACAGGAAGGCACGTATACAAGTACTTACGCTCAGCCCGAAGAATCCTTGGAGGCAGCGAGGCACGAGGCTGGGCCCAAGCCAGTCTATCACTGGGTATAACCTAATGCTCCTCTTCTGTCCTCCAAAGTCAGTTTCACATTTAAAGTGCAGCGTTGGCCTCTACGCTCAAATGGCTGCCTGAGAATCAAGTTTCACCGGTCAGGTTTCTGTCTGAGACGTCCAACCTTCAGGCACCGAGGGACCATCTGGAGACCAAGGAAAGGCCATCCCGTTACAAACAAAGCACTCACAGCTGAGTCAGCCAATCGCTAACATTTGTCAAGCTCTCTCAATGAGCCACGCCCAGCTCTAGCTCTTTCAAATGAATAACTTGTGATGGAAACCTTGGCAAGCTCACTGACATAGGTGGGCATCATCATTAGGTTCGATTTTAGAAGAGGAGATTGTAGGCTTAGATGTTTCAAAACCTACTTTAATAAGGATTCTTAAACACATCGACCTCCCTTCTATACCACCACCCACCAGTGATAGTGGAAAAGAAAGGTGAATAGGAAACGGGGGTTGTGGACCTGTTTAGAAATGGTTCTTTAGAGTGATTCCAACCTTCGTGGTTACCAGCCCAGTCCACTAGCAAAACCCCAAACACGACCAGCAGCAGCTTGACCTGGAAGAAACCTTGCGACTCCACCAATCAGCAGGAGTCAGGGAAGATCATGGAAAAAAGCAAGCAAGGCAAACCAATGCAAGAGTACCGTCCACTGTCTGTTGGGTTATGCTTATACCCTTCCCAAACATCACGCGTCCTCTCAAGCATCCGCTCCAGCAAAACATCACATGCCCTTTCACCAGACAGCTTCCGGAAAACATGACGTGTCTGTTCTCAGCAAAACATCCTCTCATAAGACAGCTTCCAGAAAAACATCACAGGACACAACTGACTCTCCGGTGAAACCAGAAACTCGTACTTCAGGAGACATTTTGGAATGAAGGGAATGGACATAACTGGTCTGGTGGATTATGGTGCCCAGGCACCCTCAGTAGAAGCCAGTTACCCAGCAGGTATGATGACACATACCTTTAATCCTGGCATCCAGCAGGCAGAGGCAGGTGGATCTCCATGAGTTTGAGGCCAGCAGCTCAACGAGGGCTACATATGTGTCTCTGCCTTAAGAAAGGCGAGCTGGAGAGATGGCTCAGCGGTTAAGAGCACTCACTTACCTGTCCTCAGTTTGCCTTAGAGAGAGAGAAGAGAGAGGAGAGAGAGGAGAGGGAGAGGAGAGAGAGAGATCGATCAACCCAAGAGCCTCCTCTCATAGGAATGAAGTCTCCTCTATCCAATCAAGGACTTGCGGGCTATTTAACTGGCTCTGCCTTTCAGTAGCTGGTGGGATACCTGCTCGAACAGAATGGACACTGTCACCTCCTTTCCTCTAAAACGAAGGCACCCTCTGTGGCCTGAAAGTAATGCTCTACCTGCTTGCTTTCCCTGTACATTTTGAGTCTGCACTTTCTCTAAGAAGATCTGGCTCCCACCTTTTCTGGGGCCAAAGCTCGTGCATAGGAGATTTGCAGTCAGGGAAGGCTCGGCCTCTATCATGGGGGTACACGGGTATAGCAGTTAAAGAACGAGGCTAATTTCACATTCATGTAACAGTGAAGAGGAGTCCAGGCCAATGGCACTTCTCCATGCAGTCACCCAGGGTGAGCCCCAGAGGTCTTCTTAGTAGATACAGCAGATATAATATTGCCAAATTGTTATGAATGTTACTGAATACAAATCCTCGACTCCTATCCCTGTGTTAAGACCTTAGCATTGGCCGGGTGGTGGTGGTACACGCCTTTAATCCCAGCACTTGGGAGGCAGAGGCAGGCAGATTTCTGAGTTCGAGGCCAGCCTGGTCTACAGAGTGAGTTCCAGGACAGCCAGGGCTACACAGAGAAACCCTGTCTCAAAAAAACTAAAAAAAAAAAAAAAAAAAAAAAGACCTTAGCATTGGCTTGTCACCTGCACAGCTGAAGGTGGGCTGTCCTCATGTCCAAGTGATGATTGTTGGAAAAGAATGTAGAGGCAGCCCCTGGCCACGTCTAATGCTGTAAGATGGGTTTCAGTTTATACCTTATGGAGACAAGCACTAGGAGGCACAGTCATGTGGGCACTGATCTATGGTGTAAGAATCCTCATGTTTGAGGTCTGAAATGTTTCCACCTTGCCTTCTAGTTCTCTCACACTGTCTAAAATTAATCTTCTCCCATTACTGTGCCTGGGAATGACTAAACTTATTAGTTCCCTCTGGTGTAGTGCTTGGTTAATACTGTGTATGTGCCTTTAGCTTACTGTGTAAGTGTGTATTTAGCTGTCTGAAACTGTCTTTTTTCTAACCTAGCACAATGCTTGTGTGACTTGTTTCTGTTCTTCTTGCATGTATCAATTGCCTTTTACTGAAAACAAACTATCCATTCTGAGCTCACTTACTATGAGTAAAACTAATAGAAACCTTGCAGAGGCTGGAGAGAAGGTTTGGTGGTTAAGAGCATTGTCTATTCTCGCAGAGGACCTGAGTTCAGTTCCTAGCGCCCACATGGCGGCTCTCACCTGTTTATAACTCCAGTTCCAGGAGAATTGACGCCCTCTTCTGGCCTCTGTGAGCACTGCATGCACATGGTGTACAGACATACACGTGGACACTCATACTCATAAAAATAGATATTTTTAATTGCCTCATTTCTTCTTGCCGTCTCTATTTCCCTCCCTCTTTATCTCCCTCCCTCCTTCTCTCTCTCCCTCCATGTTCCAGTGCTTCATCCAAGGCTAAAAAGCCAAGATCCTAGTGTCTGCTTAGAAAGGCATTCCTCCATTCTAATTTAATTACCTAGTAACATTGACTCCCTGATTTGCTTAAGAAAACTCATGAATTTGCAAATTATATAGATTTTTCTCCTTTTCATGGCAGGTCTGGTTTTTTATTGTTGTTGTTTGGGTTTTTTTTTTTTGTAGTTTTTGTTTACAATTTTACAAATTTTCTATTGGGGACAAATGAGAATAGCCCAGTTATGTGGTAATGCTTACCTGCAAAGGATCATGGGAAGGTAGTCCTGTCATATGCCCATAAAAAGGAGAAAAAAATGTCATGAATAAGTAGCTGAAAAGCGATCTAAAGGAACTCTGGGCATAGAGCCATTGAAAGTCACTCTTAAGTAGTGAGGCTGACTGATCACATCCATACTACTGGGAGAAAGGTATAGACTCATTAAAGGCCCTGTGGGGTGTGTAGGATTATGAGATCATTCTTGTCATCCAAGCTTATGTGCTATAGGGTGTGGGGAGGGAGTGTGAGCATCTAAGACATCTGATTTAGTCTAGGAAAAGCTAGTTGTTGTTTTTGTTTTTTGGTTGCTTTGGTGTTTGGTTTTGTGTTTTTGTTTTTGGTGCAGAGTATATTGTAGTAGATTTCCTCAAGGAGAAACTTCTACAGCTGTGAGTCACCAGCCTCTGCACCTGTGCTGTTGAGCCCGATCCTCCGTTTCTATGCATTTCCCTGAGAAGACTGCTCAAGGAGAAATCCAAACTTAGGTGATAGGCTGCCAAGTGTATCTCCTTGTTCCTGTTTTTGTTCCTGTTTTGTTCCTGTTCCTGTTTTGTGGGGAGTATAAAAGGGAGCTATGCAGTTGAAAATATAGCATTTGGTTCTTTACCAGATGATTCCTTGTCTTTCTTTCGCCCTCAGCCCTCCGCCGATCCAAGGAACTCAGTCAGCTATGCTGGCGTAGCTGACATACAGCGATTTTAGATGTAGCCAATCTTGTTTATTGGGTTGTCCCAGAAGCAACTCAGAGTAAAGTTTTAAGCAAATAGTTCTCATCTGGAGATTCAAGCTGGAGTGGCGGCCACTTTCTCAATGGCACCCTCCTTATTCGGGAAACAGACTCTGGAGAAGGAGATACTCAGTGAGAGGAGGGCAGAGTCCTGATTGGACACGCCATTCACATGTTCTCACATTCAAGGGGATTCTGAGACCAGGCTGGAGGTCCGCTTTCACTGGGATAGAACATACTCATAAGTGATGGTGTATAGCGTATTATTCTATCACTGAGAGTGTAAAGCATAAAAGGCAAGAGTGAAGCCTCATGGTTTCCCAATGACACCTTTTATAGACATTCATTTCGATGTTTAGACTCTGGTGTGGCTGGTCTTGCTGTGTGAGTCTCTTTATTTGCAAGTTCTTTATAATGAAAAATAATACGAAATGATAGGATGGTTCGGCAGGTGACTAGGCTTGCTGGCAAGCCTTACAGCCTGAGTTTAACCTCTGAGCTCCAGATGGTGGAAGGAGAAAACTGAATCCCACAAGTTGACTTACACTCACGCACTCACGTGATCACTCACATGTGTCATCCCCATCTCCCAATAAATAGGATGCAATAATTTTTTTTTTAAAAATTATGGACTGGAGAGATGGCTCAGTGCTTAAGAGCACTGACTGCTCTTCCAGAGGCCCTGAGTTCAATTCCCTGCAACCACACGGTGGCTCACAACCATCTGCAATGGGATCCAATGCCCTCTTCTGGTATGTCTGAAGACAGCTACAGTGTACCCATATACCTTAAATAAATGTTTCAAGTTTCTCCCTCTTGATACCTCGGTACACACTATCTTAGCTACCTTCTTAGCTTCTCTTAGCTGTGAGAAAATATCTTGCAAAAGAAAGTTAAGGACTTCTTTTGGCTTATAGCACCAGAGAGACAGAGTCCATTATGTAGGAAAGACATGCTGGCAGGAGCAAAGGATTGGCTGGTTCTATTGCAGCCACACTCTCAGGGAGCAGTGATGAACGCCCAAGCTCAGTTTGCTTTCTCTTTTTATACAGTTTATGATCCCAGCCTAGGGAATGGTGCCACCGACAATGGGCAGGTCTCCCCAAGCTCAATTAACCTAATCAAGATAATGCCTCACAGACCTTTTCAGAGGCCGTATAATACTTCACAGGTATGCCTGGAGGCTTATCTTCTTGGTGATTCTAGATTCTGTCAAGTTTTCATCAACCATCATGCCAACCTTTATGAGATAAGCTGAATCCAGATCCAAAGCACTGAAAAACCCAAGTTTTATGAGACGAAAAGGATGATCCACCAAAGAGGAAACCATGGTAACACAGAGGGAACTAACACATCTAAACTTTATAGTATCCATCAAGCTCATAGACTGGGTGTCTTGAGGTATTCTGATTATATGGGGAGGCTAGTCTCATGGATCTGAGTAGCATGGTATTAAGGGCCTGTTAGTTAGAAGGTGTGAGTATCAAACTGGAGTTGATACACTAACAATGTGGACTGCCTCTTGTTTTTTGATTATGTCTAAATGACTTGAGAATCACCTTGACAAATTTTTGATACATATTGAATCTCATTTTCAAGGCTTGAAAGAAATACATTTCTCCTTCCTTCTTGTCTTTTTTTTTTTTTTAAATCAAGGAAGGCTTCATATAGCATGAGAGAACCTTGAACTCCCGATCCTCTTACCTCTACCTTCTCAATCCTGGGATTAGAGCATTGTGTACATACAACACCGTGCACTGTGTTGATGAAGACACATTTTTCAATAACACAGGGGCATCATCTGAGTGACCCCAGAGAGCATGCAGTAGTGACATCTAATTCTTGTTAGAGAAGATAAGATAGGCCGGGCCAACTGAAATCCCTACATCCTGCCTTTAGTGTGACCTAGCACCTCCCCGGGTCACATGAGCCCAGCAAGCAGGAAGAAGGTTCAGTGCCTGAGCAGAGAGTTTATCTCAAACAATCTCTAGGAGGTGACAGCTAAGCCAAGATGCATCCTGACCATAGTACTGGTTTGTGGTCATTGAAGGTGTTTGGTCTTCTAGGCTAAACTCCTTACAGTCAGATAGCATCTTTGGCATTAACATTGGAGCCTTTGTTCCTTGCTTGGAACAAAGCAGGTCGAAATAGCCCGAGACATAGTTTATAAAGGACACCTGAGTCTCAGTGAGAGGTGGGCCACTTTCTCTCCAGCTGCTTAGGGTGACTTCTGCAGAGTGACGCCCCAGGTCTTTGATAGAGAACTAACTCTCAAGCCCTCTATGAGCTATTTCTCTTCTCCCTCAGCTGGAGGAATGAAGGAGCTCTTTTCCTCATTCGGCCTAAATTTCTGCACAGCAGCTGTGGCCCTGTCTCTAGCTATGACGGACCTCACCCCTGGGCACAATAGAAACTGCATTATGAGCTGCTGGGGTTGTTGAGAGTGGATCATGAAAAACAAAAGAGTTCCCCCTTTCCTCAGACTCAAGCATATTTTATCTCAAGCATTCTCCAAAACTCCTTTTTCTGGATTCAGGCTGCTCCAGCCGCCTTTGCGATGAGGAGAAAGAACGGGAAACAGCTAAGGGTATTAAAAACATTGTACCCTTGAGAAAAGCTGGATGCTAAACTGTGACCAACAGAGGTTATTATTGTTCATCCCACGGTAGGAAAATGTCCGTTTTGGGAATGGGAAGCTACAGGCTCATCGTGGACAAGACTTTTCTGTCCGGCACTGTCTCCGTCAGAATCTTAGCAGGATAGCATCAGCGTCAGCGGGTCCCCATCATCTCTGAGAGCTGCCGTAAGCTTCACCCTGTTTGATGATGTTTGAGATCTGCCTGCTGCTTCTCTCTAGCCGATTCTTGTCATTCATTCTTCTGCCTTTACTGACTTTATATGTACTTTATAAACTCGCTCATTAGAAACTAAAGAATGGTAGATCATTCTCCGTGTGGGTCTCGAAGGCTTAGTGTGTGGTTCGTAATGGCACTGCTCACGATGGCTAACGATTGGCTACATTTGATCTTTATCCCTTTAAGAACACAGGAACGGGGCTGGTGAGATGGCTCAGTGGTTAAGAGCACTGACTGCTCCTCCAGAGGTCATGAGTTCAAATCCCAGCAACCACATGGTGGCTCACAACCATCTGTAATGAGATCTGATGCCCTCTTGTGGGTGTCTGAAGACAGCTACAGAATACTTACATATATAAATAAAATAAAAATTCTAAAAAAAAAAAAAAAAAAAAAAAAAGAACACAGGAACGCTGGGATTCAGATCACAGCTGTATATCTATCAGCTCCGTGGTCTTGGTAAATTGTTAGCTTGGCTTCATTTCCTCCCTCTGTGAGGTAGAGATAATAATATTCATAATGATATTTTTATTCACTCTTTCTTTTTCTTTTCTAGTTTTCTCTTTCTTTTGAAACAGGGTCTCTCTATAGAGCCCTGGCTGTCCTGGAACTCCCTATGTAGACCAGGCTGGCTTTAAACACACAGAGATCCGCCTGCTTCTGCCTCCCAATTGCTGAGATTAAAGATGTGTGCTACCATACTTTGTTCATAGTGATACTTCAACCTCATCAGTTACAGGAATGAGTTGAATAAGCTATAATGTGTAGTGTACTTGGAACAGGGTGCAGAACCCAGAGTGATTCTGCCTAAAAGTTTCCTACCATGGCAGTGATGATGGTATCCTGTCTGTGGCTGGTGTTACCTCAGGCACTGCCCATGACCTCACAAGGCCCCTTCCTCACCCTAATTGTGACGTTTCTCAGGCATTTGTCTTAGCTTTATCCCAGACGATGCTTGGATTCTTTCTGGCACAATCCAGTCTCTAGTTTATGGGCAACAGCAGCCCATGTTCATGTCTTGTCTTTGGGAGCTACAATGGGCTATTTCTAGCCAAGTTAAATATTCTTCAGTATTTGGAATTGTTTGGGGGATATGACGTTCATGTCCTCCCTAGTTTCTGATTAAAACCTGCCGGGTCATCTTTGGCCTCTCTTCAAGTGCTACAACAAATCCTGGAGTTTTTGCTTTCATAATGTACCTGGTATGGGCTGTCTTCACTATGTCCACCATTTTTCTTCCAGCAACAACTCCCAAGTGCTCATTCAGTTTAGTCCCAGATTTTGCCCTGGCTCCTCCAGCTCTGCTTCCTGCCTGACATTCCTGCCTTGACACCTCCCCTTTGACCTCAGCCTTCCAAATCCTCCAAGCCCTAGATGGGAACCCTCAAGCCCCTAAAGCAGTTTCCAAGGCTCGGCAGGACCTGGATCTTCCTGTCCCTCTTTTTCCTCACCCACCTCCTCCTCATCCATGCCAGCTTCCTTGCTGTTCCCTGAACTATGCTGTTGGGCAGGAGAATTTCTCCGTCTTCCCCAGGGGATGTTGCCTCTCCTATGTCTACAGAGCCTGCTCCTTATGCTGACTGGCTTCATGGTTTTGAAGCAGAGAGAGACTTGTTTTCTTTCTGGAGGTTTGCATCCAATAGTGCATGGCTCCACAGATTTGGGCCTCTGACTGGGGTGATGCCTAAGAACTGAGAACCTTCCTAAAGCGTACCCCCTAAAGGTACCCGGCACCCTGAGCCCACCACACGAAGTGAAGCAATAACACCCACTCTCCATGCCTATCTGTCCCTACTAGAATGTGTAGCCTCCTTTTGAGCCAGGACTTTGTCTTGCTTACCCAGATGGACTTTGTCTTGCTTATCCCACTGCTTAGAATATAGCAGAGGCTTGAACAGCAGTCATTAAAGAAACAAGAGAAGAAATAACAATCTCCATTTTATTCTTCTATCCTTATCTTCTTCCCCACCCCCACTCCACCCCACCCCCAATTCCCAAATGGCTGGGAAGCAGAGTATGAAAATGTTAGTCCAGGACAAAGGCAAAGAGACAGACAGGAGGTGAGAATAAATGAGACTTTGAGGCTTCTTCAGGGAGTGCTGACTTCTCAGTGGACAATGACTGAGGGTAGCCAAATTTGGCTGTCAGCAAGAATTTGTATTCTCTTAACTGGCTAGAATATTTTAGTGTCCTTTCCTCCTCCCCGAGATGTGAGGATGAGTGAGGCTCTGTTGTAGGAATAAATAGACCCCCTGAACAGGAGGTACACATTTTAAATCACTTCCTTCTTTTTTCTTGGTTGGGAGCTGCTGTATCTGCATTTACAGAGGTTTGTGCTTTCTAGGAAGAGTTATAGAAACTGCCCTGGGTTCTAGGGAGAATTATAGAAACGGTCCTGGGTACAAATGGTAAGGACGTCTTTAAAGAATTTTCTTTATAGAAAGGGGCTTTAGGTCCTACACCTTGGCGTTCTGAGCAACCAAACTGAGAACATGGGGTGCTGTTCTTGACTCTTGGGAAGGATGACTTCCTGTTTTCAGTGCTGGAGGCAGCAAAGTGTCATCCTACTCCAGGCCCCTCTGCTTTTCCCAAGGATTTGAGAGGATGATAAACCCAATCTGTTGTTTCCTTCTTCTGTCATAAACACATTCATTTACTTCATGGCTGAAGAGTCTCACTAAGGGACTATCCTTTTTGTTCCTGAGAAGGTCTGAAGTCACTTCCCAGCATCTTCTCCTCCGGAAAGCTCAAGACCTGGTACAGGTCATTTCAGTTTACTCCTGGAAGCTCACAGCTGGTGGTTTAGATCTGAGGGGGAATCATCCAGCAGCCCCAAGCTGGACCATCATAGAGACAGCTTTTAAGAGGAACGATTGACTCTACTTGTAGGCTCTACAACTTCTGAAACTTCTCAAGAGTACTCAATCCCTGCTCCAGGGCAATTAGAGAAGGTATCTGATTTTCCAAAACCTTCTGGAAGGTAGCCTTCTTATCTGACACAGGGCATCTTGCCTCTGGCAGGGCTTAGCATTGCTGGCTCGGGCATATGAATTTGTGGATCCAAGCTGCCAGGAAAAGTGTCAGAAAGCAAAGGGCTTCCGTCAGAGGTATTTTCTTGAAGAGAGTCCTACAAATCCCCTTCCCACTAAATAACTGCTTCATCACAAAGGGCAGCCCAATGTCTGGGGGTAGGGGGATGCTGTTTTATTGTGGGGCAACTCGTGAGACCAGACGACAGGAAGTGACGGGGCTCCAGTCAGGAGCTTCCTGTAATTTTCCCCATTCTGAAATCTAAAGGAAAAGTTACTTCTGGCCGGCTAATGCTGTTAGCCGATTGTCAGACTACCGTCAAACACTGTAGCCCGAAAAAGTCCCCACTGGGAATTCTCTAGCAACAAATGAAAGCCCTGGCTAAGGCCCCTGAGGACTGACTGAGCAAAGCCCTTCTCTGTGGGAGCCCCTCCCCCACACTTGGGGCTGCAGCGAGTAGAAATGCCGGTGTGTGGTGAGCTTTGCCACACTAGCCCGCAGTTTTAAGGCAGCTGTAGACCCCACTCGGGGACAATGTATCCCATTCCTTACAGCCAGGACGACCTCCGCCTTAACAGACAATACTTTAAAGGCGTTGTTTACAAATCAATTTCCTCTTCTAAATAGGCTGCTCCAAGGGTAGACCCTTCTGCTCGCCCAGACTAGGCCCACCTGTCACTGGGGCTTCCTAGCCAGTGGCCACACTGTATTGATCTTTTTAATCCCCTCCCTTTGAAACACAGAGCCAGCTGATGTGGGGTTCCTCAAAAGACTCCCTCGGCTCCTACCTCTACAGGTAGCTGAGGATCGGGACTAATTCCACACTAGAAAGTCTTAATTGGCTTAGGGGGTGCCTGAAAGTTCTCCCTTGTGTTTACAAGGCGAAAAGAATCGATGGCTCACAAGTGCCTTAATCTGTCTCCCTCGTTCTTGGCGATAGTCAGGTGCGTTTTCTTTTTAAGTTGTTTTTGAAACAGGATTGGAGGGTTTGGAGATGGTGGATAATGTTTCACTTTACAGGTGGAGCTGCCAAGGGAAGGAGGGGAGAGCCCCAGAGACACCACTATTAGGCAAGGAAGCGGGTGACTTATTTTTTTTCTTATTTTTTTTTATTTACACGAAGCATCTGCAGTACAAAAATGTAAACTTTAATAGCTCATAATAATAGAATAAATTCTTTATGTACAAAAATACATTTTCATATGAATGAAGCATCCTGAATAAATTAATGTACCCTCCAGCCCGGTGCCTGAATAACTCTGCAAACACTCAGGTTCTTCCTGGAGCAAGCCCACAGTGGCGGGGGTCGGGATCCATAATGCATGAAGCCCACTCCTTGTGGCTCCTTTCTAAGCCTTTCCATTGTATTGTCAGCCGGCTCAAACCGAATTTTCATGCTCGTTTTTCTTCATTAGAGTTCTACAAATTGTAAAATTGACTTTTCACCTCGTCTTCGGGGGCTCATCTGTCCCTTTTCCAAAACACACTGAAGTGGTGGCTGGGGTCAGTTCTGAGCCAGTCACAAAGGAGGTTTTGTGAAGTTCAGAAAGTGCAAAAAAAAAAAAAAAAAAAAACCCCCACCCGCCGGGGGGGGGGGGGGGGGGCGCCCTCGGTGCTGGTGGTGGAGAAACAGACCGAGGGGCAGCTTCAGCGAGGGTGCAGCAACCTAACAAGTTGTCAGGTATCCCCATCCACCCCCCCCCTTTAAAGCTCCCAGCATTCACTTGGGGTTAAGGGTGGTCCACGAGGCTTCAGACGGTTCCCCATCTATTGCTCTTAGACTAGGGGAGGAAGGAAGTATTGATGTTGCCTTACAAAGGCCTAGTGATACGGGATGAAACAGGGCGTCGCGTGGAGCAGGTCTTTGGGCAGGCCAGGAAAGGAGAAAAGGGGGTCACCGGGGCCATAGGCGAAGTCTTCTGAAGCTGAGGGACTACTGGGGTCAGAGAGTGGTGACGCCACGGTGGCGCATGGGGAGGCAGCGGCCCCGGAGCCCCAGGACTCCGTGTCGCTGGCCGGGCTCGGGGGCCCGGGTAGACAGGGGACACACTGCGGAGGCAGGAGGCGCTCCCGGGCACCGCCCCCGGGGAGCCCTTGATCTGCAAGGCGCAGTGTCTCAGCCAGGGCCCAGATGTAGTTGTAGGCAAAGCGCAGCGTCTCAATCTTGGTGAGCTTGGTGTCGTCGGGGAACGAGGGCAGCACGCTGCGCAGCGCGTCCAGCGCAGCGTTGAGGTTGTGCATACGGTTACGCTCGCGATCGTTGGCTTTGACGCGACGGCTCCTCCGCAGGGAGTGCAGCAGTGCCTCGGACCGCACCCGCGCGCGACCTCGCCGCCGCCGCCGCTCCTGCTCTTCGTCCTGGGCAGCGGGAACATTAGATGCCCCGGAGAGGGTGGGCGCGCTCCTGCGGGCTGGCACGGACAGCCCTACGGTGGAGGCTAGTGGCTGGAGCCTGGCACAGTCCTCCTCGTCGGTGAGGAAGCTGGACAGGTCACTACTGCTGTTGTTGCTGGCGCAGTCAAGATCAGAGAGGCAGGTCTCCAAAGGGGCAGGCATCGTTGCAGTGTGCAGGACCGACCGACGGACAGGAGGTTTAGAAGGCTTGAGTGTGGGCCGAGGACACAGCCTTCGAAACGCACTTACTGTCCGTACGACCCGGGGCTAGCCTGTGCCTGCTGCAGGCTCGAGGGCCGGGGAAGATCGCAGGGGCTCAGGGAAGGAATGGGCTTGGCCTCGTCGCCTCGCCTGCAGGGGCCACGCGCCGGGCTGGTCTCCCGAGTGATGTCGCCGGCGATCAGATCAGCTCGTGTGAGCACCGAGTGTGGCACACGACCGGCCTCAGGACCCCTTAAGTACGGCGCGCAACAATGGGCGCCCCCTCCCTGGCCACCTCCGCCCCCGAGGCGGCGCGGGTGAATGGCGAGAGGCGGCAGGTCAGCCCCGTGCGGCGCTTGCTATTTGCATAATTTATGCTCGCGGGAGGCCGCCCCCGCCCAGCCCCCCTCCTGGAGCGTGCCCGTAATTATCGCCGGCCAATCGGTGGCCCAGCCTGCCCCGGGAGCCGGATCAAGCGAGGGAGGCCCGGGCGTCTCGGGCAGGGAAACCCGGGCGAAGGCGGGGGCCGGGGGCGATTAGCGGCCGGCCGAGGCACACTCCTCCCAGGGGCGCGCGGGTGCCCCTCGCCGGGGTTGGATGAGGAGGCGGAGCCCTGGCAGAAAGTGTGAGCTGCGCGGCGGGTGACGGAGAGCCCGGACTGAGGCTGGAGTTTGGGTTCGCATCCCTTCTCCTGCTGTTCAAGACCCTCGTGAATTTGAGCGAGTGGTTTCTTCTCTCCAAGCCACCTGATGTTTCTTTATTTAGATGAAGGGACACAAATGTAGCTCTGGACGTACTCGTAGGTCCCCGGGCGGTCCTGTCACACGGGGCGCTTTTGAAATCGTGCGGGTTGCGGTGAGCAGCGCCCTCTGAGTGACCATCTGCATCCAAACAGACATAAGAGAGAGAGGACCAGTAAACAGCTACAAGTCTCAGGGAAGGGGTAGGTGTCTCTGCTCCGCTAAGGTTAGTGAAGAAGAGAACAAGCGAAAGACCTAAAGACCCAGTGAATTCCCAGGTTGTTCTGGTTACTGGCCCCACTCCGCCCTGCCCGCGTACCCCTCCTCAAAGACTCATGAGGTAACAGGCGTTATGCCAACGCCCTCTTCTGAAACCTTTCTCTCCTCATTTCTAAGAATTCTCTTGTGCCGCACGTTTTGGAATGGCGCTAGCTTCAGGGGCCCACCCCAGTACCAGATGGCTAAGGGACTTAGCTTCTGTCCAGGAGAGAGATGTCCCACGAGAGCAGCAAGCACACAGTGGAATTCCGTCCCCACCCCTTCTGCCAATTTGCCTATAAACTTACCTAGTCCAGAGAATGTCCTCATTCTGTGGGTCGAGTTATTTTCTTGTTTGCCAGACAGCAGGAGAGGTCTGGGCAGCCTCTCAGATGCACCTGAGAGGAGTTACTTATTAAGGAACAACCCTGGATTGTGGGGTCAGGTATTAAAAACAAAAGGAACACCCTGGAGGCCCCCCTCCTCCATGATATCTGAGTGGAGGCCTCAGGCCTTGCCTGTCGTCCTCAAAGGGGCTCTGTCCAGGACACCTGCGCCTTGGTGGAGAAGGCACAGCCTCTTTCCCTATGGCTAGCTCTTGTCCCGTGGCTCCTTCCCTCTGCAGCAGCTAACATAGATACGACTTATGCAGAATGCTAGGACACGGTTATAGATAAGGGCTTGAGGTGGTTTGTAAGGAGTGACAGGAAATGGCTGTAATCAGATTATGCAAGAAAAAGTAAGTAATTGTTGACAGATCCTCGGGCATTCTCCTGAGCCCAAGGGCTGCTGGGAGTTGTGCAACAGTAGCTCTGGGGTAAACCTTGCCTCTTTCTGTCCCTGTGACAGCTTCTGGTGGTTCCAGCATACCAGCACCAGCCTGACCTTGTGACAGTTCCAGGCACTCTATTTACTTTTTGGGGCTTCCATAGAAATTACTACACAGTGGGTTCATTAAATCTACAGAAGATTGTTCTTCTGAGGCTCAGAAGGTCAGAAGCCCAAAACCAAGATGCCAGGAGGCCTAGTCCTTTTCAATTTCTTGTGGCTCCTGGATGTCCTGGTCACTAGTTCATAACTGAAGCACGTAGTTCTGCCTCCTGCCTTCACCAAGTCCTTCCACATGACCCTGTGTCTTCTTAAGGAGAATTGCAGGACTCTGGGGCACTGCTGAATCCAAGATGACGCTTTCACTCTTATTACATCTTCCAGAACTATTGTTCCAGCTAGGGTACATTGTGAGGCTATGAGGGTCACCACTGAACCCATGATGGCCCTTTTCTAAGTCTGACCAGCACCACTGGAATAGTAAGCAATCAGGATTTTGGTTACCTGCCTCTCGAAGTGCCAGAGTGCGAGAATTCACTGCCCTGCTCTGACAATTAGGCCATGCAATTTAAAGTTCATTCCATCAGACTGAACTCTGACTCTGAGCTGGTGAGGTGACATTTTTAAAGGTCACTTGAATCATGGCAACAAACTGGAAGAGCCACTGGCCACAGGTAAAAGAGGTGACCAGGAGGTAGTGGATGTCCTGTCCAGGCCCTGACATTTTCCTTTTATTTGTCTTCTAAGCTTATTCTCCTGGATTCCTACGGCTGTCCAGCCAGTCTGCCGAGTGGAGCTACTGGGCTCCGTTTGCCAGGTTTGTGTCTGTGGCTTAGCAAGTAAAGCAGGTCCGTCTCCAAAACCTATAGACTTGCACTTACTTCCTGTGGAGGTGGATGACCTGCTCTCGGCTGGCTGGTGTATAGCCTGGGGTGCAGAAAGTTGAGGGCGACTGTCTGAGGACAGTCTGACTCCTGACTCCTAACTTTTGTTTGGGGCTAATAGAACTCATGGAGCTGATTTATTCAGTCCCTGTACCTCATGCACAGGAAACTGAGGTATGAGATGAGGTCTTTCCCCCAGGTTACCCCAGGTACTCCACAGCTACTGCTCTTTAATCCCGTGTCATGCTTTTTGGTCACAGGTCTCCAGCAGAGACACTGTAAGCACCTACCACTGGCTGGCCTGGGCCAGGTCTCTGAAGAGAAGAGGCCTCTGGTCTTGGAGAGGGGAGACATAGCTTCGAAGGACAGTCATGAATGAGCAATTGGCTCATAGTGTTGAGACCTTAAGGAACAGATCTGAAGAATGCCTCCTGAGGGAAAGAAGGCAGTGGGGATGGTTTCAGAGTCAGACTTGAAGGAAGAATCGGCTGTAAATAGACAGTCTAGGCAGGGGTGGGGGTGGGAGTGGAATGACTACAGAGACCCATCTGGGTGAGGGTGGGAGGCTTCTGTGAGTAGAAGATAGGCAACTGTGGTGGGCCTTGAATGGCTATAATGGCCTTCCTGCCTCTTCCTCCTGTCGTCTCTCTGAGCAGGACTATGGCACAGTTAGATCTGTCCCATGTTCACTGAGCAAGGACATTGACAGAGGAGACAAGAAACAACCAAATGATTTTGGCCACACAAGTGCCATAGCTTGTTTGCCACCCAGAGAGCCACGTGTCCTGACTGACACGGGCTACATCTGACCACAGAGGATACCTTCTTGCCAGGCTTTCTTCTCTCATCGTCCACCCTTCCTACATGACCGCAAGTGGCTTGACCAGATGGACATCTCCAGCATGCACTTCCTGCTCCTGTAGCAGCTGCTTCCTCTGTACAGGAGTGGTGAGCACAAGGCACTTTGGGTTAGGATACAGGGACCTCTGCTCTAAGGTCCGTCCTATAAGGTCTTCTGAGGGCAGAGCTGGCTTGCTTCTTCTATGAGGGGATATATTCCTTCTAGGGAGGTGCACGTCTGTGGGCGCTCCCATTCCCAGAGAATAATTGGATGTGATACGGGCAGGTAAGGGATGCAACCACAGCAGGTGTTGAGGTGGCTGATGCTGCACCAGGTGTTTTGGCTGATGGGTGAAGCATCCAGCTGTCAATCCACAGGGAAGTAAGGGTGGGCGGAACAGATGTCAGAAAAGACTCAGGACTGCACCAGGGTTTCTGGGTGAGGCACATGTAGGTAACTCTAGAAACCTGACTCCAGGCTCCCAAGGGGAGGCAGGGAGGCAGTGTTACTTCCTTATGGAGAAGACCTTCCTGGGATCACCTTAAGTAATGATGAAACAGGATTTCTATAGTAAGAAATGGGAGGAAGGGCTGTCAGAGTGGGGCAGGTTCTCTAGAAGGGTTGTTGTTTTATTTATTTATTATTTTGAGAAACACTAGATTAGGGGTAAGTGGTGGTAAATTATAAACACACACATATATGTGTACATACACACACATACATACACACATACACACACACACATACCAGTGTGCTCAACACGTAGACAAAACCAACGAGCTGCCTACAAGACAAGCTTTGGGATTTTAAAATGACAAGCTATAGTGCTTATAGGATCTCCAGGGCTGGAGCCAGGTTGCTGTTTGGGGCACATCTTCCTCAGCTCTGTCAGTGCCTTTCTTTTTAAGTCAGGATCCACACGCCTGCCGCCCTTTGTGGAGGCAGTGCAGTCCATGTGGCCTCTGTGCCACTCACCCTACCTGCCTTAGAAACACTCAAGTCTGATTTTGAACAAGCAGGCTTTTAGAGATTTCCTTGCTAGCAACCAGGGTGGCAGGTCATTGCTCTGAAAGGACAAGTTTGGGGTTCATGATGTCTGAGTGTCAGGGCACATGATCACATTTCATCACTTCTGATTGATTAAATCAAATATTAATTCCAAGTCCAATATATATGGACTCTCAGCTGCAATTCTGAACGGGAAAACCGGCCTTGCTGCTCAAGGCGTGGCAGTATGCTGCGCTAAATTATGTGCGGTCAGCAATGGCCAATGTCTGCAGGTGCAGCCTTGCTGGGGAATTTGATAGAAAGTGAGGCTGTGGAGATAGCCAGGCTTTCTAAAGAAGAACGTCTCACTCCAATCTTTGTTTGATTTCTGCAGCTACCTGGGGGGAGGGGTGGCATTGGTTTTGTGAGTGACATTTGGGGGAAAAAAACACCAACCCCTCACAATCTGTTTTTTCTTTTTTCTTTTTTCTTTCTTTCTTTCTTTCTTTTTTTTTGGGGGGGGGGAATAAAAGGCCAGAAAAGGTGCCTTGGCTCAAGAGGAAGGGCTCCTCGGAAGGGAAGGCCGGCGTCAGACACGGTGGGTCCTTCTCTCTGATTAAATACACTGCAGATAGGCAGTTGTGTTTCCACAGAAGAGCAGCAGGGTGGGGTTGGAAAGGGGAAACAATTCCCCATTTTCTTTATTGATGACCCATGACAGTTGTGGAAGGGGGTGTAACGTGGCGGGGGGACACGAGGCAGGCGGGGCGAAACAGAGGGGTCTTTCAGTGACAGGGCAGGGAAAATGGCAAATTATCCATGGTTTCCCGAAATCCATGGAGGCCCCCCTCGGCCCCTGCCCTGCTGAATACAGTGCTGCCTGTATGCATTTGCCACCTCGGAGATGTCTGCGTGAAGATTCCCTGGCATTGTGTGTCGGTGTGTTTCTCGTGTATGTTATGCACAACTGTGAGAGGAATCTGTGGGTTGGTGGAGGCTCTGATGCAAATCGACTTTATTCTAGTTCGAGATAAGAGATAATGCTGGGATATTTGCCGACTAAAGAAATGCTTTCTTCAAGAAGGTTTCAAGTCGGAAGGACTGTTGGGCCCGTGCTGGTGTGCAGGGGGACAGTAGGGTGGCCCTAAGTTTGAAGTTTGTGGTTTAGGCCAATCACGGAGAAAACAATGTCCTTTTTGTGCCCAAAGGAGAATGAGGGAGAAGGGAGACTGGGGGAGAAAAAAGAGGGGGGAGGTGTAAGGGGTGTGCTCGCTGACTTGTGCAGTGAGGCCCATCGGGATTCAGGCTCAGAACTGAAAAGGGAGGGGCTGAGGTGATTACCCCCTCTGCTGAGAGGCCTGGAATCCTCAGATACTTAGCTGCCAGGGATAATCAACTTCGAACTACCTGCAAAGCCTTGGAGTTTTTGCCCTGGGAGGTTTCTTGAAGTTAAATCTTCTGGATTTATAGAAAAGTTAGAAAAGCTGGACAGCCTCTCCGCTGCTGTGGAGGGTTAGCTTCTGTAGCCAGCCTGCACCTGCCACAGGAAGCCAAGTCACCAAGAATTCTTTTCACTACATTTTATTTTTAACTGCCTTGTGTATTTGTAATTCTTAATATCTTTGTCGTGGAAAGGAGAGAAAAATCGAAAACCACTGGCTGTGTGTTGGTCAAGTGTGGGAACATGGCCAGGGAGCAAGCGGAAGAGGTCAACATGAAATTTACCTCAATGGCTACGCAAAGAATTCAAAACTAAAGTCCGAAACCGAAGCGCTCGCCTCTTTCAGGATCTCAACACTGGGCTACCTAACTTCACATCAGGTTTCAAACACAATTGCATTTTGTTTGCAGTAATTAAAATGTTTTAATGAGACAACCATAAAATCCACCATTAATTATTTTATTTCAAACACTTCTGCTTCCTTTTGAACCAGGTCTATTTAGAAATGGTTTGAGAGTAGCCCGCGGTTTTATTCTTTCCTCTGTATTATGCACAGGAGTGGAGAAGTCATTTATAAATAATTACACAATGTTTTGAGTCTTTGGGCTTGTATAATATATCAAAGCGATTAGTACACTTATTGTCCCGTTGTAAATGCTCCCCCCCCTCCTTTCAGTTTCGCTAGCCTTGTCTTCTAGCTAAACCTTTTTCTGGAAACCTTTTGTCTTCTTCGGTCTTTTTGTTTGTTACAGTCCAGGGCCATTCTCGGTATTCAAACTCTCGCAGCAGGGGCAAAGAAAGCGACTTCAGAGGCAACTCAAGTTTTACCATAACTTTCTGGCATTTTCTTTTCTTCTGGTTTTCCCAGACTACCTAGGGGCGATGAAGAATTATAACATACATGAATTATTGGTACTCCCCTCGAGTTAAAGGGCGGGAGGAAAGCGCCTCATTTTCTACGCCCCCAAGGGACAGAGCAAGCGGGCAGCGCAAGTGTATTTATCGCTTTGAATGTCTTTGGGACGCCTCGGTCCTCTCTGTTGCTGGGCGCCCCCGGAGAGCCAGCATTTCACCGTTTCTTTTATAGGGCCACAAATAAAGATTGGGAATTGGAGGAAGGAGGTCCCCCCCCAAGCCTTGTATCGTTGACCCTCGCGCCGGGGTTCTTCCCACGCCCGGTCCTTGGAGCGCGAGAGCGGGAACGCGCCAAGTGACCCCGCGCCTGGTCAAGCACGCGGCCCCGATGCGGGCGACCGGGCTCCTCTCGTGAGCGGATTAGAGCCGCACGAGACGCGACTGAGCCTGTAGCCACGTGAGGACCGGGCGGGCTTCAATGGTTCCCATCTCGCTAATCCTTGTTATCCCACAGCACGGCCTCCCTGCGGAGGGGAGCGAGCTACGGGGACCGTGGGGCTGGCTGGGAGTCAGAGGGGACCTTGTCCCACTCCTGTTCCATCGCAGACGCGGCCACACCAAGCCCACACTAGATTTAGGCTGGGGCGCAAGGATGAATTCCGGGGACACCGGGGCATCGCGACCTTGGCGTCAGTGGGAGAAAACAGTAAAGGTAGGTGGAGGAGAGAGTGTCAGGGAAGAAAGCCTCAGGGGAGAGGTGATTCGAGGGGGCTCCAGCTAGCTAGCCCCCCCCCCCCCCGCTAGCCAGCCCCGCCCCGCCCCTCCCTGCCCCCCCCAATATGTCGAGACCCGCGCGTCTGCATTTGAAGGGCAGCGCGGCGCCGCCGGGAGCGCTGAATGGCGCACGCCCGGCGGCCCTGCTGGATTTGGCCACATTTGCATAGCAGGTGCTGATGCTGGTCCATTCTTACTTAAAGAAGTTTTAATATGGGATAAATGACCGGGAATTAGGAGCTGACGGGGGCGGGACTAAAGAAACCGTGTCGTTCCTTTTCTCACCGTAGTCTAGCGTGGAAAGGGGAGGGGGAAGGAGCGGAATACGAAGTGAGATCGGACTTTCAAAGTCCGCTCCTGCAGAAGCCCAGGTCCCTCCCTACACACCAAAGGAGATAAGAGAAAACCCGAGGGGACTTTAATCAATTTGATTTTAGAGTCTGTTCTGCCGAGAGGAAGGCAATAATCCGAGGGATAGTAATACGATTAGCAAGCCAGATCTTTGAGTCAGGGAGCCTGGCAGAGTTTAAAATGTTAATCCTGGCCCTAATCCGCCGGGCTGGCCGGCCCAACCAAGCACCGTACCAGTACTGGCCGGCTTTCTTGCTTACTCTTAAAGAAAAGTCAGCGAGGTCTCTGTAGGTCGCTTTCCGGATTCCAAAGTTTGTTCCTCGAGGGTGCCCTCTGATGGCTCCTGGCTCTCTGCGCAGGGCTGCATAAGATTCCTTCCTCTTGGGGAAATCGGGTCCTAGAGGCCTCCTGGAGCAAAGCTTCAAGAAGATGGTGTGGGAGCTAGGAACAAAAGCAGGTCTCCCGGCCTTGTTCCCACAGTTCCTGTTAAATCAGACTCCTGAATATTCCCAAAGGGATACCCTGGTTTTCAGGTTTTGTCAGTTCTGCTTAATCGACTTTTGTTGTCGTTGTTGGGGTGGAGGGTGGGGGTGGGGAAGAAATGCCTGGAGCCCAGGGACCTCAGAGGAGCTTCCAAATGCAGTAGACGTGCACTCAGGCCTGCCTGAGACCCCTGGTCCCCATCTTCTCATCCAGTTCTACCTCACTCCTTGCCAGGCTCGCCCCTGGACTCAGGAGGCAGGCCGCTGGTTACCCCAATGCTTCTCAATATGCCTGTTTCCCCAGGAAGGCAGTGTGGGGTGCTCAAATGGACCATATGGTATGAAGACGCGAGCCGTGGCGCCCACAGACAATGGGGAAGAGAGGGGCCCAGGTCAGTGGCGGCGCTTGCACTGGGGCAAACTTCCCTTTCAGCCTAATGAAGCTGTTGTCTGGGGGTAATGATGCAAGCGCCTGGCGGCTTTCTCGCCACGATAGTCTAGAACGTGATTTGTCATACAATCTGAATCTTTGGGACGACTTTAGACAGAACCTCCTCCAAAGATGGAGATGAGCCATATGTCTACTTTGCATCTGAAGGGGAGGTGGGGGCAGGGGTTGGAGGGAGGACTGCCCGATGCGGGGGAGGACACAGTCCTAGATGAGCGGTGTACTGCCTGACCCTGGAGCCTCACGAGTGGGTACAGTTCCACAGCGTCACATCACAGAGTAGCGC
>NW_021604656.1:5245276-5259289 GCF_004785775.1 Grammomys surdaster
ATTGAGAAAAATGGAAATCTTTCTCTACGTCAGCTCAGGCTACCTGACTGCTTCGGCATGTTTATTTCACATGCCCACTGGCATGAGCACTGGTCCAGGATGCTCACTGTCAGTCTCTTCTCTTGGCTCTGTGCTGTTGTCATTGTCCAGCAACATAGTCATCATCATTGTCATCATTATTATCCCCCATACTGACAGGAGTTCCATTACTGAACAGTCTTTCTGAAGGTACTGTGCCCTCATACACAACCTTGGGAATTCCATCTTTTTGTCTGCCATTTAAGATTCACGTTTAGTTATGTTCACAGGTGTCTCTGTGATGGCTAGTTTTATGTCAACTTGACCCAAGCTGGAGTTTATCTGAAAGGATGGAACCTCCATTGAGAGACTGACTCCCTAAGATCTGGCTGTGGGGCCTTTTCTTAATGAGTGATTGATAGGGGAGGGCGCAACCCATTGTGGGTGGTTCCATCCCTGGGCTGGTGGTCCTGGGTTCTGTAAGAAAGCAAGCTGAGCAAGCCATGAGGAGCAAACCAGTAAGCAGCACCCCTCCATGGCCTCTGTGTCAGTTCCTGTCTCCAGATTCCTGCCCTGTGTGTTTCTGTCATAACTTCCTTCAATGATGGACTACAGTGTAGAAGTAAGTGAAACCCTTTCCTCCCCAATTTGGTTTTGAGTCATGGTGTTTCATAGCAGCAATAGAGATGGAGAGATGGCTCCGTGGTTAAGAGCACTGATTGCTCTTTCAGAGGTCCTGAGTTCAATTCCCAGTAACCATATGGTGGCTCACAACCATCTGTAATGGAATCTGATGCCCTCTTCTGGTGTGTCTGAAGACAGCTACAGTGTATTCATATACATAAAATAAAAAATTAGCAAATCTAAGAGAGAGAGAGAGAGTGGGGGGGATCACGGTTAAACCACATGTTTCGGGTTGCAGAACTAGCCAATGGTAGAGCTGGGGTAGAAGCAGGATTATCTGGCTCAAGGTCTTGACCACTGGTCAGCCGCTTTTTCACTTCTTTCCTGCTTCATAGAGACAGCTGGGTCTGTCTAAGTGATGGGGCTGGGCTCAGGTACAGAACCCTTGGCCCAAGACTGTGTGTGTGGGGGGGTACTGTTCCCTGCTGTGGAGATAGGTGACATTTTACAGGGAAGGGCTGTGACTTGGTCCCACTGGTGAGTTTGGAGTTGGTCTCTGTTCCTGTTTTCCTGGTGAGAAGTAAGGGGCCCAGGCTTCACTTTACATGGAGATGGGTCTGTCTGAATCACTGTTCTATTGCTGTGAAGAGACACCATGACCATGGCCACTCTTGCAGCAGAAAGCATTTTAAATTGTGGCTGGCCCACAGTTCCAGAGGTTTAGTCCATCATCACGGTGAGAAGCACAGGGATGTGCAGGCAGACACAGTGGCTGAGACTTCTACATCTGAATCTGGAGGTGGCAGGAGGAGAGAGCCACTGGGCCTGGCTTTTGGAAAACTCAAAGCCCCTTCCACTTCCTCCAACGAGGCCACACTTTCTAATCCTTTCAAATAGTGCCACTCCCCAGGCATTCAAATATGTGAACCCATGGGGGCAATTCTTATTCAAACGACCACAAAATCCTTCTCATCCACAAAATCCTTCTCATCTCTGGTCTCTGTGCATCAAAAGTTGGGGGTGAGGGGAGGAAGGAGGTGGGGAAAGCCCCAGGTGTATAGGTTCAGTACTGCCTTCCCCAGGCTGGTTGTGTGACATTTAGATCCTCTCTTATCTAGTCTTGTCCCCTGTTCGCACAGTGAGAGAGGATCTGAGAGGTCCAGAGAGCTAAAGCAGGAGGAGGGGGCTTTGTCTGTGATCCTGAAGTTTGTGGGCTCTCTAGGCTTCTGGTCCCCATGTCCTTGCAGAACACAGAATGACCTGGGTACCGAGAAGTCCTAGTTGCTAATGCTGGTTGGTTCTGTACTATTTGTTTAGTTTTCCATCCTTCTGTCCTGTCCTGTCGTCTGCCAGTTTGTTCTTTAGCCAGGGTGAATGATGTCTTAACTCCCTCTCTTAAATCCCTTAGAAAATGTCCCATGTGCTTAGGATGAACCATCCCTATGTTCATCTGTTTCAACCGTGTCCAAGAAGTTGGGAGCACCTCAACCTCTCCTGTTCTGTCATCTGCATTTGTGTCCCACCAACACTGGCCTCCGTGATGCCTTTGCCACTTCTATCCGGACTGCTGTGTCCAACTACATCGGCTCCTTTTACCCTCAGGCTCTCAGTCAAAGGAGCTCCCAGTGATCTAGGACAATGCCTTCCCACTGGCTCCATGGCCACTCTGGCACACAACCTTTCCATCAGCTGTCAGTTGTTAGCACTTTCCACATGTATCCCTCCACCTGCTTCCTGTCTGCCTCTCCAGTGACAATTCCACAGGACATAGTCCCTTGCTTAGCTTATTGTCCTAGTTGGCTTCTCTGCTGCTGTGATAAACCCCAGCTAAAAGTAACTTGGGGGGGGAAGGGTTAATTTCATCTTACAACTCCCAGGTCACAACCCATCACCTATGGAAGTCAGGGTAGGAACTCAAGGGAGGAGACTGGAGGCAGGAACTGAAGAGAGGCCATGGAGGAACTCTGTGTAGTCCAGGGCCACCTGCCTAGGGGTGGTACCACCCATAATGGGCTGAGCCCTCGACATTAAATATAGTTTTTCCTTTTTTGGTTTCTTAAGGCAGGGTCTCTTTATGAAAACCCTAGGCTGTTCTGGAACTCACTCTTTAGAACTCGGTGATCCACCTGCCTCTGCTTTCCAAGTGGTGGGATTAAAGATGTGTACCGCCACTATCCAGCTGTATGTCAATCAAAATCCTCTAGAGACTTGCCTGCAGGTCAATCTGATAGAAGCAATTCTTTAAATGTTCCTTCTACAGATGTCCATCCTGTGTTGACAAAATAACAAGAAACAACAAAACAACTCCAAAGTAACCAGCACACCTCGCCTATTAACCCATCACTCCCACGTCTGCAACAATGTTTCTACTTAAGGGCTGCTCGGATTTAGACAATGATTTGCATATATTTTAAATATTAAAGATGCAGCCTTTTGTTGTATATCCCAGCCTTCTGGGCTCCAAGGAAACCCTGGCTGAAGAAGGCAGCAGATCCTGCAGGCATGCCTCCGTTCTCCAAGTGCAAATAAAGCTGTGTGCTTCTGAGTTGGCTGTGCCCAGAGCATATGGGCATTTCCACTAGCGCCGATGAGCCCTGGCACTGGGGATGCTGAGGGCTGGATGGGAGAGGTATATGTATCCTCACTGTGCTGGCAGCCTTCCTGGGAAGCAGAGCTACCAGTGTGGCCCCTATGTAGCACCCCTAGGCATTTATAGAGCGCTCCCTAAGGTGGGCCACATACACATAGCAGGAGGAAGGGTTGCTAAATGAACAGGGACCAGTATATACAGGACCGAGGGATGCGCTGAAGCTGTGGGACTTTCGAAAGAAAAGAGTAAGCTAGGCAGAGGACGTTCGGGTAAGCCTCCAGCAAACGCAGGCTCTGGTGCATGGATGGCTTGCCATGGGTAAAACGCTGCAGAAGACTTGGGTCTACTTTGGAGTGAGGCGTTGACAACACTGGACACACAAACACAATCGCAAAAAAGTATCGGATTACCACTGAGCACTTCTCTGGCGCACCGGGCCTGAGAAATATCACTTAGCCTTCACAGGGTGGGAAGTTACATTCCGCTTTGTTCAGTGAGGTGGAGCCAATTGTCAAGCTAAGCTCGACTCTCAAGAATTCTGCCTCTATACAAGAAAACAAGTAAGACACTCCTTCACAGGACAGAGGGAAAACGGTAGGTGTGCTTTAGGCGAGCACATTTGGGAGGAGCATTCAGAGAGCTTCTTGAACCCCTTATAAAGGAAGCCATCTTTAGGGCCACACCCCACCCTCCCTGCTTCTTTCTCACAACAGGCTCCCAATGAGGGCTTACGGTCTTAGCGGAGCAGAGGTGGAACGCAGCGCCACCTGTTGGTTGACTAGAGTATTCTTGTTGCCCGGCTTGGGAAAGACTGGGACACCCAGACAGTGTACATGGCACTTAGGTGCTAAGTTGAGGTGCAAGGAGTTGACTGAGGGGTGGAGCACTGCAGGAGGAGTCTTCGGGATAATGGATGGCTCTGCCTGGCGTGGTGGTTAAGGTGATTTGGGAGTCTGGGCCACATCCTACCGCTCTCTCTAGAAGTGTAGAAGAAGTGAGGGGTGTGGGTTGACTTGAACTCGAAAAAGAAAGCGGTATTTTTTTTCCTTAACAGGAATGCCGTAGGTTCAAGCTATTCTCTACGGTGGCGTGTAGGATGCAAGAGCGGCCAGCCGTGGGGAGGGGAGTGGTGGAACAGAGCGTGCTAATCCACAGAAGGGGCAGCCTGTGGCCACAGCGAAAACAATGAGCGTGTTGTTGAGCTTCTGATTGAGAAAGGTCTCTGAGGGATCTCGAGAGGCAACAACCATGCTGTAGATCACTCTACACAGAGTGTCACATTGTATCAGAAGAAGAAAGGCTATAACCTGGGTACCACACTTGCTTGTCTGTGCCCTGGGGAGCTGAGATATGCATAAGAAACAGATGGCAAGCTGGAGAGATGGCTCAGTGGTTAAGAGCACTGACTGCTCTTCCAGAGGTCCTGAGTTCAACTCCCAGCAACCACAGGGTGGCTCCCAACCATCTGTAATGGGATCTGATGCTCTCTTCTGGTGAGTCTGAAGACAGCTACAGTGTACTTGCCATATATATAAATAAAATCTTTAAAAAAAACCCTCAAACAGATGGCAGAGTGAGGAAGAGGGCAGGGACAGGTGGGAGAGAGCTGTTTATCTCACAGTGCGGATGTAGTATGGTTATTTTTGTCTCCTCCCAACCCTTTTTAAATTTTACTTTTTAAAGTTTTAAAATGTGCTTCCTACTTAGTCTTTTGACTTTGGGATTTTTTTTTGTTTTTTTGTTTTTTTTCGAGACAGGGTTTCTCTGTGTAACCCTGGCTGTCCTGGAACTCACTCTGTAGACCAGGCTGGCCTCGAACTCAGAAATCTGCCTGCCTCTGCCTCCCAAGTGCTGGGATTAAAGGCATGCGCCACCACTGCCCGGCAGGATTGTATCTTTTTTAATTTTAATTTTTAAAATTAAGTTTATATATCCTATATTCGACTTACTGGGTTTTTCTTTTTTTAAAATTTATGAATCTCATGGGTGCAGTGCCCATGGTGGCCAGAAGAGGGCGATGGATCCTTTGGAACTGGAGTTACAGATGCTAGAGACGCCTCGTGCATATGGATCCACTGAAGCACCCAGTGCTCTTAACCTCTGAGCCATCTCTCTAGCCCCTCAATTTAGTAATGTTTAAAGAGGAAAACAATACAAAAGGAAAATGGAATTGTTATCCATTTGTAGTTCAGCCCTGGCTTTTCCTTCTGGGACTTTGCTTCTGTGGGTCAGGAGGGGCTGAGAAATTTTGGAGGGACATGTGTGGCTCAGTTTCGGCCTCAGAGAGGGAACTTTTATGGTAAGGACAAAATGCCCTGTAAACCTGGCATGTTGAAGGTAATCTATTTATTTTGCTGACAGAATCGGCACATCTGTGTTCTTCAGTCCTTAGAGTCTGAGTTCCACAGTAGAATTCTATTCCTAAACATTTGCACGCCCTCTCAACTCACAAAGTGTCTCCACACAGGAAGGAAGAACAGGAGCGGGGCATTCTCTTCCCTGCACCACCTGGGTCATCTTCCTCAGTCTTGGCTGTGTGGTCTCACTTAATGGTCATACCCTGCTCTCGCTCCCAAGGACTCTTTGACTGTTTCTTTTCTTTTTTCAATTTATTGATTTTATGTATGTGAGTACACTGTCATTCTCTTCAGACACACCAGAAGAGGGCACAGGATCCCATTACAGATGTCTGAGAACCACCATGTGGTTGCCGGGAATCGAACTCAGGACCTCCGGTAGAGCAGTCAGTGCTCCTAACCGCTGAGCCATCTCTCCAGCCACCTGTTTAGCTTTCTTTAAGTTTGCCCACGCTTTTATGTATTTTCCTAAGCTGAGCTTGCACATGTGCACATCTGGCTCTCGGGCCAAAGTAGCTTCCCCACCTGTCAGTCACGTTTCTTGATTTCTGTGGAGTAAGTTCTCTCCTTGTGGCCGATCTCAAGCTACCAGCAACTTAAAAAAAAGGGGGGGGGGCTCACAAGATGTCGTAATTGGCACTCAGACACTGGAAGGGCTCACCCCAAAATACCTCTGACTTTTGTCTTTATCGACCTGTCTGAGGAATCTATTCATTTTTTTCCTCCCAGGATTCTGCTTCTCCACACTCACAGGCAGTTCTGTACCTAGCCACATGACTGGAGCCTCTGTCCAGGTCTCGATAGTTAAATCTCCCCCTCATTTTAGTGGCTAAATAATTTCCCATGAGGTGAGATTACTCACTGGTTGATTTGTTCACTCAGTGAGGAGCCATCCGCCTGTTGTTATTGTAACTTAACAATGACTATTCATATGTCATGCTATATACATATGTGTATCACAGTAGAGGCAGCGTTTCTGGGTCAGATGATATGTGTAAACACTTTTGACTAAGTGTGGCCATCTGTAGAGTTTCTACCAACTTGTCACCAAGGGTGAGTGAAAGGCTTTTGCTTCACCCTCCCAGTACTTCCTAGATGTTCACTATTTAAAACAACTAGAATAAGTAAACTCTGACCAAGATACCTGCCATCTCCACCCTGGGGACATCTGCTCATCCCCACACTGGGGATATCATCATTTGTCTTGTAGGGATAAACCGCACATTGCCTACTCCAGAATGAAGGAGAAAGTCGAACCAAAGACAGGTTAAAAGCATCTGGGTCACTGATCTAGTTCAGTAGCTACCTAAAAGTTTGCTAACTTGGGGACAACACTTTCCATGGAAGCTGCAAGAAAGAGAACCAAGCTGATAAATCAGAGGACTCCTGAGGTTTCCAAGGCAGCTCCTGGGTGAGGTCAGAGAAAAACGGGGTACACGGCTACAGATCTGGTTCGTCAACAGATGGGTTTCATCTCTAACAGAGCAAATTACTGCCCGCCTCTCGTCCACAAAGGGAGTTTTCATTTCTCCAGGGCAGAGACACGTTCCAGAGATGATCATTTAATTTCCGCTTCTTTCTTTGCTCTGTATGTATGTGTGTGTACATGTGTGTGCACATGGGTGTCAGAGGTTGACATCGTGTCCTAGCTATTCTCCACCGTATTATTGTATTAATTATATACTAATTTGTGTGCATGTGTATGCATGCGGGTGTGCATGTGCGCACACATGTCTGAGTGTGTTTATTTTCTAAAGAAAAATCTGGACCTTGATGGTTCAAAAGCCAAGTGCTTCTCCTAGAATGACAACAGCGACTGCTCAGTCATTTATGAAATTCTTCCATCAGCAGCTCCTGAGACCACAGGAGCAATTGCCGTGGTGTAGAGGAGGAAGAGTGTGTGTGTGTGTGTGTGTGTGTGTGTGTGTGTGTTCGTACGTTTCTTCCGGAGATTAAAAGTGAGCCTGAAATTGCCAGGACGCCAGGACCCAGGAGAACAAGCCTCTTGTTCAGTCAGCTCCCCTTTGAATGTCAGAGCGCTTTCCGTCCCAGCGCTCAGTGCTGAGATGTGGTATCTGGATTGCCTAGGAACCCAACAAAGACTGGCTTGGTGGCTGCTTTGAGGTTTCAGTTCCATGTGGAATTTTAACCATGAAAAGGCACAAAGATTGGTTTCTTCTGAGTTCTTAACTAAACACCGAAAAAGGGGACAATTAGTGGGGTGCTGGGCTGTTGTCTCCCAACAGCTGGGTTGCTTCTGTTCTGAGCCTTAGGTCCCAAAAGCCTAGTGTGGTACCCTGTCCCAGTCTTCTCTGTCTCCAGTGTTCAGAAAGGCAGCCCAGGCTCAGCATCCTGAGAGTGAAGAGTGGTTGCCTCAGAAGGATGCTTTCTTTGCTGAGTAGAGAGGATTTTTATTCTGTATATAGCTTGCCAGGGTTCTTATTCAACAAATGTTATAATCTATACAATGGATTAATAGTACTGGTATTTAAGACCTCTTATTAAGTGAAGCGAGACAATCAGGGGTAGTCTATTCTATTAGCCCCCTTTCTGTTGCTATAATAAAAGGCCTAAGGCTGGGTACACAAACACAGTACAGTTTATTTGACTAACAATTCTAGAGGTTCACTAGTAGTTCATGTGCCTGGGGAGGCCATCACAGTGTTGGAAATGTTCAGAAGCTCGTGCGATGATCATACCACAAATCAGATGCCAGAGGACTGGGCACAGGGTGGTGGTGGGGCACTTATGCTGTCTTTATAACACTCATATTAGTGGGAATCAGCCGGGGCCCGTGAGAACTACATTAACCCATTCTGATGCTGGTACTGCTAGAGACCTAACAACGTTCTCCTGGGCCCTGCTTGTTAAAGCTCTGACTGTCTCCCAGCCTTGCTACCCTGAGATCCGAGCTGCTTGCTCAGGAGTCCTCTGGGGAGGAACCTCATGGACATCATAGTGTTTGTCCTAGAGCAAGAGGTGGTGGCAGTAGTTGAGAGAGGTTTATTTCTGTCCTCCCTACTCCCCTTTGCCTTTTTAGAGCACACATTTTTTCTACTTGTCCATCAAAGCTTCCAATACCCTTGCCAGCTCCTTACCCTCTGCTCTGACTGAGCCGGGCTCTGTGTCTGAGCCACATCTCACTCTTCCTTAGGAAGACAGATGATTGCAAAGATAAAGATAGATGACAGAAATTCAGTAGCTAACGTGGACTCATGGCACCAACCTGTGCCCAGAATTCAGGAGACCATCCCAGCAGCTCCCGTGGTTCAAGGAGGGTATCTTAGTGAGGGTTTTACTGCTGTGAACAGACACCATGACCAAGGCAACTCTTGTAAGGACAACATTTAATTGGGACTGGCTTACAGGTTCAGAGGTTCAGTTCAGTATCATCAAGGTGGGAACATGGCAGCATCCAGGCAGGCATGGTGTAGGAGGAGCTGAGAGTTCTACATCTTCATCTGAAGGCTGCTAGTGGAAGACTGGCTTCCAGGCAGCTAGGGTGAGTCTTAAAGGCCACACCCACAGTGAGACACTTCCTCCAATAAGGCCACACCTACTCCAACAAGGCCACACCTCCAAAGAGTGCCACTCCCTGAGCCAAGCATATTCAAACAACCACAGAGGGTGAGGGAGTATGCTTGTCTATGGACTTCTGATTGATATGGCTAGTTCAAATCCTCTCTGATATTTTCACCAAAAGGTTATAAATTTTTCTAACCTACAGCTTACTTACCTATAACATGGTTTGTTAAAAGGTGCCTATCTCAAATGGCCCAAGGATTACATGAAACGTGTAACACAGCCCATTATAAAAACAATAACTTATTGAGGCTGGAGAGATAGCTCAGCGGCTAAAAGCACTTACTGCCCTTGCAAAGGACCTGGGTTTGGTTCTCACTACCCACATGGAGGCTTACAACCATCTGTAATTCCGGTTCCAGGAGATCTGACACCATCTTCTGACTTCCTTGGGTACCAAGTGGGCACATGGTACGTAATACATTCAGGTAAACACTCATACACATAATCTTTAAAGGGATGTCTCTTTAAAAAAAATCAACAGATTATTGTGTTCAACAGACATTAGGATATGCATTTCTTCTAATAAATTATTAAGTATGTAACTTTTATATGCCAAATGGACTCGTACCTTGTGTGATGATGCTGTGATGACCAATGGGCTGAATACACGTCATCTCTTAAGATTACGTCATTTAGCTACGCCACGCTATTTTTATGTAAATATGCTCTGTGGGGTCCATACGGTCAGGAAATTACCTAATGGTACGTGTCTAGGGACTACGCATTGTTTGTTTTTTTGTTTTTTGTTTTTTTTGTTTTTTGTTTTGTTTTTTCGAGACAGGGTTTCTCTGTGTAGCTCCGGCTGTCCTGGAACTCACTCTGTAGACCAGGCTGGCCTCAAACTCAGAAATCTGCCTGCCTCTGCCTCCCAAGTGCTGGGATGACTACGAATTGTTAAGTGATGTGTGACTTTTATTGAAAATCTGAATACCTTTGTAGAAATTCAGATTTGTCCCGACAGCTATAGTCTCCTGATGGTGTGGCCCAGCACTCTGGGTTTAAATGCTCATAGCATTCAAAGAAGCACAGATTTGGGCTTTTTAAAGGTAGAAGTAATATCATCATGCATTACTCATGAACAGTAGCGTGTTTCATATATAATGTATTTAGGTCTTACCCACCCCTCATCACACACGCCCCTCTTCTCCTAAGACTATTCCCATGTCTCTTCCTAAGTAGGCCATGCTCTACCTTCATTCCACGTTTCCTTCTAACGACCTAGTGAGTTTAGTTAGGGTTGCTTACAGGTGGACGTGTGTGGGGTTACTTGAAGGGTAATCTGTAGCTTATAGGCAGCAACTTGCCAGTGGCTACACCACTGAAGAAAATGTCCCTCTCTCAGGAGCCATTAATAGCCTGCAGTTCCTCAGGGAGGGATGGGGCTTGGTGACATTGGTGACAGACTCAATCTTGTACAGGCCATATGCAGTTAATTGCTGCTGTTGCTGTAAGTTCCTCAGAGCACCAGCCATGCCATGACTGGAAGACAGCATTCCACACCACTCCATCTCTTCCCTCAGTTTTTACAGTCTTCCCATCCTTTCTTCCATGATGTTTTGTGAGCCTAGAAGGAGGTGATATGGACCCCTCATTTGGGGCTTAACATCCAACAGTCATTTATTCACAATAAGACTGTAGTAACTGCTGCCTTCCTCAAAGAGAAGCTCCTCTGGGCAATGCTAATAGCACTAGTTTATGGGCATGTGTGTAGGAGGAGCTAAGGTGGGAGGAGTAAGGAGAGGAAGAGGAGGAGCTACGAGAGGGGGATGAGAGGGAGGGGAACATGGAAGCAGATATGCGCGTGTCTCTAGCAGTCAAAGGTAGTTGGTGTATCTAGGTTGGGTATTGGGTTACACCTCTGATTGTGTGGGCATCTTGTTATTGAGCATTACCAAACACATAAAGCCTTTGGATAATCTAAGCATTAGAGTCTCATTTGTACCCAGCCCACGTGGATGGCGGGATGGTCTGGGCTCAGCCAAGCCTTGTGGAGACAGTGTGGTAGATTGGCAGAGCCATCTTCCATGCTGGCGTCTCATGGGTGGCAGGGCTGGTGTCTCTGACCGCCTGAGCGGATGGCCCGAGCTGAGCAGTGGCGGTATGGCTGCTGCTGCTGCTCCTGGCCGCAGGCCTAGGCTAGTCGTAAACATGGCGGCTGATTAGAAAAGAAAAACCAGATTGAATGCCACCAATTTAAATATCTCACACAATACATGTGCATAAATATCTAAAAGGCCATTTAACAGGCATTTCATGTACAATAAGCAAAATAGCAGTAGTAGCTTCCCTGTGATCTGCTGAGCCACAGGCTTGTATACTGGGTGTGGATTCCCTCCTGTGGCACAGTCACAAATCTTATCATAAAGTGGCTGGCTGACTCTGCACCAGACATCCCACACTAGTGGGAACACCTTGATTGACAGGTCAACATTCACAGCAGAGTAAGACCGTAGATGTCAATTTTCCTCCAGCAGCCTTCGTAGCACCTTTGGGCAGTATGAAATGTAGCCAGCAAGGGTGTGTGTGCGTGCGTGTGTGTGTGTGTGTGTGTGTGTGTGTGTGTGCCTGCCTGTGTGTGTGTGGGTGTTTCCAGCTCAGTTCTTTCTTGGTTTCTCCATGCCCTGTAACCAAAATGTTTGTAGGGTTCAGCAATTCAGCAGTCACTGGGGTTGGGAGACAGCTCAGTGGTTAAGAGCACTGGCTGCTCCGGTAGGGGACCTGGGTTTGGTTCCCAGCACCTACATGGTGTCTCACAGTTGCCTGTAACTCTTGTCTCAGGGGATCCAATGCTCTCTTCTTGAGTCTGTGGGCACTGCATGCATACATGGTGTCGACACACATATGCTGGAAAATGCTCATACACATAAAATAAAAATAAAGTAATAATCTCCTTCTCATGGGCCTGGGGTCTCCATGACCAACAATTCACAGGGAGGTAGCACAACCTAGACACGAGTTTTCCTTAGTGCTCTGTGGGTTGTGGGAGGGAGCAGCTTTGGATAAATATTTCCACAGGCTTCAGGCGGACACTTAGACCACCTGTTTGCAGTGGGTAACCTTGGCATGGTGCCATAAGTCTCTCTCCCTCCCCCTCCCCCCCCCCCGTATTTGGCTCATGTTCCTTTTCATATGTAATACTTTCATGGCTTCCTTTTAAAATTTTGTTCACACACACTTACTCCTAAATTCATAAATACAACTGTAAATCCATATAATGTCACCTGGATATATGTACGTGTCAAATAACCAACTGAGAGGTGGTTCGCTGGTGTCCCGAGTGACTGACCTCTGAGCCAAGCAACGACCATCTTGCCATCTGGGGAGTTCAGCTATGCAGCCCCTGCACACGGATTGTTGTCTGACCCTGTACTATTCACCCTACCCTTGGGGGTTGGAGGTGAGTGAGGTGCCACAGAGTCAACACAGACTCAGGGAGCAGGTGAGAAATGCCAGCAAGCTGGTCTGAACGCTGCTGCAAGCTCCTTTAATACCCTCCTCTGGCGCCCCATTGGTCCCAAGAAAGCATCTCTTCTAAGCAGCAGTTCCCAATTGGCTGGCATGGTCTGCACCAGCAATCCATGGTCTCTCATGCAGTCCTCAATTAGGTCCTCCTGCAGGAGATGCTTTTGTGGCTTTGTGCCACCCCCCTCCCAGGTTTACATAGCTGCAGCCTGCTGTTGCTACGACAACAGATCACCCCAGTGAGCTGCCTGATGGTTTACATCCCTGTCCAGAAGCTCCAAGTAGGGCACAAGATTCTCTCCTGAGTCTCCAGCCTTTCTCTACCCTCTGGCAGTGCTGCCCAGGACTGTGCGTGTGCGTGTGTGTGCGTGTGTGTGTAGTACATAGAGGCCCAAGAAAGGCTGGGGCTCCATCTGTGTGACTGGGAAGCTCTCACTGTTGCTGGGTAAGGCTTTCCAGGTACAGCCAGCTGAGGGAGGGGCACCCTCACCCTTGTAGTTCTGTGAGGAAGCCCAATAAATCCATGGACTCTCTAGAGCCTTGGTTCTCAACCTGTGGTTCTCGGTGGTCCTAGGAGCCCCCAACAAGAAATTTATTTTCATTGTTGCTTCCTTTTTTTAAATTTTTATTTGTTTGTTTTTTTGAGACAGGGTTTCTCTGTGTAGCCCTGGCTGTCCTGGAACTCACTCTGTAGACCAGGCTAGCCTCGAACTCTCGAACTCAGAAATCCGCCTGCCTCTGCCTCCCAAGTGCTGGGATTAAAGGCGTGCGCCACCACCGCCTGGCTCGTTGTTGTTTCCTAACTGTAATTTTTCTACTGAGCAGTATCTCAGTGTCTAAGAGCATCAGAAATATGTGTTTCCCAATGGTCACAACCCAGAGGTTGAAAAGTGCTGCTGTAGAGTGAACCCTGGAGGGATCCTGTCTCAATTTGTTATTGGGAACCTAGGAGGGAGGTAGACATTGTTTTATGTCTCTTAGGGAAGGGATGTTAGCAATACCCAGTGTTGTGTTTTACAAAAAGAAAGAGAAGCCAGGGATATGTTTGGATATGTGCTATATGGTGTGGGGGAAGGGGGTGCCTCTGCAGGCCCATGCTGAGCCACCCCTTCCACCTGAGGAACCAGCCACAGGACATAGTATAGAATAGAGTTTATTTAGGGCATGGGAGGGGAAGTTGAGGGACAGAGAAAAACAGAGAAAGAGAGAGGGAGAGAGAGGGGAGGGGAGGGGGGGGTGGGAGGGAGAGAAAGAGAAGAAAGGAATAAAGGCTAGTCATGAGCACATGGAGAGGTGGGGGGAAAAGGGTAAGAGGCAAGAGGAGAAGAGAGCAAGAGAGAGAGAGAGAGAGAGAGAGAGAGAGAGAGAGAGAGAGAG
>NW_021604656.1:5259299-5284736 GCF_004785775.1 Grammomys surdaster
AGAGAGAGAGAGAGAGAGAGAGAGAGAGAGAGAGAGAGAGAGAGGGAGGAGGGGGCAAGCAGCCTCTTTTATAGTGAGTCAGGCACACTCTATTTGGCTGTTGTCAGGTATTACAGTTTGTATGTGCTCAGCCCAGGGAGTGGCACTATTAGAAGATGTGACCTTGTTGGAGTGGGTGTGTCACTGTGGGTGTGGGCTTTAAGACCCTCATCCTAGGTGCCTGGAAGCCAGTCTTCCACTAGCAGCCTTCAGATGAAGATGTAGAACTCTCAGCTCCTCCTGTACCATGCCTGCCTGGATGCTGAACCTCTGAACCTGTAAGCCAGCCCTAAATATATGTTGCCTTTATAAGACTTGCCTTGGTCATGGTGTCTGCTCACAGCAGTAAAACCCCAACTAAGACACCGGGTAACTGTGGGGTGGAGCTAGACTAAATGGCAACACCCAGGGAAGACAATTTCTCAGCTCCCAGCATTCCCTAGTTGCTTTGTCTACAAGTAAGTCCCTGAGAGCTTTCCCCCTTGCGTGTTAGCATGTCTACTGCTGTTGTCTTTGCTCTGGTCTTGTTTAGGCAGCCATATTGACAAGAGTTTGTGGGTGTAGCCTCTCTGACATTTCTAGGAGACACAATCTCACAGCATACTTCCGGTGTCTCTCTGCCTCTTACAACCTCTCTACCTCATCTTCCTCAGGGACCCCCGCGCCTCAGGTGAGGAGCTGTGCTGTAGATGTGTCAGCCGTGACAGGGAACCATATGATCTCTGCATTTTGGTGTTATGGTTCTCTGTAGTGGGCTCCGTCTTTTGCAAAGAGAATGACATTTATCTGTGGGTGTAAGGATAAATATTTAGAGTGTAGTTAGGAATTAGGCTGCTTTGGTAAAGTGGTGGTTGTATGTTCTCCTCCTGGATCCATGACGTCACTAGCTCTGGGTAGCTCATGAGGTTTCAAGTGCCAGGCATAGTTTTCTTCCCGTTGGGCAGCTTTAAGTTGTATTAGAGGGCTGTTGGTTACCGAGGTACGCGTGCCGCCATTGTTCCCTTAGGACTGGTTTGTCACGCTGGTGCTGTGCTTCTTAGCCATCATTCCAGTAGGTCTGTTGTTTGCTTAGGAGTATGCATAGTACCTTTTGGGGACACAGGAGCAAGTTCCCAGGGAGGAGCTTTCAAGTCAGATTCCCCAGGCCCTGTGTCCAAAGTTCATTGTGTTTTTAGAAACAGGGACTCACCTTCCACCTCCGAGAGGCTACCGACAGCAATAGCATGCTGTGTTTTGGGAGCCTCTTGGACAAATGTCACCCACATCTGAAAAGGAGGGTATTCTCATCCCTACTGTGGAGTTTTTGTTAGGTAGCCTATGGCTTTTGTGGAGAACAACATCAGCCAAGATGAGATTTTTTTAAAAATTTAAGCTAACTATGTGTGTGTATATATGCAAAGATGTGCGTGTGTTATCTGTAATTTTAGGTAGGCGATGATATGCCTTCTGATTTTTCCCCAGGCATCTTTATTCTAGTTCTGAAGCTTTATTCCTACTCATGGTAAATAATGCTGTGTGAACACCTCCAAGAGGGCATTGCTTTCTGCAACTGGGATTTCTCCCTTAGGACAGACTTGTAGAAATAGGTTGACTGACAGGAAGGTTTCTGTAGAAATTACTGACGCTGCTCCCGTGTAGCCACCCGGGCTGCAAAGAGGTAACTAACATACCAAGTGCCCGGAAGGCATTTTCTAACAGTCAGCCCTCATTTAGATTTGACCTTTCTGATGGACTTCTGCACAAGTTTGCTTTCTAAAGTGTAATAAACACAACACCATGATCAAAAGCGACTCGGGGAGGAAAGGGTTTACTCGGCTTCCATATTCTGAGACAGAGGCCATTGAGGGAAGTCAGGGAAGGAACTAAAGCAGGAGCCATGGAGGGGTGCTGCTTACTGGCCTGCTCCTCATGGCTTTCTCGGTTTGCTTTCTGATAGAACCCAGGGCCACCTGCCCAGGTGTACCACCCACAGCGGGCTAGCCCTTCCCACATTAATAATTAATCAAGAAAACTGCCCCACAGGCTTGCCCATGGGCCAATCCGATGGCCACATTTTCTGTATTGGTGTTTCCTCTTCCCAGTTGAGTTTTGAATGAAAATGGCCCCCATAGGCTCATAGGACGTGGCATTATTAGTAGGTGTGACTTTGTTAGAGGAAGTGTGTTATGGGTGTGGGGGAGAGATGGGGAACTAGGTTGAGGTTCCAGATGCTCAAGCCAGGTGGGGTGTCTTCTTCTTTTCCTGCTGCCTGCCCATCCAGATGTAGAACTCTTGGTTCCTCTCCACCACACCACACCTGCCTGCACACCACTGTGCTTCCCGCCATGATGATAATGGACTAAACCTCTGAACCTGTAAGCCAGCCCCAGCTAAAGTTGTCCTTTCTAAGAGTTGCCACAGTGATGGTGTCTCTTCACAGCGGTAAAACCCTAACTAAGATACCAGGTGATTATAAGTTGTGTCCTGTTCAGCAAAAACAAGACAAAGAGCCTGCCCTGCACAGTTCTTTCTCCTGCACTGGGTTTGTAACCCACCAGACTGAAGCCCGGGCTTTAACTTGTCACACTGTGTTTCTTTTCCAGTTTGATTACACAGAATCCTCTCTCAGTTTTTTTTGTTTTGCAAAAACCTCATTACAACTGCGAAGCGAATGTAACAATCATTTCTCTGCTACAATTGGACCTTCCTTTTTTTCTTCTGCTGGGGCCTGAGTGTGAGATCTCAGTATCTTTCCTAGGCTAGTATTCAATTCCTGGTAATCCCCCTGCCTCGATCTTACAAATAGTTGGGGGGACAAGTATGTGCCACTATACCCAAACTGCTGTTTTTCTCCTCCTGCTCCCCGTCCTCCTCCTCTTCCTCCTCCCCGCCCCCTTCTCCCCTTCTCCTCTTCTTCCTCCTCTTCTTCCTTCCTGTCTTTACTGACTGCACATCTCAGAGGCAAGCCAGAGTGATCTGCCTTCTGAAGAAGCGGATCTGGCTCTATCAATGGCAATAACTGACTGGTGGATCCAGAGTTCACCACAGACCTTCCCGTGAGACCACTTCTCTGCTGTGATCCCATCTGTGTGCTGGCTTTGATCTTGGTTAGGTTATCTGTTAAGCTTCCCCTTTAATTACTATAGAAACAGAGTTACCATCCAGGAACATAGTTCCACCAAAGCCGCATAGATTGAAAATGTCCACACCAGGTTGTGAGCCCAGGCGGCTGACTCCAGCCTGTCTGTGCTTTTGCCTAGGTTGTTACACAGGCTCCTCATTAGTTCTCAGAGATGAGTTTTGCATTAAGGAAACATTCTCCTTTGGGCTTCATGATAAACAATCAAAGTGAGGAACTAGAAGCCACAGATGCCTTTCTCCTTCCGGTTCCAATGGTGCCAACTCCAGGCTGGCCAGAAGCATGCAATCTATTAAGTGACCACAAGGTGGCGCTTCCGCACTGTCTCCAGAATGCAAGTGGAGGGATCCGACTTCTTTTCTTGGTCTATGATATGTGTTTAGTGGATCTGCTTGTGTTTAGTTGTCTGATCAAAAGCTTTAAAGTTTGTAGGAAAAGGATCAGGCCACTGTTGGTGTGATTCCATGAGCAGATTGATCAGAGCAAGTAAGTTCCTTAACTAGACTGTAGTTTGAGATAACGGTAGTGTTTGGTCACTTCATACTGAACCTCTTCTTAGCCCTGTTTCCCGGACAGAAGTTCCGTGAGTTTGCTCCAGAATCTGATCTATAAGGGAGAGTGAGTTAGGAACTTGGGTGTTCCCTCAACACGCTTCTGCCCTGCAGCCCCCTTGTGCTGTGAAATGGGATTAAAGACAAGATGGGGGAATCTACTCGTGGCCTCGAGGTGGGTCCAGGTGTGGGAGGGATATGGGTCAGCTTTTCCAGGATCTGAGTGGATGAATGAGTTTTAGGGTCCTCAGGCTCTGAGGACTAGGGACACTAAGCCTGGGCACGTGTGGATAGCAGTGAATCCCATATTCCTCAGATTATAATGCACACCAGACTACATCCAGAGAGAGCCCCATTCACCACATTCAAGGATCCTAAACCTAGGGAGAATTAAATGTAGCTAGAAAAATGTTATTTCATGTAGCAGCATTGAGGAGTGTTGAAATATGAAGACTTCCTCAAACCTGGTTAGTAGAAATCCTGACATGGTGATTTGGTACCTGCATGTCCTCACAGACCTGAATTTTTGTTAGACTCTGTTTTCTTAACTGCAAAGCTGGGATAGGGGCTGCAGAGATGGTTCAGGCTCTTGCAGAAGACCTGAGTTCAGTTCCTGGGGTCCATATCAAATGGGTCACAGCTAACCACCACTTCAGCTAATCGGGGATCCCAAGCCCTCTTCTGGACTCTGTGGGTACTGCACTCACACGTGTCTACACACAACACACAGTTAAAAAGAAAATAAATCCCAACAACAACAACAAACCAAGGGTACACTGTGTTAGTCTGTTCTGTGTTGCTATAACTGAGTACCTGATTCTGGAGAATGTATAAAGAAAAAAGGTTTGTTTAGTTAACAGTTACACAGGTTTGAGAGCATGACACTATCAACTGTCTGTTGCTGGTGAGGGCCTCGTGGTAGATGGTGTCTAGGTGGCAGACATAGATGTAGAAAGCCACACGGTCAGACTGAAAGGAGGTAAGAGTGGGTTGAGGAAGTCAAACTATCCCTGAGGCAATGCTGGCCCCTCCAAGGACAATCTCTTCCTAGACTCTCCATTAGGCCTTGCCTTTTAGAGGTTCTGCCATGTCCACCCAGAGTTTCTAGCACACAGACCCAGTGTGACAGATGATGTCAGTGTCTATCCTAGAGAGCTGGCGTGACCAAAGAACATGTGTGAGGCACATGGCTGTAGGCTCAGCACGGGCAAGTGCGAGTCTTGCCAATTCCCCGTCCCCTGTGGGGTTCCCAAACAGCAGAACAAGTGACATGGATTCCAAACGCTCCCCAAAGGGAGGGACTGTGGGGAAGAACTGGAGAATTCTTATTTTAGTTGGAACTAAGAGCTCAGATCCAAAGGGCTGAGGTGGTGGGTGCTGAGGTTGGGGAGAGCCTGGAAGGTCAGTTAAATACCGTCCTAGTGTGTGCCATCCAGGGACATTCGTGTGGGGACTCAAGTGGAGTGAATGAAAACATTGCACTCAGCACAGAGGATACAAGGGATCCTCACAATGAAGGTGGTGTGGGGAGGACACCCTGAGGGCAAAGAGCTCACTGCTACCTCCTGGTGTAGCTGAGGATAGCCTAGCATGGAGAAGGAAGGTATGCCACAGCATGCCCTATTTCCAGGTTCCTGCTTGAGAAAGGCTTTGCCTCTGTGGGGCTCAGGGGCAGCCCCAGGGAGTGTCATTTCGTGCTCTGCTTTAAGGACACATCCCTTGGAACTTTCAGCTATGGGGTGGGCTGCTTTCTGCACTGTTCAGCTCAGTTACTGGATGATTATGCAATCACCAGCCTATGGCTGGACAGGGCTGACAGAGCCCAAGGCTTCTGGAATAGGGTGTCAGTTAAGGGCTCAACACAAAGAGGGATATGGAGAGACTGAAGAAAGACCTCTGCTGCAACCCCAGAGCTTCTGTGGCTCCAGGAGGCTCCTCCAGCCCCAGAATTATCAAGGCTCCATGGTGTACACTTGGGCTTCTCTGATCTCTCTCTCCCACCACTGCCCTTCCCAGGGTCAAAGGTAGGAGAAAGCCAGACTAGCACCATAGAAGCGTGAATATGGTGCAGCCCAGGGTCTCCATGGATCCCCAGCTGCCCTGTGCATCAGCACTCCCAGTGACTGTGAGTTGGAATGTCAACGACCTGTGTCCCATCCCAGGCTCTGAGGGAGCTAATGCCTTGCTTTAAGCTCATGTCAACCAAACTGGCAAGGAAAACCTTCTCTTCTACCCTGGAGGTGTAGTGTTCTCTCTCTCTCTCTCTCTCTCTCTCTCTCTCTCTCTCTCTCTCTCTCTCTCTGTATGTTTAATTAGAATCCTTACAGAATTCATTTTTTAAAATTTATTTTTATTTCTATCTGCATTGGCATTTAGCCTGCAAGTATATCTGATTAAGGGTGTCAGATTTTGGATTACAAACAGTTGTGAGCTGTCATGTGGCTGCTGGGAATTGAACTCAGGACCTCTGGAAGAGCGGTCGGTCAGTGCTCTTAACTGCTGAGCCATCTCTCCAGCCCCTGACTTTTGTTCTCTTGAAAGTAGAACTTATCTTATGTGCTATTCACATAGTTGAAGATTAATTAGCAGAGTAACTGCACGTAGTAATTCTGCCAGTCTCCTTTAGAAAAAAAAAATGGAAATGTTTATATTAGGTGAGTAGCAGGCCTTTATCTATGAATATGTGACCATTAGATTTTTTTCATTTATGAAATTGTCAATTCAGCAAATAGATATGTTTAAGGTGGTCATAGCATATGACTTGGAACCTGGGCTTGAAATCCTAGTTCCAGCATTCTATTGCTAGGCTGACTTGTATGAACTTCAGTTTTTCCCCTTTGCGAACAATTTGCTTTCTGTAGCTACCATGAAATTGCACAGAAAAAGTCTGATTAAGTGTAGTATCTGTTGTCATTAACCCTGTGGTTTTTTGTGTGCAGAAAAATTAAAAAAAAAAAAGTAGAACCTAGTACCTAATTGTCTGGGTATCCATGTGGACAGACACGTGGTGGGGGCGGGGTGACGTTTCTTACTAAGGACAAATGTCAGGGGCCAGCACTGTCCCTGGCAAGGATATAAGCATCCTACTCAGGGGAGTGCCAGATCTTTAACATTGCTGAAGAGCTCTTGGCTACTGTGTCACCTTGGACGGAGCCTTAGGCGCTTCTAAGATGGGACCCAAACTGGGGTTTGGTGGGAAAGCTCCAGCTGTCCCTGAAAGCTATAAAGAAATGGCTCTCATAATTTTCTTGCATTGCAATCTTTTTTGTGGCTGAACCAGTGTGAGTGCTGAGCCCCTGTCTGTCTTTAAGGTCCACATGGCAGCGGAACAGCCTTTCTGATGTAGAAATGACTGTTGGGCCATGCCTTTGAGGAAACAGTTGAGAGGAAGCCTCTTGTTCTACATCTCCCTTGGTGCTGGGGCAATTCTGAATATTGATATCTTAGCAGATAAGCTCGACACCCATCCCAGAATATCCATTCTGGCCTCTGGTAAGATGAAACTCTGGTAAGATGATTTTAAATCTGCCTTTGAATTGATTTTGGAAGCCAGCAACTGGGACGGTTTCCACCTGCTGCTAACTGAAGTCCTGAGCCGAATGTGACAGCATCATGGCCATTTTGCTTGTGCTGGGAACTGGCTGCCTCTGCTCAAACAGAATTTGTGTCCATCAAATGTGGGGCGAGCAGCAATCTCTGCCTCGCAGCTTGAGTTCCCTTTGTTGAGCGTCTGGAGAAACCCCGCTGGAGCACGTGGCTGGAGCGCCATCCTGCTTCATAAACACAACTAGACTTGACAGCAGTAAAACGAAGCTGGCCCCCACGGCGCGCTTGTACGGCCATGGTGACTAAATGGCTGATCTCCATTCCATAATTACCTCAGCCTAGGGCTAAGTCTTGCTATCCTGAGCTTTCAGGCAGGCAGGAAGGTCACGTGGGGATGACGGACAGGAGCAGTAGACAATACATACTTCACAGCACAACATCTACGGGAAGTCAGGTATGCAAGGGTTCAAATCTTTCCTCTACCACTGATGTGGTAGTTAGAAGGAGAAATGACCCCATAAAGTCAGGTATTTGAACACCTGCTCCCCAGCACTGTTTGGGGAGGCTGTGTGACCTTGCTGTCACTGGCGTGGATTTCCAGAGTTCATTGATAGCCTTACATCCTCCATTTTTCTCTCTGTACTTCATGTTTGTGGTTGAAGATTTGATTGCAGCTTCTTGCGGTAGCTGCAGGGCCTGCTGCCCTCCGCCCTCTTCCCGCCCCCACTGCCCGCTGCCCGCCCCCACTGCCCGCTGCCCGCCCCCACGACTACTGCCCGCAGCCATTGGCTCCCTAGTGTAACCAATTTTTATCTCTCTGAAACTAAGCCAAAATAAACTTTTTCTTTGCTACTTAGTTTCTTTTTGTCAACTTGACACAAGCAAGAGTGACTTGGGAAGAGGATCTCACAATGGAGAAAATACGTGCATCTAATTGCCTGTAGGCAAGTCTGTAGAACATTTTCTTGACTAGTGATTGGTGTGGGCTGGTGCTGCCCCTGGGCCAGTGGTCCCCAGTTGTACAAGAAAGCAGGCTGAGCAAGCCAGTGAGCAGTGTTCCTCCATGGCCTCTGCATAAGCTCCTGCTTTGGGTCCTACTGTGATTTGATAGACATAGCGCTGTCCTGAGGAGGAAGACAGTGCTGTACCCACAAATAACTGGATCTGCCTCTAAGAAAAAGGGAACAACCTGGGGGACCCTTGTTCCTCACTGTGGCGATTATGCAAACATCTCTTACAGTCCAAGAGACTGGACAAGAGACTGCTGTCCTACTGTGTGTTCAGCCTGCTTGCTTAATCTACCTTGAAGAGAACAATGTAACCAACCAGCCTTGGATTTCCCACAACATAAGCTAATGCAGATCTGTGATCATAAGTTATGGGCTCTTCCATGCCCCCCCAACCTCCACTCTCCGTGCCCCTCTCCCCGCCCCAGACATTCGCTGAAAGCAACAGATCCAGAAGTTGAAAGCAACCTTCTAAAATCCACCATAAATGTTAAAAGTAACCATTTATGGAAACTGGTTGATAAGTAGTGATGTCTGTAGTACTTTTTGTTATCTGGATCAGTTGGGATCAGTTTGAGCCAGTGACTTAATTCCTTGTAAAATTCTGTTAAATGTTTCTGTAAAGTATCCCATTCCTTCCCCATGTGATGCTTTCTTTGTTGTTTAATAAAAGACAGAGTAAAGCCTCCTGTTAGAGTGGGAGACTCACAGACGGCAGACACAGGGGGAGCAAAAACCAGAGAATTTAAATCTGGACCTGCTCTCAGTTAAATGATTCCAAGAGGAAGTATTTTTTATTTCTTTCCTTAATGAGACACTGATGCATTATTGGTGACTCTGAGTTAATACTAGTTCATTTAATCCACACATTTTGGTGCCTTGTGTGAGGAACTTTTAACGTATCACTGAGGCATTTTGGGGTACCTATCAAGAAGGCAGGACAGCCTGAACTCATGTTTGGGAAGACCCTTTGTTGGGGATGTGGCTTTTGCAGGTTTCAATCATGAGTAACAGGAGTCCGGAACTCTCCCAGAAGCTCTCACTGTGTCAGCCTGTGGTGTGGAGAGGTCTGGAGATAAAGGGAAATTTGGATATCTCAGGTTAGCCAGTAAATCCCTCTCAGAAGCAGGATCCTATGCTCTGAAAGCTCCCCTTGAGTGAGTGTTAACATCTTTCCCCTGTTTCTCTTTCTTCTTTAAGTCAGTTAGAATCTGCATCAACTTCTGTCACTAGGAAGGGTGAGGACTCTATCAAGCCACACCTCTACTCTCCAGGGTCCTGAAGGCAGTGCTGCCAGCTAACCAGTCCTGTTTACAGACAAGTGCTTTCAAGGATTCGATGGGGTTTTGTTTGTTTGTTTGTTTTTTAAAGATTTATTTATTTATTTTATGCATATGAGTATACTTCTGCTGTCTTCTGACGCACCAGAAGAGGGCATCAGATCCCATTACAGATGGTTGTGATTACAACCATTACAGACCATGCAATTGCTAGGAATTGAACTCAGGACCTCTGGAAGAGCAGTCAGTGCTCTTAACCTCCGAGCCATCTCTCCAGCTCCAGTGTTTTGTTAATGTAGGTGGTTGTGGCCCAAAACTATTAGGTAGAAAATTCTGAAAATAAACGATACCTTCAATTGTAGGCATAGCGTGATAACATCCTTCGTGCAGCTTCCTGCTCTGTCCTTTGGGGACACGGATTGCCCTCTAGTCTAGCATTTCTATGCATAATGCTCCACCCTTCTGTTCCTCAGGAACGATTTTGGTTATCAGTTTGGCCACTGCAACGTTGGGGTGCTTGTGTGACTAACTCTTATTTTTCATAGTAATGGGGTTGAAGTGGTGGTGACTGATACATGCCGGGGTGGGGGGGAGCTGAAAGTACTTCCTTTAAGTGAACTAGGGGTGATGCCCTACTGTGATTCTCTGATGCTATCTATCATAACTACCACAACCCAAAGCACCCCAGGGAGCAAAGAATTTTCTTAGCTCTCAGGTTACAAGCCACTATTGATGGATGCAAAGGCAGGAACCTGGAGGCAGTATGAGGAAGCAGAAACCGTGGAGATACAGCTTCCTGACTCAGTGCCCTGGGGCTTGCTCAGTTACCTCTCTAATACAGCTTAGACCCACCTGCCTAGGGATGATACCTCCCACAGTGGGCTGATGTAGCATTTGTTAAATGCTACATCAGCTAGCGTTTAAGAAAATGCCTCACTGACACGGCCACAGGCCAGTCTGATACAGGCAATTCTCCAGTTGTGGTTCCCTCTTCCCGAGAGCTCTAGGTTTGTGACAGGTTGACAGCTGAAGCTATGACAGGTGACCTTTAGGTTGGTTTGTGTTTTTGATAATCCAACCCAGGGCCTCACAGGTACCAACAAGAGCTCAACTGCTGAGCTCCAAGTAAAACTTTCCAGCTCCCAGCCATCAGTAACTGCAGTTCCAGGGGATCTGGCGCCCTCTTCTGGCCTCCTCGGGTACCAGGCATATATGTGTTACACAGACATACATATAGATAAAACATTCACATACCTTAAATAAATAATAATTTTTTAAAGATTTATTTATTTTATCTATATGAATACACTGTAGCTGTCTTCAGACACACCAGAAGAGTGCATCAAATCTCATTACAGATGGTTGTGAGCCACCATGTAGTTGCTGGGAATTGAACTCAGGACCTCTGGAAGAGCAGTCAGTGTTCTTAAACCGCTAAGCCATCTCTCCAGCCCCAAATAAATAATAATTTAAGCTTGCCTTTGGGCTTGTCTGCATAGCAATAGTATAGTCTATATGTTCTTGGCTTCCGGTCTTCATGGTAGCACAGAGAACCCACGGATAAGGAGCAAGCATTGTGCCATATACCTTTACAGCTTAGGGGAGGTTTTAAATGAAGATGTTCCAGAGACAGCCCCTGGCCTCTGAGAACATATCTCATTAGACATTCCGAACTGCTAATTACAGAGCAGATCTTGTAGTAATTCGAGGCCAGTGAATCATGCAGATGGGTATTGGAGTTGACACTGGAAACAGGATGCCTCTTGGGCTTTGTGATATGTGAGTTGCTCTGGGCCTGTCAGGGAAGGACCCATGCTGGGCTTAACGCTCAGCCTTTTTCATCTTGAAGTATGTCATATTTCTTTCTTGTCACTCAAGCATTTTTTTTCAAGCTGACAGAAATGAATTGTACATATTCATGTAGTACAGTGTGACATTTCTGTACCTGGTTACCGTGAATAATAATCAGATCAGGTAATTAGCATTCACAATGCCTCAAACGTTAACCGTTTCCTTGTACTGAAAAAACATTCAAGGTACCCTATTTAAAATTCATGGCAAATTAATCATTTTTACTTAAAGGTCCATTTGGACAGGGAGCAAACTGTGTAACCAGAGTCTAGGTGGCCAGACAGAGTGAGCAGGTGTTTGGGATGCGAAGTGTGTGGAAGGGCAAAGTAAGTCTAGAACTTAGAACAGAACCCCATGTGTCAGCCGCAAAGGCATGGCAGCAGAGCTCTTTCTATAGATTGCTTTACAGCAGAGTTCTTGCTCACTCATGAGGGCCTATGGCTATACCAGCACCAAGTTTTGGGGCCACTGGGTGGTGGAGCCTGGCCTCTCTGTCCCTGTTCTAGAATGTGCATTTTTATGGGGGCTTCCCCAACTCTGTAGTGTCTTTGGCCTCTGGCTTTGGGTTAGGCTTACTATACCTTCTTCATTTGGAATGAAGGAAAGGGACAGGTGGGGTGGGGAATTCAAGGTTCCTACTCCCAAGAGGGATGGTGGCCATCCAGCCACTAGGTTGTATGATGGTTGTGACCCTGGGTACCTGGGCAACTTTCTTAGTCTCTTTCATCCCCAGTTTGCTCAACAACCCCTGAGAGGTAGCTTGGAGCTTTGGTGCAGAAGTGTGGCCACAATAGAAGGGTCATAGCGTCACCCTGTGGTTCACCCTAGCAGAGGGGACTTTCTGTACACCTTTGTGAATGAGAGGAGGATCAGTCAGGAAACCATCTGTAGAAGTGAAGGAGAGTATGTCTCCAGGTCCCTAGTCTGGGGACTGTCCCCTTGAGAGTAAAGGAGTATATATCTCCAGGTCTCTAGCCCAGGGAATGTCCCTTGAGAGTAAAGGAGTATATAGCTCCAGGTCCCTAGTCTGGGGGCTGTCCCCTTGAGAGTAAAGGTGTATATATCTCCAGGTCCCTAGTCTGAGGATTGTCCCTTGAGAGTAAAGGAGTATATAGCTCCAGGTCCCTAGTCTGGGGATTGTCCCTTGAGAGTAAAGGAGTATATATCTCCAGGTCCCTAGTCTGGGGACTGTCCCCTTGAGAGTAAAGGTGTATATATCTCCAGGTCCCTAGTCTGAGGATTATTCCTTGAGAGTAAAGGAGTATATAGCTCCAGGCCCCTAGTCTGGGGGCTGTTCCCTTGAGGGTAGATGACAGATGAGGCTGGCTGACTTGAGCTTTGCTCAGGAAGACACAGGTCACTAGCTCTGGAGTGGCCCATCACCCAGTCCCCAGAAACACCATCCATGTGCTTTGCAGTCATGGGCATCTCCCAGAAGCAGAATCAGGACCACAGCATCTCCCTCTTCAGCCACCACATAGCCTGGTGCGGGAGCCCTCAGCCTCTCAGTTGTACTCCTGCTCCTCCTCTGAGGGTGTGGGTCTCAGAGCTGTGGGTCCCATTGCCTCCTCTTTGCCTCCACAGTTCTGCAACCTCACCTGCCCGTCTCCATCAGTGAGGATCAGGACCATTACCCCCCAGGCCTGGCCTCCTGGCTTCCAGAGAGAGCAAGAGCCCCACATTCCATAGAGACAGGTACTTGTGAAACAACCAATTTTCTCTCCCAACACATCTGTGTCAGTTTATTTAGGATGTGGTGAACATTTTATTGTCATTTGGATTAACTAGACGGGGGGTGGGGGGAGGGAAAGCCCAGGAGCCCAGAATTTTGGTAACTTCAAATATATTTTATTACTTTCTTTTTCATCTTAGAAAGAACATGAAACCTGCATGCAACACTCACGGTCTCAGCATTTACATAGCAGATACACAGCCGGACAGTGCCACCTCCTACCAAGGGGCAGTGTGCGACAGGGGGCAGGGACTGAAGGCAATATGTACATAGGATCATCCTAACTCCGAAAGAAGACTGTGCTGTTTGTATATGCACCGAGGGGCTGTGTGCTTTCTGTTGGGGTGAGGGAAAGAAACAAAGCTGGGGGGGGAGGGGAAGGGGGAGGGAGTTCCCCTTGACAATAGGATGTGTCGCTCTGGCTGTGTGTCATGCATCTAATTCTGAATCTTCCCTTTCCCTCCGTACATTGTTTTCTCACACTGCTGGGGACTTTGGATGCTTCAAAAGTATCCTCTACCAAAGCAGCGAGCAAGCGAACCTCTCAGAAACCCTCAGGTTGCAAGAAAGACCCAGCTCCTTTAAGGATCACTTGCCTGGTGGTGACAGGAGAATGAGCTGGGATGTGGGGGATGGGGTGGAGACGAAGGTCGTTCTGGTAACTAGACTGAGTTCTTCTAGGCACAGATGTAGAAGGACCTGCTTCCAATTGCCCTGCAACAGGGGCCACTGTGGAGTCACACTGAAACTCTGACCAGTCATAAGCCCAGGAGAGTCCATGGCAGCTGTGCAGAGGCGCCAGGCTCTCTGAGCGGAAGCTTCCAAGCCTGGACCAGAGCGACAGCACAGTGAATTGCCCCAGCCCTGCTCATTGTTCCTTCCAGGCGCTTATAAAGCTCAGATGTGTGGTGACGTATGGACAGATACAAAACCCCTTATTTTAAAAAGAAAAGGCTTGGGGTTCCCCCCCTCCCCGACCTCCCCTCCCCCGGCAAGAAGCCACTTGTAATGAAGTCTGGTGCGCAGGAGAGCTGGATCTCACATCTGGAAGCCTTTCACACACAGCTATAAAATGTAAAAACTGACCCGGGTAAGAAGAGCTTCATAACAATATATAATGTGTCTTATGCTTGTGAGAAAGAAAGGGCTTTTATTTTAATCTGCAAAGTCCTCCGCTGAAGTCTCTCAACTGGCCTGGAGTTTTTCTTTCCGAGATCTTCCACCTTATTCTTCGTAGACCCTGGGAAAAGAGGACACACAGGTGTGAGTGGCCCAGGGCGTGGTGTAGGCTGCACACAGTTCCTGTGGAGTGGCTTCATCTATGGATCCTCTCCAGGTCTGAGGCCAGGAGAGGAGAGGTGGTTGTAAAGATGTGACTGAAACCTACACAAAAGCTCACACACAGGTGGGTGTGGACGCTCACACCTGTAATCCCAGCGCTGGGCTGCCCTTCACAGATAGTTCACTGTATCTTGCTTGCTCCCAGTTTCCGAGTGAGAATCCCCAATCATGCATTGAAATAAACTGTCTGCGGGCCAGAAAGATCAGGCTCAAAAAATCTGCCACTGCTTCGCCAGAGGACCAAGTTCAGTTCCCAGCATTCTCATCCGGGGCTCTCAAACCCTTATACCTCTAGCTCAAGGGGAATCCAACGCCCTCTTCTGGCTGCCTTGGGCACCTGCACACATATGGCATACAGATACACAGACACACACACAAATAAAATAGAGAACAATGAAGTGTCCCATGTAGTTGCCTCTCATGACAGGCAGAGACTCTGCTTTCTACAGTGCTTTGAGCTCAGTTGTTGGTGCCATGGCCCAGGGGCCGGGCCCAGCCATACTTCTTCTTTCTCCCTTCTGAGCTATAGAGCATGTATGTTTGTTCTCGCTCTGGCTTCACAGTTCTTTCATCTCCACCTCCATTCATGAAGTCATTTTTAATCTTGTGCAAGGAAAGCGATGGGAAGAGAAAGGGGGTGTGTGGCACTTTCCTGTTCCAGGTGCCTCAGTGTCCTAAGAAAGGGATGAACTCAGTAGAGTGTGACATAGGCTTGTAAGCTTGAAATCCCAACATTTAGGAGGTGGACGGGCTACGATTCAGGGTTCAAGGCTATCCCTAATCCTGAGGTTGAGTTGATACTAGACTGGGCCATGGGAGACTTTGTCTTGACAAACAAGTCAATAGCCCTGAAAAGGTTAACATGTAGCAAATCGGCAGAAGCCTGGTAGTGGAGGCTCTCAGAGCCTTCGTGAGAGCGACTTGCAAAAGTGGAACCGGTAAGGTTGGAGGTAGGGCAGCAGGAAACCCACAGAGGCCTCCTCTTCAGATTGTCCACGGTGGAGGACAATTAAGTGGGTAGAGGTTTGAATGTCCCCAGCAGTCTGAGCAAGACTTCCCAGCCCTCCATAAGCTGGGGTCATTCTGCTTTTGAGGACACAAGCTGGGACGGTGTTGGGGTGGGAGGGGTGGGCCAGGCTCTGCTTTTGCCATGTGAGCTGCATGTCCTGACCAGAAAGAGGGCTTCATTCCCATCAGATATAGAGGAATGAGTCGCTCACCTCACCACTTTCTATTTCAGGCAATTGCAGATGAGGCAGCTTTGGAGGGAGCAAGAGAGGATTCAGGTGCAGAAGCTGGGCAGAGCTGTCAGCTGTGAGAGCAGCTCACAGGGCTGAGGCCAGTGTCGGGGTGTGTGTGTGCGTGTGCGTGTGTGTGTGTGTGTGTAGCACAAGGCAACCTGCTGAGAAGGCAGCACAGGGACCCGCACCCCACACAGGTCTTGCCCCGACTTTTCCCAGTGCTGTGAAGGCAGCCACACCCTGTCCCCACCTATCTTGTTTCCCCCTCTTAGGCCAGATGCTGGAATCCTTGGAGATCACCTAAGTGTGTGTGTGTGTCTTTCCTTAGTTTTTTGCAGGTGAAGCTAAAACAGGCCTTGAGTGTTTGAAGAGTGACCTACTTCAGGTCATGGTGCAAAGGAGCTGAGAACTGGCCTCTCCTTCCAAGGTCAGACCTAGGACCCCCAGGATTAGAACTAGGGAGCCCCCTTCTGATTATATGAAAATGCCCATCAGCAGAGGTGTCTGGTCCAAGGCAATGACAATCTCAACTGCTGCCCCTTTGGGTAAAGAGGCTCTGATTGGAAGGGGCTGGATTCAAGTGTCACTCAGAACCTGCCTGAGAAGGAACTAGTCAGGTGCCTAGGAAGAACAGGGCATGGGGCACAGTCAGGTGCCTAGGAAGAACAGGGCATGGGGCACAGTCGGGTCCCTAGGAAGAGCAGGGCATGGGGCACAGTCAGGTGCCCAGGAAGAGCAGGGCATGCATGGGGCATAGTCAGGTGCCTAGGAAGAACAGGGCATGGGGCACAGTCGGGTGCCTAGGAAGAGCAAGGCATGGGACATTTTGGAGAGGAGATCACCTTGCTGGCAGGGGTCACCCTTGTTATTACTGTACACCTACAGGTTTTTTGGCTAATAAACTGTCACTTAAGAAGAGGTCATACCCCACTTTCTAAAGTTAACAGGGGACAACTGTGCCAGGTGCTCACCTAGCCATTTCCAGCTTATGTGGCTTATGTAAAAAGAGCAATTAAGACCATAATACAAAAGTTAGGGTGCAGAGGGATGGCCCAGCAGTTAAGAGCATTGCTGCTCTTGTAGAGGACCTGGGTTCGGTACCTGGCACCCACACAGCAGCTCACGACCATCTGTAACTGCAGTGTCAGGGAATCTGATGACCCTTTTTTTGAAGTCCTCGGGCATCAAACATATAGGGGGTACACATATGTATATGCAGGCTTAATACCCATATTCATAAGATAAAACAATAAACTTTTAAAAATATTCACAAAAGTCTATCATATGAAAGATAGAACGAGGTAGAATTTTTGCTCACAAAAGGACACACCTGAGGTGTGTGTAGCTGTGCAGAAAGCAGGAGCCTCCTTTGTGAAGTGGTAAGGTCCCCATCAGTGGGAGTATGGAAACAGCGTTAGGGTGTCTACTTCTGTGGATATTATGTGGGTGTCACATTTTAAACGAGGCCCGTAGATGACACGGTGTGCGGGTCCCTTCCTGCCCTGAAAGCTACAGCCAATAGGCAAGCCCTTCTGAGTGGGTGGGGGTGGGCACGGGGTGGAGGAGGGTGGGGTGGGGTGGGGAGAAGAGGTGTACCTGCGCTTCTCGTTCCAGGCGTTGTACCATTTGATGAAGCGTTTGGTGCTCTGCAGCTTAGGATGCAGGCAGTGCTCCTGGCCCCGGTACCTGGACATGCTCTTGGTGGTTATGCTGAAACAGAACAGAATGCGGTACAGGGTTGAGCTATCTGAATAACTGTCTGCAGGACCAGAGCACTGGGCCGCTTGGTCCCTCCCTGCTTCAAGTGCCTATTCCCTGGCAAGCCATTGTAATGTTTTAGGTCTCAGTCTTCATGGTGGTGTTAGCCTGTAGGGAGTGATTGGGAGACCCTACCCCCGACCTCCAGCACCCAGCTGTCCCCAGGACAGCCTGTCTTGGGGGGCAATGATGAGAAGGCTCTTCCAGTGGTCCAGAGGTAGACAGAGCCACTGTTAGAAGACACTCATGCCAAGTCCCACAGAGGGGCTGAGACACGCCCTACAGACACTATAGTCTGACCACTAACCCCAGTACCTGAACTCTCTACAGTCCCCGGGCTGAAGATTTGCTGGTCCTTACTGGCTTGGTAGCCCATTTTGATACTTGAGTTTGAGGTTACAATTATCTCATTTGGGGGCAGAAAAATAAGACCTTTCTTCTCTGGGCCTCTCTCAGCAAAAGCTCCAACACTAGCTGTGCAGGGGAGAAGCAGGAGCCATACTGTGTGCAGTACAGCCAAGTTTGAATCCTTGTGACCTGTCGGATCTGTCTGCTCTGTGTAAAGTAGGTACAGTAAAAGGACCTGTGTCTCAGGGCTACTTGGTAGGTGCCAGGGACTTAGCTATTAATTACTAAATAGTCACGAGAGATGAGACAGCCAGGGGAAAGACAAACTTCATGTGTGGGCACAGTCCTGGATGGTCTGAGGTACCTCTCTCAGTCAGGGCGATCAGGGAGATACAGGCAAGGGTTTAAGGAAGCTTCTAGGACAAAGGTGGACAATGGTGAAGAATTTAGGGTCTTGGAACAAATCAGAATATGACTTTCTGATGAGACACGGCTAGTTAGTAGAGATGACAGTAGAGACTGGGAAGTTTGTTCCCATGTGCTTCCAAGGTAAAGAGTCAGGGTTAATAGGCCAAATTCTAGAAGGGGCAGGCTTGTTGTGAACGAATACTTCCAATCTATAGGAACGGCAAAGAGTCTTGCCAGAAGAATGGGGACCAAATGCTTTGTCAGGGGCTTTTGTTTCCTCCAAGACCAGCGATGGACATCTGATAAGACCAGGTAATCGGATCGTGCTTCCCCAGAGACAAGTGGATCCTTACGGGCTCTGAGCATGGGGCCCTCCCTTCATACCTCTACCATCCCGCAGGAATTAGCACCTGTACTTCTTCCAAACCCACAATGCTGCCGTTGCCCTGAGCGGCAAACTCCAGCAAAAACAAACAAACAACAACAAAACGGGGCGGGGGGAACTTTCTTCATAGGCCAGAGTGCAGACTGAACATCCTACTTCTGAAGGTCAGGGAGCTTACAAAAGGATTCCGTTCTCTGCCCCAACCCCCACAGAGGTGCCCTGAGCTTTCTCAGAATACTGGGGTTATGCAAATCAGAAGCAGGGTGCAGTATCTGGGATCCAAGACCTAACAACTATTAGAAATTCTGGGTCTCCCCAGCAATTCTGGGGAGCAGATGGTTTGGATTGTAACTCCATGGACATATGACACAATTTCTCCATCAATGACCTGGACATGGGCTGGCAAGATGGCTCAGTAGGTAAGTGTCCTTACCACCAAGCCTGGAGCTGTGTTTGATTCCTGGACCACCTTCTGCAAGTTGTCCCCTGATCACACATGGCTATGTCATGCCTACTCCCTCTCCAATAATAAGTGCATATACTTTTTTAAAAAACAAGGAATCTGGGTTTTTCCATGTCCTGATTGTAAGGACTTGCACTCAGAAGACACACTGACTCCTCCGACCCCCTCTCTGCCACCCCAGTAGAGATCTCTGTGTGACTCAGGGTGAGCTGGAAATCTTGCCTTCAGCTTTTGTGGCTGAAAACCTGTTTTTGGCAAAAAGTGAGGGTTCCTTGTCTGATAGACGGAGAGAGGAGCCTCTGATCTGTCAAAAGATGGGGTGGGAAGGAAGGCCTAGGAGAGATGGTCCCATGCGGCCCCTGCAAGTTTCCCCAAGACTATAGGAAGCCTTCCTTTCCTGGAATTTTCCTCTCTGCCCAGAGAAATTTAGTCAAGGAAAGCATGTCTGGGGAGGATCCTCCTCTTTTTGATGCTTGCTTTTTTTTTTTTTTTTGTCCCCTGCAAGGTCTTAAAGACAACTTGCAATCATCTCCTACATTTTGAACCCCCTAACTAGAAATACTAAGGTTCTTGTGACTCTTTCCCGGGGCATTTTAACCCTGAGTCGGCCCACACCCAAAAGGGTAGTTTTCCTTTCTCTGACCGGCAAGACTAGGGCACGGAAAAGGATGTTAATTGGGAAGCTCATGACTCGGGTCAGCTCAGGCCCTGTGGCTCTCTGAATTCCCTGAACTTCAGCGGATGGAGATGGTGAGGTGCCGGGTGGGGGGTGTGCCCTTCCTTCTCAGACACGGCGTGAAGGCCTTTGGGCAAGCAAGGGCAGCCGGTAGAAGGCACTCGCCCAGACTGAGAATAAAGTGTGTCCTGTTTCTGGGGGAGGGGAAGAGGGGCCAATGGTCCATGGCAAATATTTAGGAGCTGTTTTGCCAAGGGCTGCCTTCCTGGCCAAGAGTGTATTGATGGGGAAAACGGCAGCGCTGGCTTCAAGTGGTTAATTGGGAAGGCTGAGGCGCAAGGAAACTCAGTGTTCTCTCTCTGCCCCAGTTTTTAAGACTTTGCCGGCATCCCCACTAAGCAGGCTGCAGCGGTGGCATAGCACATTAACCCCAGCAGAGCGCTTTCTCCAACATTGTTCAGAGGTACGGACCCACGAGGGAGAAGAGACAGGAGCATTCTCACATTGAAAGCCCTGGGATCCTCAAAGTGTCCACCGCTGTGGCCAGACCCCTGACTGAAATGGGGCGCTGAAAGGAAAAGTTACTTCTCTCTTCAGTAAGAGGAAGGCAGCACAGCCGGCCCAACAGGCTGGGTGTGTGTCCCAAGCGGATCTGATGTGACTGTTCTAAGCGGGCGCACCAGAACCACTAGCCCACAGTCAACCTCGGCTGCCACTTTGAATCCTAACAAGGACAGGATCAGAGGGACCGGCCAGAAGCACCCCCTCCCCTTCTGCAGACTGTCAGGCAATGTCCCCAGGACTTGCCAGTGGGTTATAGACTGCCCCCAAGGTCTTGGCAAAGGGAGAGAGAAAGACATTATCAGCCAGACCTAACCCGAGGTTGGGCCCCGCCATGGGTCATGCTACCCCAGAACTCACATAACCATCTTCTCCTCGCAGTGTGGGTACTTTGGCTTCATTTCCAGCTTCTTCACGTCGCTGTAGCGGATCTTGGGCCCCTTCCGGGAACACTTACACTTGGACCCTGCGGGAGAGCACGGCCGGGCTGCTGAGTCGCCGAAAGGGTCTCCGCGACCACCCAAGGTGCCCACCCGGGACCTCCCCGGGTTCCAGGATGCCTAGATGATGCTTGAGCTCCCTAGGATGGGACAGAACCGCGACAGAGGGCCCTCGCGGCACTCACCGTCCACTCGCGAGGCGCACAGCGCCAGGAGCAGCAGGAACAGCGCGGCCGCCAGGAGCCTCATGTTGGCCGGAGGGGCGCGACGGGGAGCAGGGAGACGAGGAGGGCGCCGGCCTGTTCGTGCGGCGGCCGGGGGATGCCGCCCGGTTCGGTTCTCGGTTTCAAGCACGCCTCTCTCTGCTCGGCTCGCTCCGGCTGCGCCCGTCGATGGGTGCTCCTGCCGTCTGTCGCGGTGCTGCGCTGCGCTTGGCGCTGGGTGCTGCGGTCTCCCCACAGCTTCCCTCCGCCCACCCTGGCCTCTTTTAAATTCGCTCCTGCCCTCTCGGAGAGCGAGCTCATTAATATGCAGAACCACTCGGTGACTCACTGAGATTTCTCAATGTGGTGGGGGGAGGAGATCTCCCAGCCCGCCCTGCCGCCCGCCCCGGACCCATCGCGATCCCAGCGGCGCACACTCGGAGCCACGCGCGCACACACGCACACACTCACATCCGCTACCCTCTCACTCTGCAGCACGCCCGCCTTCACGCACTTGCACACCCATACCTCCGAGCCACTGCCCTGCCTTATTGAAGGTCAGGCGGGAGCACCGCCTGCTGAAGGGAGCTGCTTTTCTGTTTCCTGTGGACACTTCTCAGGCCACACAGGTTTACTGACTGAAGCCACCGAGAGACCAAGCCTGGCTCACATCCTAGAGTTTTCAAGCAGGTGCTAAGGGAAAATGCCAGCAGGCCCGCCCCCTGCGGTGTTGGTCTCTTTTGTGCCTGCTGGCCTCGTGGTCCGAGCTCAAGGCCAGGTGGGGTTAGGGGCTCATCACAGGTTGTATAAGCCTTTGATTGAGTCACTGGTTCACGGAGCGGGCGATGGTGGTGATGGGTGAGGAGTGGAGAGGACTAGCAACTCCTAGAAGGGGTCTAAAGTATGGTGTTCATAGGTGACTATCCAGGGGCTGTGGAGAATTCGGGGTACTTGTCACATACATCCATAAGAATCTGTAAAGCCAGGTAGAGCCCAGTAGGCAGCTATGACCATGGTAATGGAAGGCGGTAGCACCTTGTGAACATTGCACCACGGTGGTGGATGAAATTCCACCCTGCCCCACTATTCAACAGCACATGACTCTCCATTAAAAGGCTTCTATTCACTCTCTGTAAACCTGTAGGTGGTCATAGCGCCCGTCCAAGGTACCTGTGAGAAGGACATAGAATCATGCAGGGCAGTTATCAGGATGTGCAACTCCGTACTCAGACGATGGTACTTAACAGCATCTTCATGTATATATTTTATATGTCACTTTGACTGGGACAACGTCCCTTAAATTGGTACTTTTAAGTTGTTCATTCGCCAGTGCAGAAACAGGCACAGCAAGGAAGAAACACCTCATCCAAAGTTCTAGAACCAGGGAGCAGGTGACTAAGCCAGGGGCATCTATGGATAGGACTGCAGAGTAGTCCTACCACTCTACTGTCTTCAAGTCCCTGCATTCTGGTGAAGCACTGCTTTGAGAGACCCAGAGACAGGGGCCAGGTATCTTAGGCTCGTGGAGGGTTAGCCTTGGCTCCCAGGCCAGGGCTTGCTCCTTGGTGTGTTGTTAGCCTGGAAGTCCCTAGGGGTACAAGTATCCAGAGGGGCTTCTGGGTGGGAGGTGGTAGTTGACTAACTGCAGAAGCTGTGCTTTCTCTTCTCATCTGTGCGACTCTAGGGGAAGCTGTACTTAAACAGTAAGCACAACCCACGCCCGCCATTGCGCCTGTCCTTAAAGTCCGGCTGGGATTGGGACACTGGGCTCAGCAGAGGGAATGCAAGATGATCTTTGCTATTTATCATGTTAAAAGATTAAAATTTGGGCTAGACCCAGGTTTAATTCCCAGCCCCTACAGTTGTCTGTAATTCCAGTTCCAGGGGATCTGACACACTCACACAGACATACATGCAGGCAGAACACCAGTGTACACAAAATAAAAGTAAATATATTTTTAAAAAGATCAGACTTTGTTTTTATTCATGTATAGCAACATGGGTTTGTTTCAGAAAAATAAGAAAACGGGCAGTTTTCACCACTCAGAGGTCTACACCAAGATGAAAATGGCACCATCTTTGGGGTTTGAATGCATTCGTACAGCCGAGAGCCCCTGCATGTCTGGTGTGATGATCTGCCTATTGTATCATTCTGTAGGCCGGTCTTGCTTCCTGTCTCCTTAAAGATGGTGTTATTTGAAACCATGTAAGTACACTTGCCAAGAGATCTGTGTCTGACTTTAGTTGATCTTCATGTGACTTTGGGCAGATGATTCTTTTATGTCTCAGTTTCCCTCATCTGTGAAAGGGCATGATAAAGGTAGTTCCTGCACAGTGAGGGAGAAAAGTCTAACAATGGCTGTCTCCCAATGGAAAGTCCAAGAATCCAATAACTGCTGTTTGTCCACGAGGCTGGATGTCTCAGCTAATCTTTAGTACACATCAGAATCCCCAAGAAGGCTCTAACACCCGCCTCAACAGCAGGTTATCGCAACTTGGCATGAGAATGAGGGCAGGCAGGCAGAAGGCAAAAGCTGCTTTCTTCCATCTCTTTTATGTAGGCTGCCATGAGAGGGTGTGGCCCAGATTTAGGCAGGGTCTTCTGACCCCAAATGATCTGGATGTAAGATGTGTCTTCCTTCCTCAAATGATTCAGTTAACTAAAGATCACTCACAGCTATTCCTAGCTGTTTGGGTTTTAACTCAATTCCAGACGTAGTCAAGTTGACAACTGAGAATAGCCATCACAGGGAGGAAACTACACCTGAGAATTTGGTTACCGTTTTCTTTTTACACTCACTGAGCACCGACTATGGGCTAGGTTCAGTGCATGTACTGGGGACTTAAAATGAACAAGTATATGTACCTGTTCCCAGGGGTCTATAGCACCCACCACAATCATGGCATAAGTGTGTAAATTCCTTAGAGGTAGACACCACTAAGAAGCTGGTACCGTGTGACGTGATTCTGGACAGCGTAGGGATGCCTTTCTAGATGAAGCGATCACTGGACTGGCTGTGGAGGATGATAAGATGGCCGACAGGGGAGGAAAGCCATTCCTATGGCTCACAAACCCTTCTGCTCCCATGACAATCTTCTGTGGGGTGACCCTGCTCCAAGCCCTTCCCTGGTTCCTGATCTCATTCAGAGCCCTGGCCGAATACCCAACAGTGCCTACTTCCGTTGGCCAGCCAGCATCCCACCCCCTGGGTATGCTTGGTGACCCTGCCTTAACTTATCTCTCTGGCTACAGTGTTCCCAGCTGGGGAATCTTTGCTCTCCAGCCCTCTTGCCCACAGTTTGTTCTTCCCAGCATCACCTCCTCATCCTCCCTGCCCGTGTCCATCCCTCAGACTGAAGCACTCCATGCTTTCTGGCAGCCTAGCAGCAGCTGCTTTCTGTGCGGTAACTGGTTTAGGTACTGCGCAGGCTACCACGACAGGCAGTGTTGCTTTCATGTTCATTGCTAGTGTACTGTAGGGGAACTTCTCAGTCATCTCCATCTTCAGCGTCCTCAGGTGAGATCTGTGTGCAGCATAGCCTCAAGATGGTTTGAATGAAAATATCCCCCACAGACTAAGGCGTTTGAGTACTCGTTCCCCAGTTGGTGGCGCTGTTTGCATAGGTTCAGGGGGAGTGGCTTTGCTGGAGGAAGTACGTCACTGGGTAGGGGCGGGGTTTGAAGTTGCAAAAACCTTGCTTTATTTCCAGGAGCATCCTTTTGATCCGTGCTGTGGTGCGAGATCTGGATTCTTTCTCTACTTCTGCCGTCAAGTTTGTTGCGTGTTGTGGTGTCTCAGCTACGTCAGACTCTTACCCCTCTGGAGCGGTAAGGTAAGTAAACCCTTCCTTGTCTAAGTTGTCTTGGCCTTGGTGTTTGATCACAATTGAAGAGTAGATAATACAGCCTCATTCTGTATCCATCGGGTAAATAGGAGCGTGCTTCAGGCAGTAGGTAAGGCTGCAGAGAACATTGCTGAACCAAGGCTGTGCAGAGTAAGAGGCTATGCGTGAGAATGTGCGCACATGCGTGTATTGGAGGAGAGAAAGGGGCGCGTGTGGTAGCCGGGGAAAGCCCGTTCTGTCTCTAGCATTTGTTTCAAAACAGCGGTGGCCGGGAGGAAGAACGCAATAGCTTTCCTGAGGGCTGTAGCTCTCCACCCAGGGACCACTACTTGGTCTGCTGGGAGGTGGGGCTTCGTCATGGCTGCCTTCCAACCCTGCAAACGAGAAGATGAGGAGATTCCCTCTTGACCCCAAGCTCTCTCCATGACTGGCTTTCTTAGCAGGAGAGTCTCTCTGCTCTGATGGGACAGGAATCCTAGAATCAAGCACTCGGAGAGGTGTAGGCCTCATTTACCCTGATAGTACATAGAGGGAAACTGAGGCCTAGGAAGGTGGTGGACTTTCACACAAGGTCAAAACAGGACATTAGTGTTAGCCGTGATCCTGTTTCTATGTCCTCTCCCTAGATATTTAAGTGAGAGAG
>NW_021604656.1:5284836-5383411 GCF_004785775.1 Grammomys surdaster
TAGAAGGCTCTCTCTCTCTCTCTCTCTCTCTCTCTCTCTCTCTCTCTCTCTCTCTCTCTCTCTCTGTGTGTGTGTGTGTGTGTGTGATTGATTCAAGCTGGAGTCTTCTGGGAAGAGAGAACCTCAGTTGAGAAATTGCATCCACCAGATTGGCCTGTCGGCAAGTCCAGGAGGTATTTTATTGATTACTGATTGATATGGGAGGGCCTAGCTCGCTGCAGGGCAGGTGGTCTGAACTGTGTGAGAAAGCAGGCTGGGCAGCCATGAGGAGCAAGTCAGTGAGCAGTACCCCTCCCTGATCTCTGCGTCAGTTCACATCTCGAGTTCCTGTCCTGACTTCCCTTCGTGATGTACTGTGATCCAGACATGTGATCCAACTAAGCCTTCTTCCCTACAGGTAGGTTTCGGCCAGTGTTTAATCACACCAACAGAGATTAAACTAACACACTACTTCCATGTACTGCAGCTCCTCCTTGTGCCTGGTAGCCTGTGTGTCTCTTTCTGAGTGTGACCCCAGCCTGTGGGGTGCCAGGTAGGGTGTGCCTCCTTTGCTGGCCTCCTCTAGCCACAGACCTGTGTTTCTAGTCCACTCCCTAGGGTCTTACTCTGAGGTGGAGGAGACAAAGAGCTGAGGTCCCCCAGGACAGATCTTGGCTTGTTCTTTATACTGGAGATATTTAGGTTTTCTGAATCACTTATAACTGGAGGGGATGGTACTGGGGACAGCCAAATGACATTGGTTTACACCCTGTGGCAGAAGAAGGGTTATTATACTCAGACACGTTAGCAGGAATACTCTGAAGAATCTACCCAAACATGGCAGAAAATGCTGGAAACATCTAAGATGTGTCAGTGAATGTTTATTTATTCTGCTACTTACTTACCCAGCAAATAGGTATCTTACTATCTTTTTTGTTTGTTTGTTTGTTTTGTTTTTTTGTTTTTTGAGACAGGGTTTCTCTGTGTAGCCCTGGCTGTCCTGGAACTCACTCTGTAGATCGGGCTGTCCTTGAACTCAGAAATCTGCTTGCCTCTGCCTTCCAAGTGCTGGGATTAAAGGCGTGCGCCACCACTGCCCGGCTTATCTTACTATCTTAATACAGAAAAATGCTTTTAGTGAAGGCCTTAACCTACTCATGATCGAGAGACAGTTCCAGGAGAAATAATTATCAAACAATTCACAAAGGCACACGTCTTTATTAGTGGGCACAGACAGACAGTAATGGTGTGGTGTCATGTTTACAGTCATATTGTATCTAGCCAGGAACCACTTATCCAGCAGTGTCCAAAGGGAGCGTCAGTGGGAAGACCCACCGAGGACTGGGCATGAGGTACTGGAAATTATATTTATAGTGTGCATGCCCACGAGGTCTATGAATTCACCCCATTCACTTGAAAAAAACTTATTTAAAAATCTGTAACAAAGTCAGTGTGGTGGCTTAAACCTTTAATCTTAGCACTTGGGGGGCAGAGGCAGGTGGATCTCTGAGAGTTGGAGACCAACCTGGTTTACATATCAAGTTCCAGGACAGCTAGAGCTACCTAACAGAGACCTTGCCTTAAGAAATAATAATAAATAAATAAAAATTAAAATTAAAAAATCTGTAACAGAAGACCATACCGTTCAACGATATGCCTTTGTGTCTGCATGCACAGCTATGCAGGATTGAGCCGCTAAGGAAAGAGCCGAAAGACTCGTAGGCTGGTCTGAGGATCCTGCTTACAGCGACTGTAGGATTCTGCATGGTCACACCTGAAGAAACAGGGAAGGCTTTTATTTAAATGGCGACAGGTACGTCAAGTAGTAAGGTCTATATAGAGGGTGGCAAAGAAAGGGACTCAAGAGTTCTTCTCTGAGACGTGGAAGGTTAGATGTCATAGAATTTATCAGAGCGATCTTATAGAAACCCAGGAGCCCCATAAGACCACCTAGCGCTCCTTGGCCTGGGTGTCAGGTAGGTGGGGCTTTGTGGCAGATATTGCAGAAGAGGGGGGACTTTGGTGGACAGGGCCAGGCTCAGGGACCCAGCCTTGTCAGCCTTGTCTTCAGAATTGACCCTATTTGCACAACCCACCCCATGTGGCTGAATCCTGCCTCACCCTGTCTTGCCGTCTTTGGGCTTCTCTTGGTGGCTGTACTTTATGGTGACACAGACTGATGGCCAAGCCAAGCCCTCTCCTGATTTCCATGTGTCTGGTAACGCCCCTTGCTAGTCTGCCATGCAACCCTGTGTCTAACCAAACCATTTATTCTTTGGGTTTTTTTTTTTAAACTGCTTTCCACCCTAAACCCTTGGAGGCTGTGTGTGTGTGTGTAGCTGGCTCTTCTGAGTCCTTGGATGTTTGTTCCTGTTACCTTCCAGAATCTTGGCCTTCATGGATTTGAGTGTTTACTGGGACAGGTTGCTCTGTGGCTTTCTTGTTTACTCTGGTGCCCTAATATGAGCATCGAGCCCAACACACAGTAGGTGCTTGTTTACTGCTCTTGTTGATGCTCAGGAGAGCAGAGCCTGAAAATGAGGCAGACTAAAGTCTCAGGCACTAGCCACCCTTATTCAGAGCATCAGACAGTTTACACTCTGAGGGTTAAAACTAGTCACCCAAGTAAAGCGTCCAGTCACAAGGACAAGCCTCAGGTAGCAAACACATGTTTTCCCACAGAAGCATGTAAACAAATAACAATAGCCAGCTGTCATGGGTAATCTAAAGTGAACTCTCTCCTGTCCACTACACCTGAGAGGGACACGGAAGCACATTCCAAGAACAACCCGTGTTATTGGAGGGACAGGTTATGAGACTCTTGTCTACATTCACACAGGGTCTCAGGAATCTCCTCCCACAGCTTCGTTCAGGGACTGTGTTCTGATAGGTGCCCAGTGAAGGAATGACCAGGCGGACCACGAGAACATGGATGCAGTTTTCCCTTTATTGCCTTCTGGTGGGTTATGGAGCCAGACTTCCCAGTTTAGAATCCTATTTGGCAACCCCGGGCCTTTATGGCTGGGTGGTCAAAAAAGGATTAATAACAGTAACAGATAATAAATAAAGCTGTGGTGAGGACTAAATGGGCGGACACGGGATATGCGTGTCGTGCAATACCTTGTCATGTGGAATCTGATGCACAGAAGTCACAGGAGAGCACTCAGCCTCCTGAGCTCCAGCGGGGGCCATGAGTTCATTTGGCTGTGTTCTTTTCCTTTACAGTAAATGCTTAGGTAGCACTCTCGTGTCAGGGATTGTTCTGAGGGATACACAAATATTAATTTACTTCTCATAACATCTGCCTCATTTGGAGAAGAAGGGGAAACTGAGGCACAGGCCTCAGAGCTGAGATTCAGATCTGAGCAGCCTGGCTCTGGAGTCCTGCCATGTGCCATCTCCCAGGAGTAAGAGGGTTGTTCCCCACCAACCCATCCTCTTCCCTAGGAAGTGATGCTGCCATGTGTGGGTGCTTTCCCTTTAAGGCACTCCAGAGCTCCCATCCAGTTGGGCTGCCAGAGTCAGCAAAAAGAAGACAGGATGCCCATGTGCTACCTGGGACTTTCTCATGTTCAGAATCATCAGTTGCTAATCAGAACTTCAAATGGAACAGAATGTCCTGGATTTTAACTGACGTCCCTGAGTCCTACACCAGAGGGTAATGACATGATTTGGGTCTCCCCTCTTTTGAGAAGATTCTTAAATCTCTGGTATCTGGCTGGGCAGGGCTGGGAGGAGGGACAGGCATTCTGTGAACTTTTGTAGGCACTGTTGGCTTTCCTGATGCAACAAAGAGGGAGAGGCAGGGTGACCAGGCTGGCACGCAGGAGAGATGTGCCAGGGTACGCAACAGCTTAGCCACATTTGGGGTGGGGAACGTCAAGGGATAACACCAGATCACTGGAGTGTAGAGTTGGAATCATGGGAACAGTGTGAGGATCTCCATGGCAGCAGTGTGAGGATCACCATGGGAACAGTGTGAGGCTCACCATGGGAACAGTGTGAGGATCACCATGGGAACAGTGTGAGGATCACCATGGGAACAGTGTGAGGCTCACCTTGGGAACAGTATGAGGCTCACCATGGGAACAGTGTGAGGATCACCATGGGAACAGTGAGGCTCACCATGGGGACAGTGTGAGACTCACCATGGGAACAGTGTGAGACTCACCATGGGAACAGTCTGAGGCTCACCTTGGGAACAGTATGAGGCTCACCATGGGAACAGTGTGAGGCTCACCATGGGAACAGTGTGAGGATCACCATGGGAACAGTGTGAGGCTCACCATGGGAACAGTGTGAGGTTCACCATGGGAACAGTGTGAGGATCACTAGGGGAACAGCGTGGAGCTCACTATGGAGAATCACCCTGGCTGCTCGAGGTGTGGACTGCTGAGAGAGTCCTACTTTAGCCCAGACTTCAAGGACCCAGGCACTGTGTTGTTCCCACAAGCCTTGTGGGAAGAACTCTGGCAGTGTGGGAAGGAGAGCTGGCAGGAGGGGGTTGAGACAGGAGAAGTCTTGCTGACAGCTGAGAAGTTGGTCTCTCTTTCTTGGAATTCTTGGCCCTTTCTTGAAAAATATAATGTAGAAAAATATAATGCAGCCAGGGAAAATTATTAAGAGCCAGGCATTTGTGACGTTGGTGCTTTTTGGTTAAGGACCTTCTGTCTGGAATGTCTACTGTTAGAGCCAGGAGCCCCTGGAGAGAGGAAGTGACTGGCTTTGGGCTGAGAGGTGACAAATTTGCATTGAAATCAGCATTTGGCTGTGCAGGTTGGAGAACAGCCTCGAAGCCTCACCCACCAGGTGAATGTCCATTAGCCTTGACTAATCTCAGACTACTGAGAGATGGTGCAATTTGGTGTCTTAGCGACGACTCACTTGCTTCGACCAGGTTCTTAACAGCGAGCGATTTAAGGTCATAAAAGAATTGTCATTAACAGCTCCCGGGAGCCAAGAACTCAGCCCAGATTTTAAGCACATAATGGAATCATATCAAAAGCAAGAGGGGCGGCAGGATTCATAAATCCTCCAAGTGCAAAATCTGTCCATTGTGACATTTGTGCTGAAGGGAAACCAGATGTGGATGCTGGGAGCAGGGGCAGGAGGGAGAGATGCTAAGCAAGGGCCTCTCGGCAAAGGTGGGAGCCCCTGCTTCAAGTTGGCTCAGGCTATGGCCTGCACATCTCTGCTGGAAGTCAGATTTGAAAGGCAGAGGTTACATGGGTTGGACTAACAGACCTTTCACAAGATTCTGTGGTCGTGCCTTTGAAGGCTCAACACTTGGCATGACTCTTTCAAATGTGTTTAGAGACTCAGTGTGTTCATTCCGAAGAGGAATAAAACACAGCAGCAAAGGCATGGCTGTGTTCACTGGAAATGAGCAAGAAACATACCAGGCAAGGCTGCCATTCTTCTGCTGGGATGGGGGATGGATTGTGTTGCATTGCAGAACCCAAGCCAGCAGCTTCTTGGAGGTCTGTTGGGGAGAGGAGTCCCAGGCCAGCAGCCTGGAGAGATATTGTGGGTTCAGGAGAGCATTCCTGAACAGGTAGTTGAGACCGACTTTTAAGGACAGGTGATACCTCCATGAGGAGAGGAGAGGCACAGAGAGACTGAGAGAGAGGGGCGGGTGGTGCTCAGGGAGGTACCGGCAAGAGTCTTGAATGCTGGTATCAGGACCTGATTGTAGTGGAAAATTGGGTTTGGTGCTTGAGGCCATTGCAACACTTATTACATAAAATGACAAATGAAACAAACAAGTCAATATAAGCAAAACAAAAACCAAACCAAACAAACAAAACAAGGCAAACCATGCCAGTCCCACCACTCTGAAACCAGTACAGCAACCTGGCAGAAAGAGTACCCTGTACCTTCTTCCGTCTTTCTGAGATCTAGCCCAGGCTGTCCTTACTTGGAGAGGTTTTTGTTAATTACAGCCTTTAATACTCCCCCCAAATCTTTGTTTGGTATATGTCATTCCTACTTTGAACACCTGGAGAGGCTTGACAGGACCCTGGGATCAGATGCAGGCTTTGTGAAAGATGTGTGAGCCCCAGCTTGGTGGTTTGAAGTTTGGGGGGGTTGCAATCATTTTCTCTAGTGTCCATCTGCAGGATGGGTTTAGGAAACCCTCAGAGCTCATCCCCCTCCCCCAGCCACGTGCCACCTCCTGTCACAAGAGTGAACTGTGTCAAGGCCTCTGGCAGGAGACTGGGCTGACTATAGTCATTGAGGCTCTGGGCTCAGTCCACTGGGGTTCCAGGGAGGTTTCCAAACATTGTTATTCAGAAGGTCTGGAGTTTTGAAGTACCAGCTCACCACAGCTTGGTTTCTATAATGAAGATAACATTCCTGCCTCTGGGTTTTGCAATAGCTGCCCCCTCTCAGTGGTGGCTCCAGTCTTGTTATGTGCAGTTTGAAAGTTGGAGGTCTCATGGGTTGTAAGTATGAACGACTTTACAGCTGTCTCTTCAAACCCAGTCTATTGTCTTCTTTTGATGCCGAACATTCCCAGATGTTCCTTTATCAGAAGCAGGGCAGGGGATGCTTTTTCATACGTGCCAGGAGAGTTGGCACTTGGAATGTTCCTTCTAGGGATCCTTACAGGGTAAAGCATATTCAGGGGAAAGGCTAGGCCCCTGTGACAGCTTCCCCTGTCATCGGTCTCTCTTCTCCCCTCCTCTCTTCCATATCACTCACTGTTCAAAGCATGGCAGCCCTCTGGCAAGGGTTTGGGAGGAGAGACTTTTCTCACTGCCTCTGCCCACAGGACCTGACTTTGGCAGGCAGCCTGTGGGTGCTGGGGAGTATTGTATGGTCCCTGCGTGCCTTTACTTTGTGTCTGGGCTTATAAAACTGTTTGGAGATACCATGAACACACCACACTCCCCTTGAAAAATCACTTGTGTTTGTAGATTTTTGTTTTTTAAATGAAGGCACCTGGTTTGCTTAAATTCACGACTTTAAAATGTCTGAGGGCCGAGGGCTGAGTTTGTGGAGGAGAACAGAGGCGTGCTGAGGGATTATAAAGCTTGAGTGGTTCCAGGGCCGCTGCTGGCCTGCCTGCTCCTTCCCCCCACCTGGCCTAGCCTGCGTCCTCCCTGCTTGGGTGCACGCTTTGTAGGAAAGACAATAGCTTGGCAGTGTGCGGCTGTTGGCAGGGCAGCTCACAGTAGGCATTTTCCATAGTGGCCCCCACTGCTCTTTCTGAAGCTCAGCCTGGAGATGGGGAGGGCTGCGAGAGGGTGGTGTGGGCACCTCCCAGACATGGCTGCTGGTAAGAGCCTGCCCTTCCTTTTAACATCTACCCCCTGTTCAATCTGGAAGATACTGGCAAAATGGAGTCTTGTTGCTTATACCAGTGACCTGAACAATCACCCTTTGGTGGCCTCTTCTGATCTCTCTATCTTGTTGTTGCTGCTGCTGCTCCTTCTGCTCCTTCTGCTCCCCCTCCTCCTATCGATCCTCCTCCCCATACTCCTCCTTCCCCTCCACTTCCTCCCCTCTTCTTCCCTACTCCTCCTCCCCCTCCTCTCCCTATTCTTCCTCCCCTCCTCTCCCTATTCTTCCTTCCCTCCTCTCCCTCCTCCTCTTCTTCCTCCCCTTCTCCTCCCCCCTCCTTTCCCTCTTCCTCTTCCTCCTCCTCCTCCTGACTATGTTAAGTTCTTAGTATCCATATTCCAGAGGGCAGAGCCAGGGTTTCTAGAGTTTGATGACTACAGAATCAAACACACAGGACACCCTCAGGGGACACTGGTCAACCACAGCACCTTGTTTTTCTTCTTTGAGAGACTCAGTCACATCTGGATCTTTGTGCTGTAACCCTGAGAATCAACCTCAGTCATAACCACATGTCACAGTCTTGGGCCACAGTGAATAGACACTTAACATTTATGAATGTCGGCAGGTACAGCTGACCTAGGAAACGAAGGGGCTTTGATGGGCCTGGGCAGCAATATCACTGGGTGGAGCAGCATCTGCAGTTCCCAGCTTGTTTCAAGAGGTGTGTTGGGGATGATGTGTGGGAGGCAGTGACTTGTGACAGATAAGCAATGGCCCATTTCTATAGGAATTTGATCGCTACCCTGGGCCACAAGATACCTGACCACAGGAACCATGCCATTTCATTGTCTAGGGGCTTGCTAAAATATCACTGAGTAAATGGATACTCCCCTGGAGGGCCCAACCTGGGTGAGGAATGAGGCTTGTTCAAGAGCAGGAGAGACACTCTAAGCCACAGTCCCCTCAGTGGTCAAGGAGGACAGGTGGGAAGTGTCACCATGGTGTCTTTGGCCTTGGGTCTAATGACTAGGGTTTAGGCAACAGCGCCTTTTAAGTTTTTGGCACTTGCTGAGATGGCAACTCTCTAACTGTGGAATGGCTCTCTGTTTAAACTTCTCTATGGGGGAAATGCCTTCATTTGGGGATTCTTGGATGGACTCGAAAAGTCTGGGGAAACTTGGAAGGTCAGGGCTCTAAGCTCTGTCAGAATCCAGAGCTGGTGGTAAATGACGAGACAGGGAGGGTTAGAACCAAACAGTTCTCAGTTCAGATCTTGCTCTCTAATAACCTGTGCTACTTTGGCAGGTTACCCAGACTCTTGAACTTCAGTGTCCTGCTTTGTCAAGTGGGGGCAGTTCAGTCCCCAGGTAGGATGCCTGTAGAGAGTACATGATGATAGTCTGAGAGCCTGGGGAAGCCTGGACTAGAGGCACGGTTGGCCTTTCACCTGTGTGCTCTTCCCCCAGCTGCCTCCACGAGGAAGGGGGAAATACCGGAGAGATCAGTGAAGGAGGACAAGGGCTGCAAAGCTTGTCCAAACCGAGGCTTCCTTCTCTCCGGCACCACAGCTGGGAGGGAGCCCGAGAACCTCATCTGATGGTTTTTTGGCGGGGGAAGTACCCATTCATGCATGGCCTTACGTAAGTCTTTGTCTTTCTGTTAGACCAGCCCCCTGATCCTTAGAGCCATTCAAAGACAAGGAATCTACAGTGGAGAACTAGGAAAGGTATCAGGACTTAGAACCCCGGTCTCTTAACCTCCAATCTAGGACACCAGGCCTTGGGTTTATGGACATTCTCTTAGACCTCGTTTCCAAATAGTCCTTTTTTCCCATCTAACATCTTGACACAGTGATATCATAGATGAAGCTGTCACTCCCTCACCCAGCCGTGCATCCATATATCTCCAGCTGTGTGTAGCACAGGCAGGGCCTTTGCTCAAGACCACTGAGAACTGTCATTCTCATTAGTGATGGCTGATCTTAGTTGTCAACTTGGAACACCTGGGAAGGGCAGGGCGACCCTCAATTCAGAAACTGCCTCCATTAGATTTGCCTGTACTCAGGTCTGTGGGGGCATTTTCTCGATTGCTAATTGATATACAAGGCCCAGCCCACCGTGGGTGGTACCATCCCTAGGCAGGTGGGTCTGAGCTGCATAGGAAAGAAAGCAGAAACTGAGCCTGTGAGCATAGTAGGAAGCAGCACGCTTTAAGCTCTTTCCTCGGCTCTTGTCAGGAATGGACTATCCTGTTAGCTAAAACAAATAAAACAAACAACGAAAATCCCCCCAAAACCTTACTTCACAATGTTGCTTTTGGTCATGGTGTTTATCACAGCAATAGAAAGCAAACTAGAACACCATTACATCACTTTGGAGCTAGATGATGTGAGTCCTATATTCAGAGTCTACCAATGGGCATGCACTGCTGGCCAGGGATGCAGGGTGACCAGTGAATAGAGGCTACTTGCCAGAGATGTTGTACTGCCACCAGATGAACACCACTGACCAGAGATACTGAATCATCCGTCCAAGGACGCCACTTAGCAGGTTAGCAAAACAGTCACTCATTATGTCTCTCATATTGGAAACCTTAGTTTGGCTAAGCAGACCTGAAGCTTAGCTAGCACTTGTGAGGGTGTTGCTTGGTGACAGCGGAGGAGGGGGAGAGAGAACAGGAGGTCTGAATGGAGGTGGGCTTGGGTGCTCGTCCTGGCTCTGTCCCTTAGGTATATAAACTTTCTGAATCTCGTCCCCTCAGTTGAAGGTTCTGCGGTCAGCCCATTTAGCTTGTAGAGATACTGTGATGGTTACCTGAAGAATAGCCTATAGTGTGCACAGTATAACAAAAGGTACACAGTATACATGCTAGACCTGTTCCTTCTCATCAGCATCATTCACTTCTTTATGCAACATGAGTTGGGTCTAGTTGCCTTATGAAGCAACGGGCAGGTACAGTCAACAGCATAATGGTTTAGTAATCTCCTACCGAAGGGCCCTTGGGTACCAGTCCTCTGCACTCTGGTCACCAAAAGTGAATACAGTCATGACTGGACATGCTTTCAGGCACCCTGCCTGTCAGTCATTGGATCCCTTACCCCATCCACACTTGCCTCACAGGAGCCTATGCATTGGAAGGTTGGGCTGAAAAGCAAACTGTCACAACCCTTGGCCTATTGGGCTAACAGTCACCCAATTCTCTCTTCCTCCTCTTCCTCCTCTTCTTTCTCCTCCTTTTCCTCCTCTTCTTCCTCCTCCTCCTCTTCTTCCTCCTCTTCCTCTTCTTCCTCCCCCTCCTCTTCCTCTTCTTCCTCCTCCTCTTCCTTCTTCCTCCTCCTTCTCCTTCTCCTTCTCCTCCTCTTCCTCCTCCTCCTCCTCCTCCTCCTCATGTAAAGACATTTTATATACAACATTTAAAAGTGTCCATGAACATTTCATATATTTGATTTCCATGACTGGAGCACTGGGGATATTTTTTCTGAGAATATTTTATGAGAGAGAGAGAGAGAGAGAGAGAGAGAGAGAGAGAAGTGATGAAGTGATAGCTGTTTATACTCAACTGGTAACCATAGAGATGAAATTCCACCAGATCAAAGTCAGAAGGTAATTAACTCCCTGCGAATTACAGTTGTTGAACTTATGCAAAGACACATGACTTCACTCATGGGCTAAGCAGCCAAGAGAAAGTGTCTGGGGGAAGGGAAAGGGCTACCAAGACTTAAACAGCAAAGCTGTGTCCCTTGTCCCTTCCTAGAGGGAAGGTCTCGAGGGGCCTGAGGTCTGACCTAAGGGCTTGGCCTCTGCAGCTGTCCGTCAAGTGAACCCTGATCCTTCCCCTTGTGTCCAGCCGTCTCTTTCCTGAGTCACAGGATGGACTCCATGGATGCAGTCTCTGAGGTGACCACATATGCTCTGGTGTTCATGAACTGGATAAAAGGATGGCCCATGGCCGACCACCTTGTCTTAACCGTGGTCTCTATTTGTCACCTTCCCACAGGCTCTATAAAGCAGGTGTGTGTGCGCGTGCATGTGTGTGTGTTTGCGTGTGCGTGTGTATGTGTAGGTTCTTCTCCTGTACGTATAAGCTGCCAAGCAACCCGACCCTCACACTCTACGTGTTACTAGATCAACTCTTCCTTGGTGACTCTTGGAGGTTGCATATCGTACCCGGTCATGGTCACCAGGCAGTGACAATCCCAGAATTGTCCTTCCCTTCTCTGTTCAGTGGATACCCTGCAGGACTTCAGCCTCCAGATACCCACATGGCAGCTTTTGGAGGACTGACTGTTCCCTTTGACGCAGTGCTGGGGTTGATGCACTTCGCAGGGGGCTGCAATCCAGCGCTACTTACTAGCTGTGAGACTTTGTGGAATTACTTAGTATTTCTATGACTCACTCTGTTTGAAAAAGAACAGGTCTGAGGAAGAGGAGGAGGAAGAGGAGGAGGAGGAGGAGGAGGAGGAGGAGGAGGTATCACATGTAGAACCTGCCAGCACAGTGCCCAGCATCTTGGGCCAGTTGGCTATGAAGCTCAGTTTGCCAGCAGGAAAACTAAAGCATACAGAAGGCAGGGGGCTTACCCAAAGCCTTTAAAAAAAAAAATCAGGCTGTTTGAGGAATAAAAGAGCCATTAAGTGACTTGGTTTTGACGGGAGAGAGAAGGACAGCTGACAGTTGGGAGGCAGGACAGGTGGACTAGGTAGGAAGGATGGACCGTTTGTGGGTGAGAGAACAAGACTTGGATGTGCCTGAGGAGGCAGAGGAAGGGCGGAACCACACCCTCTGTCTCTCCTTCCATTTCCTCTGGGTGTCACCTTGACCTGTCCCTGTGCAGGGAGCCTTGATGGAGTAGATACAGCCCCAGGACTGGCCTCAGTACTCCAAAGCTTGCCTGCCCAGGATCTCCGCAACCTCTCTGGGAAACTTGTGAAACTTCAGAAACTGTGGGCAGTTAGCACGGGGCCATGACCTTGGGAAGAGCCTGTTCTTTGTCCCTGCTATGACATATCTGCAAGGAAAAAAAAAATAATCCATTTGTCTTTCTATGTGTTCCTTGGGGCTCCGTGTGTCACTGTGCTGTGTTTTGGTTGCTAAGGATACCTCTGCTGGCCTCGCCACAGCGTCTCATGCTGGGAACTTGTCTTTGGCAGTTGATTGATTAAAAGTAGGTTAAACTAATAAGGTAGGAAAGATGCTTCCAGGCCTCCACAGCTCCAGGGCCATGTTGGCGGTTGCTGGAACGTTCCAACTGGAACCTGTTGAGAAGCAGATGAGTAATATGGTCTCTCAGTCTAGGTTGGGCAAGGCCTGTCCCCACATTCTCTGTGGGCTGCTCACTGCTCCCAAGGATCGGGGCTGCTGGGTCTGAGGACTCTGAGGTCAGGGGCAGGCAGCAGAGTACTAGGGTAGGGTCCTAGCAAGAATCCTAAATCGATACTCATCCTTTTCCCTTTGGCCATCAGTCTTTCAAAGCAATACCGCCCCCTAACCCCACCCCATTGGAATATCCCCAGGAATCTCATGCTGGGAGCCTGGTACCAGCCAGAGCGGGAGCTAACTTGTCTCCTGGAAAAAGAGCTCTGACAACTTTCAGACCATTTAGCCGGAGACACCAGAGCAGGGACAGCGTGGACAAGGTTGCGGATGACCATACCTTGACCAGAACTGCTTAGTTACAAATATGTGTGCCCTTCCCCCGTTTATTTATTTGCGTGTGTGTCACACATGGAGGTCTTGATAGGTTTTTTTTTTTTCCCCTTCCACCACGTGGGTCCTGGGGACTGAAGTCACATGATCAGGCTTGGTAGCAATGCCATTACCTGCTGAGCCCTCTCGCCAGCCCAGCGACTCTTGCTCTCTATTTAAGTCTAACCTCTGTCAGAACCCAGATGATGGACTTGGGGTTGTGGACATGGGCACTGAGCTCTTTGTTGTCTCTGGTGTGGCCATGTGGACTAGATTTCCTCTCTGCTTTTCATTTTGACTTTGTCCCTTTTACTGGTTTGTAAGACAAGAGTCTGAATCAGCTTGTTAGGGCAGCCAGGGCTCAGTCTCTGACCTTTACAACTCCAGTGACTCCTGGAGGTGTGGAGGTGCACCTTGGAACACAACTGGGGTCCTCTGGAGGGAACTTGGGTTGGGTGGAACTCCAGGGTCAAACATAATTAGAATATTTTCCTCCGTCCCAGGTTTCTAGCTCTTCTCAGTGGTCCTGTCCCATTGTTACGCTGACTCCCCTCTCCCACCTCTATTGGGCTTTAGAGCCAGTGAGCCTTTCAGAAAGCCTTAAAGCCCTAGCTTCTGCCTTCTACAACCTCCTCATCCCAGCTCCCCACTCATGTCAGGGCCTGACCAGGCCAAAAGGCATTTCGGTTTCAAAATTCCTGGGACCCCAAGTAAGGGCAGAAGTACTGAGTTTGAATCTGTAGTGGTTTGTATTCGCTTGACCCAGACAGTGGCACTGTTAGGTGTGGCCTTTTTGGAGTAGGTGTGTCACTGTGGGTATGGGCTTTAAGACCCTCATCCTAGCTGCCTGGGAGCCAGTCTTCTCCTGGCAGCCTTCAAATGAAAATATAAAACCCTCAGCTCCTCCTGAGCTATGCCTGCCTGGATGCTGCTATGCTCTCACCTTGATGATGATGGACTGAACCTCTGAACCTGTAAGCCAGCCCCAATTAGATGTCCTTATAAGAGTTGTCTTGGTCATGGTATCTGTTCACAGCAGTAAAACCCTAAGACAGAAGTCAGTATACTCACCTGCCCGTGGCCCTGGGTTTTAATGTTTCTTGGCTTTGGTTTCTCCAGTTTTACAAGGCACAGGTAACAATGCCCACCCCATAGGTTGACTTTGAGGGATGTCATCAATGTCAGCTCTCTTGTGCCGTGCCTGCCACTTAACACATGGTGGTGGGCTCAGATCTTCCCTCCAGCTCAGGGCAGGCACTCATCTTTAAGCCTCCTATATCCTCATAGTAGCTGGTGCCAAGCCAGAGCCTACGGTCAATAACATTGAGTCCCTACTGTGGTGAGAGTCAGCTTTGCTACACATGATAGGGTGACTTGTGGTTTTATCCTCATGTGCTGCTGTGTGCTGCTGGAAAAGCTGAGAAAATTCAGTGCGGCTGGTCATTTCCCATCCATGTGTTCACCAGCAGGCAAAGGGGAAACCAGCTGTTCCACATCCGTTAGTGAGTTTTACCATGAGGGTAGGGTATGTGCTTCTGAAGTCCCAGGGTAGAGACCAGTTTCCAAGGAGCTTTGTCCCTTGTCCCCGTAGAGAGTTGTGTGTGATGGCTTGGTCACCTCTTTTTTCCTGGAGCACCCTGGGACACCCGTGAGTCCTCGGGGTGTATATGGTTACTCCATCGAATGTCTGCTTTGTTGTTGTTGGAAAGTGCCATTTGCTCTCAGCTGGCCTTTGCAACCGTCACACTCTGACAGGCAGTGTTCTGGGTACAGAGCCAGGCCCTCAGACGCATACTGGTCCTTTTGTTGGTCAGTCACACGACCTTAAATACTACTGTGTTTATTCAGGTCTGACAGCAGGAGGCTGTGGGGAACGGAGAAACAGCTGAGCAGAGGGACCGGTTGGATCCTGCATGTGGTCAATCTCCTTGGGTCTCAACCGACTGAGTCAAATAGAAGGAAAACAGGGCAAGAAACACAACCATTGGCTTCAGTCAGGGCAAGAAACACAACCATTGGCTTCAGTGGCCCACACCTCACCTTGGTCCCTGCCTCTCCAGTCTTCTGATGTCACATCCTTTTTAGGAATTCTAGACACTAGTTCCCACCCTCCATAGTACCTCTAGCTGCTGGCCACTCTTTGGGATGCTTTGGGAAGCTGCTGTTTCAAAGAGAAGGTGGGTGACTTCAGGTGGAGGCTAGCCACGTTAGGCTCAGTGCCTCCTGCAATTACCATGCTGGCTTTGAGGAGCCTTTTCTTCCCTTTCAGCTCCAGGGCAGAGCAGAAATCCTGATGAAGAAGGGCAGCCTCTCTGCAGGCCCTGCACTGCCTTTGGCCATGCGCTCAGATGGCCCCTCCTCCTGTGCCTCTCTCTGGATGGGTTGGGGTGCTGCTCAGAGCCTGGGGAGCCAGGCTTCTGAGGCTGGCTGATTTGAATGGTGATAACAGCCCGCTTCCTGTACCTCAGGACCTGTGGAACTAGCAGTGTTGAAAGCAGGGTTCTCTAGCTTGGGGGCTGCACACAGCTCCCCACAACTTACTCACTGGAAGGAGAGGCAATTCCCTTAGTGTGGGGGCTAATCTTGGTTGTCGACTTGACACACCCGGGAAGAGGGACTGTCAACTGAGGGATGGCCTCCATCAGATTAGCTTGTGATCATGTCTGTGGGGGCATTTTTCTTGATTGCTAATGTAGAGGGCCTGGTCTATAGTTCGATCCCTAGACGGTGGGCTTGGGCTGTGTAAGAAAGGTAGCCGAGCATGAGCCTGGAGCAAGTCAGTGAGCAGTGTTCCTTCACTGTCTCGGTCTCAGTTCCTGACTTCAGGTTCCTGCCTTGGCTTCCTTCAGTAGTGGACTATGATCAGGACATGTAGGGCAAGTACACCCTTTGCAAGTTATTTTTGGCTATCACATTTTATTACAGTGGGACACTAGGGAATATGAGGGTGATGGTTTGGGATCTTTGTCATAGTCCCACATGGCTTGACGACTATTGACCAGCTCAGCTGTGAACTTGAGAGGAAGCAGAGGGCTCCCAAATCCCAGGGTCAGAGTTGGTGCCTTACTCCCTATCCGATTCATACCAGCGGTGGGGCAAGCATGTATACACAGGGAGAGCAGAAAGTGCGGGCAAGGAACAAGAAACAAAGCCAGCAGCCATGGCCCTTGGAGTCCTTGCTAGAGGCAAAGTAACTTCTTTGACTTGAGCTATCTCAGAGTCCTTCCAGGAACCTGGGTGTGGGTTTGCCTAACAGAGAAAAGGCAAACAGGTAGAGGCAGGAGGGAGCTCATTTGAGTCCCACAGACATGCTTAGTAGTCTGTCCCAGGTTGTCAGTCTCAGGAATTTGTCCTTGTAACCTCAGGAGATGCTGTACAAGTATATATCCAACTGAATAAATGAGTAAACCAGAAAAACCAAGCAACCACAAGGCCAGACGGGATTTTCCTTTGCTTTGCCTTGGGCCGGGTGCCTGGTATAGTCTCTGCACCCAGAAAGGCAGGTGCAAGTACTCAGGTTAACAGTGAGTTACTTGGGCTTAACTAGTTAACCAGTAAGGGGTTAGCTAATTTCCAGACACAAGGAGCAGGGAGGCCAGGATCAGAATAGCCTGCAGCCATAGTGCCTGGGCGGTGTCTCCCGACAGTTCATGATGAATTGTTTATCTAGGTGAGTCCCATTTAATATCTTGTAGTCACAGAGCTGGGGGGACCTCAGTAAGAAGGGCCCTCAAGACTTTTAATGTGGCATTGTCCCAGGCGTGGAAGACTACACTGGTTTACTACAATCATAAGCAGAAAGGTCCCCTAGTCCACAGAGATGTCCAGTGTGGAGGTGAAGGGCATGCTCTGGGAGTCAGGAAAGGGCTCTGGGGTCTCTTAATGTCTCCAGCTGCAGATGGGCTCATAATAACATCCCATGGGCTTGCTGTGAGGGATGGATGCTTGTGTGGTACTTAGAACAGCCCAGAGCAAGTGCTGTGTGGGTGTTTGTGAGATGCAAACACGGAGAACCATTGAAAGATGCTTTTAAGTGATTTTGGGTGAGAACTGTGGGCTGTAAAATTACATACATTAAGCTTCTAATTTTATGTGTGCACATGCATTTCTAAGCATGCAAATAATTGCCTCTGTTGTAAAAATGGGATGGTTTTGACTTCTTTATAACATTCTATATTTTCTCTATTATCTACGATAAGCAAGGATTACTTTAATTAAAAAATTACATTTGAAAACAAAGAGTGTTTCTGTATGTCTGACTCCAGAACCATCCCTCATATGGGATCAGTTCTAAGTGGCGAATACTGTGCTCTGAGTTCTTGTTTGGAGATGCTCAAGGCCTGTTTAAATGTCCACAGATGATGGCTGCCATGGCCTGCCTCTTCCAGGCTGTCCTCTGTCCTGGGTGGTCCCCATCTCCCATAGAAATGCTGTAGGGACCGTTATCCACAGTGGCCATTGTAGACTGAGTTTTATTTCAATACAGTTTTCCCAAACTATGAACATTTAATATTAGTCTCTGCTGTATGACCCTTTCTGCTGGAAGTTTGATGCCTTTGAATGCACTAGTGAACTTGAAGATTATCCCATGTTAAGAGACATCATGAAGTCTCTAGCTAGGTGGGACACCTCTGCCCTGACGGTACCTGTGAAAATGGATTATTATTATTATTATTACTTTACCAGTCTCAGTTATGAGCAGCGAGAGAGATTCACGTGGACACAGAAAATGCGAGTTTGGAGAGATGAAGTCCTTGCTTAGGCACATGTTTTCTGGTGGAAGCCAGCGTTTCATACGTTACTGTATTATTTTCAGACTTAAGATCTAAGTGGAGCTGTGTATATTAGGTCTGAGATGGAATATGTTTTCTCTCTCTTTTTGTATTGTGGCCTTTTTATTTCTCATCACACGACAACGTGTTTCTGGGTCCCAATGCTCTCGACGAAAAGTAGACAGTCAAGCCTTGTCATGTCTTAAAATATTGAGTACAAAAAAGCTTTACATAAATTCAAAGGATGAATACATTTACAGGTACAAATGCAGACATTCCTAACTCAAGGCAAAAAAACCTCACGGTGGTCAGGAGGGAAAACACCACAATGGAAACTGGGTCCTAAGGCTTGGACTTTCCTTCCTGGGCAGGGAGTCCTGTGGCATCCATGAGACTGCCTTCAACTCCATCACAAAGTGTTATGTGAACCTCTACAAGGACACGTATGCCACCACAGCACAGTCTGTGACACCACCTAGTACCCAGACATTGCTGACAGAAGAGATCACATCCCAGCACCCAGCACAATGAAGACTAAGACCATTGCTCTCTCTGAACCCAAGTACCCAGTCTGGATTGGCAGCTCCATCGGCCTCCCTGTCTACCTTCCAGCAGATGTGGACCAGCAAGCAGGAGCGTGACTAGTCGGGCCCTCCATCATCCACGGTTAATGCTTCTAGGTGTTCTGAGCAGGTTCCAGGCGTCTGCTACATGGGCTTGATCACTTGGTGGGTGGGGAGATCACACTGAGAGCCTGGTGAGCATCCTGCAGTGATCTGTGCAAGGTATTAACCGGCAGCTGACTGTTCCAGGACTTCTCGCGGCACCACCTGAATGACCACATGCACAGGAAGGTTTCAGACATTACCTGCTCCATCTTCTCTGTTAGCCTTGGAGTTCTGGGGGCCATGGTCAAAAGCACCACGTGATCCTTGGGGGCCACGCAAGGCTCCTTGTACAAGGTGGAGATCTGATATCAGATCTCTGTGTACCAGCTGGAGACAATAGGTTGATTCAGTGTTAGAATACCCTTCTTGCTCTGGGTCTCTTCTTCTGCATACACAGGAGTCCTTCTGGCCCATGCCCACCATAAGGCCCTGGTGTCAGGAGCATCTAACAGTGGAGGAGTGTGTACACTGAGAGCTTCATTGGCAGCAAATTCAGCTTGGCACGTGCCAGAGCCATTGCCAACAAGGAGTGTGGCAATTCCTTTTTTCTTTTCTTTTTTCTTTTTTCTTTTTTTTTTGGTTTTTCGAGACAGGGTTTCTCTGTGTAGCCCTGGCTGTCTTGGAACTCACTCTGTAGACCAGGCTAGCCTCGAACTCAGAAATCCACCTGCCTCTGCCTCCCAAGTGCTGGGATTAAAGTGGTGTGCCACCACTGCCCGGCTGATTTCTTTTTTCATTAGAGAAGACACACAGTGTAGACCAGGAGCTGAGAGTGAGCCTGAGATTCTCTGCAGAGGGCTCTGAGGACAGTCTCAGCTCTAGAGGAAAGAATGACATCTGGGCATTTAGTCAGAACAGACAGGCTCAAGACTCTATGGACTGGATTCTTGTTGACAGGCAACCAAGCCATGTCTGGGCCTGCCTCTGGACGGAGACCTAGATATTTGTGTGGACTTGCATTCTCCAGTCTTGTTTCCTTCCCCATAAAATGCCCATCTTTATGGAGCAGTAGTAAGAGTTACAGGTCTACCTGGGCAAGGCCAGGCAATGTGTTAACTGGGATTCTGTTCAACTGTTCTCTTCAAGGCTTATTGCCTCCATCTGCTAACCTAGGCCTAGTCCTGGAAGCTTCTAGCCTCTGTACAATCTAGTCTAGGCCTAGAACATTTTCAGCATCTGAGACTTGTTTTTGAATAAGCTCACTCTTTCTTGTTCTTTCCAGATTCTTGCTGGCTGGTTCAACTCAGCTGTTCTGGTTCAAATTCCTCTCTGAGCTGACTGGTTCAATCCAGCTTCTCTTTTTCTCACTGAATAACTCTGCTTGGCCTCAAACTAACTCTAGCAATCCTTCTCATCCTCTGGCTCATTCTGTCTTCACCTGGGTCTAGCTTGCTCTCTCTTCAACCTGTCTCTGTACAACTCTTCTGGTAAAACTGTCTCCACAAACTGAGCTGCCATGAACTCAGCTCCACTGCCTGCCTCTCGATTCACTGACTCAGCTGAACTGGCTAGAACTCGAGAGACCTGCTTGCCTCTATCTCTGAGTGCTGGGACTAAAGGTGTGTCTGTATCTAGTTGGATCACACAGACCTAGGAGATCTTTCGATGTGGTCTCTTGCCAGAGCAGCTATATTCTAAGTTAAAATTCTTCTACATCTTTTAAAAAAATTTTTTTATTTTAAATATTTGAGAAGCATTTATCTGCAGATAAAACATCAGATGTTTAATCCTGTAAGAAGGTGATTCCGGTGTATGTGTGGACCATGCTTTGAGGTCAGACACGGCTCTCTGGGTTTTGTGATGGTTTCGTGATGTTTTCATGATGGTTTCGTGATGGATTTGTGATGGCTCCATCGCTACCTCAGCAGCCTTGTCAAGTTTAACATGGAAGAAACCCAGGCTGAAAGAAATTAAGTGGCTTGCCAGGGTCCCTGGCTAATGAATGGCAGATCCTGAATCAGAGCCCAGCTCTTTCAATGCCCCAACATCTAGGATCTACGACCTTCCCTGGTGCACAGGATGTGTTCCCTTCCAGGGAAAGTTTCTGGGGCCTGTGTGCTGTGAAAGACCAGCAAAGGGAGTCCTTGGAAAAATACCGCCTCTACCTTAGGTTTCTTTGTTTTTGTGGCCTGTGAGCAAACCTCCCTAACCATAAAGGCGAGGATTTCCAGGCCTGGAGAAGCAGTCCTGCCTGAGATTGCTGGGTTTGCTTTTACAGTTCAGAGGAACAATAAAACAGATGAAATTACCCTGATGGCTTGTGAAAGAGTAAATTGGAATTCCTTGCCTGGGAAGCCTGAAATCTTTCTATTCTCTGGACCCTTTCCCTCCTCCCAGTGTGTCCTGCTGTGACCCATACTGGGTTCATCTCAGTCTCAGAAACTCTTCCCCCCAGGCTCATCCTCTGGACCCCACAACCTAAAAGTGTCACCAAGTTAACCTGTCACCTCCTAGGCTGCCTTCCAGAGGCTGCTTCTCAGAAGCTCGGGTTCCTACACTCATTGTGTCTACTGACTGAGGGAGAATGTCCTCCAGCCCCTCTCCTCCATTCCCTGCACCGTTTCTCTTGAAATATCAGCGAGGAAAGCAGTTGACATCAAAGGCTAAGCTGGACTGTGATCTACTTTCAAGTGTTACATGGATAATTACAGTTGATCTGTAGTCATCGTCTTTTGATCTTAAATGTCCCCAAAGAGCTGTAGAGCAAAGGCTTAGTCGTTGGGCCATGGAGCTGTTGGGAGATAATGGAAACTTTGGGAGGAAGGACCTGGTGGAGGAAGTTGGGTCATTGGGGGTGTGGCCTTAAGGAGTATTTTGGAGCCCAACCCTTTTTCTTTTTGCCTTCTAGCTGCGATGAGGTAAGCAGCATCACTCACCATATCCTTTCTCATACCTTCCATCTTACCACAGGCCCAAGGCTATCGAGCCCAGACACCATGGACTAACACTGTGGACTTTTTTCAGGTTATCACTGGTGGAAAGCTGCAGAACATAGCAACCAGAAGAGACAGACTCATTTCCATGCACGTATATACTTAGACGTGTGTGTGTGAATTTCTTCTTCCATAATTCATCCACTTGTGAAATTTGAGGACCTGTTTGTACCAGGAACTACGTTAAGACTGGGATTTCTATGTGGCACAGTGACACTAGCCTCTGTGAGATGAAGCCCAAACCACACTCTGGAATGAGACATGCAGTGGCCAGAGAGATAGGCGGGTTATACAGCAGCTGCTGATCACCTTTAGATGAGGATTACGCATGCACCTCAGAGTGCATATCTTTTCCTCCTTCTAAGTGAAATAAGTTATAACCCTAGGAATTATGGGAAGTACTCTGTTTGCTACTTTGATGTCACTCTGTCTAGGATACCAGGCAGAAACACTTCCCTTAAGAAAGGAAAGAATAATTTTGGCTCACAGTTTTAGGGTGTTTCAGTCCATCATGATGGACAAGGGTGGCAGAGAAGCTTATGGTGTTGGGAAGATGTGGCAGGGACTGTTCACATCACATCAGACCAGACAGACTGTCAGGGCCAGCTTATCACTAAAGGTTGGCTTCTAGTGACTTACTTCTGTTAGGCCTCACCTCCTGAAAGCTCCACAGTCTCCCAAAATATTAGCACCAGCTGGAGAGAAAGCATTCAAAACTATGAATCTATTGAAGAGATTTCATAGTCAACCAGTAGCAGGTGGGAAAAAAAGCAATTTTTTTTTTTTTTTTTTTTTTTTTTTTTTAGCTGGGGATTTCTTACTAACCTGTGGTCAATTTGTTCCTAGGAAATTCGTTCTGGAGACTGTAAAACAGGCTGGTTTTAATCCTGACACTTCTATAAATCGGCAGAGCTGTGGAAAGGGAGACAGAGTTAGTCTGTTTACTGGGTTTGAGTTCCCTTTCCATCTCTGCCACTGACTTCTGGGAGGGCTGGGCAAGTGTACTTGTCTTACCTCACCTCCCTGATTTCATTTCTAAAGTGGGGGGTTACACCTGTTTTCATGGCTCCCAAGAATATATGGCTATGAGAGAACTTAGGAATTTTTTTTTTTAAATAAATGAAGGCAATGGGCGATGTGCAGCTTAGCCTTTGGGAAAAAAAAAAAAAAAAAAAAAGATCCAGGCAGATCCAGGCAGCAGGTTTGGTATGGTAGGTCAATAGCTTTCCTGAAATAACCCTGAAATCCCTGTGTAAATATTAAGACACCCACTTTTTATTCCTGGAACAGTTTTAGTTTGGAAGATACATCAGACGGCTGTTGCAGTTCAGGCTTGTTAGACGAAGGCCACGGCGGGGTTGGACTCAGCCATGAGGACGGATGCGGCTCATGTGTTATCAGAAGTGAGCCGCTGTTGTCTAGGGATAGACCTTTGCTCACTTAGGTGGCCTGGCATGTCTCCCAGTGGGCCAGCTAATGAGACAGTTGCCAGGAGGCTGGGCGCATCGTTGGAGAGGCAGGATTCACCGGAGGCCATTCCTCTCTGCCCTCGGCTGTGTAGTTGCAGAGCACACGTTGGAGCATGCAGGGTGACAACACCCATGAAGACTGTCACATGTCGGCTCCACTGCACTCATCACTGGCTGATGGAGGTAGGCAAGGCTGGGTGGTAATGGAAGTATACATACACGGAACATGGTTTGTGTCTGTTGAGAGACCCCATGCTTCCTGAAGTGACCTGGGACACATCCTTCGTCTTAACCGGAAGGAGTATGAAGGGGTCATGGACCTTTGGGGGTTTTTATCAACTGGAAATTCTATTTAAAAGCAGGGGTGGGCATTTTGGATGTTGAGATTCCATCATCATGACTTGGCATTTCCTGCAGCTAGAAGGAAAATGGGTCATGGGGTCATGTTGAGTTGTACCTGTGACTTCTCCAGTGATTCTCTCTGGGACCAGAGCCTGTGTGTTCATCTGTAAACTGGGTCTAGTCTTATCCCAGTCATCTCCTAGGATATCACTTATCCTTATTTGAGAAGTCAGTGAGCTCTGTAGGCACAGTGTCAAGTTACTCACTGAGGGTTCGTAGAGCATCTGCCTTGGGGAACCCATCTTCTGGGTGTCAGGAATACAGCAGTGGTCAGATCATCAGAGGCTTGGCTCTCATGAAAACAGACTAATGGCGAACTGTTAGTAAATAATAGCATGTAAAATAGTTGGACACCGTATCACATGTGGTGACGTCATGTGGGGCGGGGGAGGGGGGTCCTTCCTGGATCAGATGGAGTATTATCTCCAAGGCAACTGGAGCTCAACTGTGAGCTCAAGAAGATAAAGCCCATTTGAGGTGGAGGGACACACACAGCCCTGTTACCATCCCCACCAGAACCATGGGAGATAGTTTGAGCCCATTCAGTGTACAATTAGCTTCATCTTTGAGAAGGCCAATTGTTGGGTAGCAGTTTTCTCTGAAATAAACCTTCCATCTTGGAGGAAGGACACAAGATGTCAGAAGGGAGTTAAGACAACAGGATGTTCTCAGGGAAGATGGAACTTTTTTTTTTTTTTATCACACAGGGATGATCATTAAATTGGAGAAGTAAGCAACTCATTAAATTCAGGAAGTCCCTGAAGCTGACAGGATTAACTAGACTTCTCCCTCCCTGAGCATTTATAACCTTCTCAGATAAGTTGAGTGGCCTAGAGGATGCTCAGACTAGTCAAGGTATCAGGAAGAAGCAGAGACTAGCTTAGCTGAGCTGCTAGGAAGAGGCTCAGGCCAACTGATCTCCCTGGAAGGGACTCTTTCCAGCCTGTTGAGCTGCTTGCAGACTGTACAGTGAGCTCCAGGTTCCCAGCTTGTGTGAGCTGTCTCCTGTGCTAGGGTGGGCTTTGGTGATGCGACTGTTTTTGAGTCAGTTCTGCTCTCGCAACTGCCCTTCACCCACACTCCTGTGACTCCTATAATGTTCACTGGTTGGCAGTGTTCAACTTTGGTGGTACCATACTTTGGTCTGTTGTTGGTTTCCATTCTGGGGTGAGTAGGTGTTTGTTCACATTTCCTTGGGGACGGGGCCATAGAACACCATTAAAGGCAGGTGAAGAGCAAAGCATGTGGGCTACTATAATCTGTGTAAAAAGAGAACTGTTTGTTCATATGTGTTGATCTCTTTGGAGGGATACATTAGAAACTGATGAGTGTCTTGTTGAAGTGTGAGTGTGTGTGTGTGTGTGTGTGTGTATTTGTGTATGTGTGTGTAGGGGGAAGGGCTCAGGTAAAACAGATTTACTTTTACATGTGTGTCTATTTTTACTGCTTGATTTTTTTTAACCACATGCTTATATCATCTTACAATGAAAAGCTCAGTTTTAAAAGTCAGTTCTAAATGTATACTTGTCTATAGGCTACAAAAACAAGAGAGGGGTATGGAGAATCTGCCAGCTGCCGGTAAAACAAGCCTGGTCTGGATCAAAGATGGGCCTAAGGCCAGCCCTGGCAGGGAGAACTGAGACAGGGGGAGCGAGTGACCCCCGAATCTGTCTACACGTGCACAGACACAGGTTTATGGTCTTCCTTCTCACTACATATGCAGGAGGTGCCTGTCCCCCAAGGCTGACATTCTGACGTAAAATGTTTGCGTTTCTTTGGCCTGAAAAATTACAGCCCCAACCCTTCCACATGTACTGACTTTGTTCTAATTAATTATGGGCAAGTTTGATTCCCCTACAGAATTACACACCTCTGAGAATTCCATGCGGAGGCTCCTGTCTTCTGCGATGCCCCTGCTTCAGCAGGAGTTAACTGCATACAACAAACAGGCTCAAAACGTTATGGATTATTTCATCCCTGTCCCTCCATACCCACTCTAGGGCAGTAAAGATTTTGTTGAAAATATCTCCCATCATATTTTATGATTTAAAAAACCTCCAGTAAGCGTGCGCAGTGCCTACTGATGGTTGTCGAGTATGTTGGGGTCAATCTAATTTTCTGACCTCTTGTGGAGCTCCCTCGTGTTGTTGAAACGCTGAAGGCGTCTTGTGTTTACTTTTCTGTACGGTACTTTAGCTGCACGGAGGGAGTCCTTTCCTCTCCAGACCAGAGGGAATCAATACTAAGAGACTTTGTTGAATGGTCCAAGTGGGTCAAGGTGCATTTTCATAATGTGCCCTTGGCTCTTAATGATATAAAATTACTTCCAGAAAAGCTTATTCACACTTCATGCATGATTTTCTTGGGTGGAATTTTCTGATCCCTGTGTCGACAGAAATGGCCAGGCTAAGCTGGGTAAGTGTGTGGATCCTTTGACAGCAAGAGGACACTGTGGCATCGTGACAGTCAGCCTAGAGACAAGATTCTGAGAGTCACAAGGCTGGGCGCTCAGCTGGTCAGAGGGCAGAAGAGTCCCAGCTGTTTTGGTATCATATGGGAATAAGTCTGCGATAGATTATTCCGAACATTCAGTGTGAGCTGTGTTCCACATTTGCTGTTTGAAGAAGAAGGAAGGCAGATATTTCAAATTCTAGAATCAGAAATAGTTTAAAAATTATGTGTTTGCGTGTGTATGTGCACTCATGTGGAGCCTGAGTTTGACATCAGGTGTCTTTCTTCAGATATATTCCATCTTTATTTTTTTTTGAGCCATGATCTCTTGAAGAATCTGAGGCTTGTTGATTCCACTAGGTTGTATAGCCTATGAGCTTTAGGGGCCTGCCTGTCTCTGTGTCTGTTCTCCGAGGCTGGGGTTACAGGCGTGTGCTGCCGTGCCAAGTATTGAGGATTTGAACTCAGATCCTCACGCCTTGTGCAGAAGGCAGTTTTATGAGTGGTCATCTCTTCAGCTCAGAAATAGTTAAAAATCCTAAATTCCATGGTGACAACAATATGTCCCTATCACAGTAGAGAATATTATCTAAACTAATAGCCTAAACTGTAGGAAATAGGAAGAGTAAACAGAGATGTTCTTGTTTGCTTGCTTACTAAACCACCAGTGTGATATGAATGTGTCCCGTAGCTTTCTTACTTCATGTGCTTCCATGCAAAAAGGCATAAAACCCGAAACAGAAGGCACACGGTAGAAAACAACAAACAAACAAACAATCAAAAAACGAAAAACAAAAAGGAGAAGAAACTTGCCAGTGTTTTAAAGTAATATAATTACCTTCCAAAAAACTTGAAATCATCGACAGAAGTATTAGCTTTAATAAGAGAGGTCAATAAGTTGGCAAACGACATAAATGCTTTGTCATAATTCTCTTTTATACCAATAGTAAGCCAGTTGGAAAAAGTGTTTAATACAGAAGATCTCATTTTAATTATCCGAATATATAAAGTTCCCAGGGAGAAATAGAATTAAGACTTGGGATGGATACTGAGAAAAACTATCAAACGATTCCCAAGCCGGTAAAAATTATTTGAATCAACAGAAACGTATGCTGAACTCATGAGCTAGCCGAGGACTGTGGTTGAGTTTGTGAGACAGTGCTACACACAGCCTATGGCGGGGAGGATGGTAGTGAAATCACCAGGCCCGAACTCCAGCTAACTATTTACTGGGTCAGGTTACTAAGCTAAGGCCTCAGTGTTTCACATGCATAGGATGGAGATGATCACGATGTGTCCCCCCAATCCGGTCACTCCAAGTCTGTGCTTGTTGAGACCGAGAACAGCATCCAGTGTGGAGCCAGGGCTCTGACGGGAGCCATTATTTTTATTTCAGTTTGGTTTCAATTAATAGGAAGACGTAGAGAAATTCTACAAGTATTTGGGAGAAACTTTGTAGAGGTTATCTACTCATTAGCCAGAGATGTAGGGATGGGAGATGCTCAGTGGTTAAGATCACTTTTGTTGAGGACCCAAGTTTGACTCTAAACACCCACATTGGGTGGCTGGCTCACTGTGGGTAACTCCAGGCCTATGGAGGTGCAGCACGTCCGGTTTCAGCTATCACTGGCACTCACATGGACATACTCTCACATGGACACACATGCACATGTTCACACATGGCTGCATGCACATGCTCACACATGGACACATGCACGCACATAATGAAAAAGAAAGTCTTTAACATAAAGTCCAGAGTGAGAGATGCAGGGGCATTTGTGTACAGAGCTTATGTGTAGTCCGAGGTCTTGCTGCCCATACGATGGTGGTCTCCTTAGGAGAACTGAAAAGCATACAGAAGAGAATGAGACGTAGAGTGTCTCTGGCTGGATATAGGAACATGGTGCCTTAGTCCCTTTTCACAGTGACTGGTGATGGTCACCTGGTAAACACCCCAGACAATCCATTCACTAAAACAATAGTTTCTTTATCTCAGTGCTTATCAAGCTGTGTCCAGAGGCTTTACAACCTCCAGGAGGGCATTTATAAGACCTCCAAGCTCCAGTTAGGCACGTGGGATAGAAGGGGCGCATTTGCCATTAAAGTGTGGGAACTGTTGCTAAATAAGAGTTATCCAAATGTACTCCAGATGGGAGGGTGGATGTCAGAATCGATATCCTGGAGCCTGAAGACATTCTGAGGGCGTGTCTATACGCTTTTCTTTATTACTCTTATAGTTAAAAATATATAACAAAAGAGGTCAAATGACACGAACAATTGAACCACAGAAGAAAATGTAAAAAAAGGAGAAGGGCCAAACTTTACTGACATTAAAAAATATACAATAAATGCATCCCTTTTCATAATTCATGAGGGAATAGCTTTAAGTCTCATAGTGTCCGGGCATGTAGAGGATATGATGAAATGGCCACTTTGATATTCAGGTGTTGAGTGGGCACTCTGGACCAGTTTTCCAAAACGCCTTTCATTATGATTCTGAAGAATGGCCATCGTGAGGACCCAAACAATTGAACCCCTATGAATATATTCTAAGTAAGAGTCATGGACTCCCGCACACGGACTTGGATATTCAGGTATTCATTGTTACATTGTCTTAATAGGAAAAAATTAGAAACACATGATATTCCCGGCAATATGGTAAGAGTTAGCCGTGTCATGGCCCATTCGCATGATGGATAGTCTTGTCATTAGCAGTCATGTTTCTGAGGACTCCTGTCACCACCAGATGACAGGAGAGAATGCTCACTATATGCTAACTGAAAACACCACCATCCAAGCTATAGATAGAATGATTCATTTTTTTTAAAAAAAAACAATAATCAGAGACAGAAAAAAAATGGTGGAACGAAGCAAAAGAACAATAGGAGCTCGTGAGCCGAGCGCGGTGCCTGTGGCTGGCGTGGGCGATTTTCGTATCCTACTTTTCAGGCTTACTTATGACATCATGTACATATATTTACAATGAGAAAAATGGTAGATGACAATGACGAGGAGATTGGACCAGGCAAAAAAATTTTTTTGACATGCGTCTTACTAAAATAAGAGTAAAGCCTGGGCCTTACTAGGTAGCTTGGTGAAGCAGAAACAGAATCGGATTGTGTGACTGAACAGGAGCCATGAGGACAGATGGGAAGAAGGCTGAGGGAAGAACCATGAGGGGGAGAGCACAGGAGAAGGAGGGCACCAGAGCCTCTCAGAGACACTAAAACCCTTTTGAGTCACCCTTCACTGGAGATTCTTTGGCCTCAGCACAAAGACTTGTTTCCAAGTGCCTGCTGTATCGTACCAGCCGTCTATCCACGTGTTACCACAGCAACGATGTCTGTGGGGTATGGGCAGCCCCTCTTGGCTCCATTGCTTTGAAAGGCTAAAGCCTTTTAGCATCAGGAGCTTGTAAGTCCTGGAGCTGTTTAATTCACTCTGCTGGCTAAGGTCTCTCTCCTCTCCCCTTCCCTCCCAGCACTTTCAAACTAGAACAGCCAGTAGATCAGCCGAACCTGATGCTTCCCTGTTGGCGTGGTGCTTATCGCCTGGGGGTGGGGTGTGAGCCACTCCAAAAGAATAGTGGTATCTACCTGAGGACAATGGCGTTACTGTGGAAGGTTAGTCTCAGGGCTGGAGACGTACTAGGTAGCTCAAGGATCTGGAAGCGACAATGGGCTTGTCCCATCCCTTCAGCAGGCTGGACTTCAGGCCTCCTTTTTAGAAACCAGTTCCCTTTGTAATAAGTACTTTGAGGGACTCTTAGTCTTAAAAGTCAGGGTTCTAATAACTGTAAGGGTTCAGAGGAAGTACCCATAGTTAAGAGTTACCATGACCTTGTTTCTCCTCAGCCTTGCCAAAGGTTAGCTATGTTCAACACTAAGTGTCAGGTGTTGTACCGTGTGCCCAGCACTTGTGCAGCAGGACTTCTGGGAAGACATTGCCATCATGACTGTTAGGGAATTAGGGATGCTTCAGATGCTTCTGTCTGACTCCATCCCACGAGGGGCTGGTAGGTTTTCCAGCCCACCTTCACCGGAGCCTGCAGCTCTTGGGGCATGCATGGAAGAGCCTCCTGTCAAATCCTCTCAACTGTGGGCACACAGAGGATGGAGGCAGTGGGTGTGAGCCCAGGGCGGGTGTGGTCATTCCCTGAAATGAGCACAAAGCCTGGCTTTGACTTTCTGCCTTGCTTTCCAGCACTCACAAATTATGCTCAGAGGAATTCCCTTGGCTGTCCCCTAGGAGCCACTGGGCAGGGCCCATGAGTCATCTGAAGGCTGTGACCACTGTGCGTGGTCCCTGATCCAGAGGAGTAGAATGCTGACATTTCAACCCCCCAGCATCTAGAGGTTGGCAAAGCAAACTGGGGCCACCGTGCAGTGGCGTTGTGCAGGTTAACTGTAGCCAGGTCTTTTGAAATGACTGTGGTTTGTGTCAGACTCAGATTTAATGGAGATTAGGAAAGGCAAAGCACACTGAGTGAGTGACACACTAAGCTAGGATAAAAGGATCGTCTTGATACTTATGTGAGGGAAAGGGTACAGTCAGTTGCAGCTCAGTGATGACTAGGTGATAGAAGTTGTCGTGACAGCGGCGTGGCGGTGGCACACCTTTTTTTGTGAAGTGAATGTTTTCTTGATTTGTCCACGAGGTTTCTGAAATGCCTGGCTGCAAGGTAGAGGAGCCCCTTACATCTCCAAGGATACCAGATCACAGCTTTCAAATTTGTGATTTTTTAGAAACTTGTTTGAATATGCGTGGAGAGTTTGAATATGCGTGGAGAAGATGGTATATATGTTTGGTTCTTTCTTGCCTAGGTCAGATGGCAGAGGGGGTGCCCCTAGTTAGACTTACTATGACCTCCTCAGCCCTGCCAAAGGTTAGCCATCTTCCTTTTTATGTCTGTGGCCAGTAGGTCAGAGGTGTGAGCAGCAGTGTTCATGTGGATCAGGTGTCTAAGCTGCTCTGCTACCTGGAGAAGGAGAGGCGGCAGCTCTGTGTGCGAATTGTAAGGGGGTCCCGCCCTGGCCTGCAAGGCATCCCGTGGTGATGTCTGTGGGGCCAGCAGGATAAACAATATGACCAGAGTTCTTCACTATCCCATGTTCAAGACCAGGGCTATTGCAGATATAGAGAGAAGGGAGAGACTTAGCCCAGTTAGAGCCATTTTAGGGTCTGAGTGTGTGAGAGGGAGGATCAGGAAAGGATCATAGAAGCAAGAGCGGGCAAAGCTCTTGAAGGTGCAGCTTCTCCAGGGAGAAGCCACACACACAGGAGGACAAAGGCAGGGCAAGCAAAGGGAAGAGGTGTAATGTGTGAGCAAAGAGCATCCCTGAGAGTCAGGGGAGGAGAAAGCAGGACACAAAGCCACCAACACTCTTGACTGCAGAAGCCAAGGCTCCCTATTGAAAGTCGAACTTGTTCACAGGCTCTCATGGTCAAGGTCCTTCTTATCTACCTTCCCGCCACTGCTGGGGCCACAGTGTTCTCAGGTCCCCTAGGAACAGGGAGAGGGTCTCTGTGCGGCAGGACATGGGTGTGTTTTAAAGTCTCATTTCTCTGTCCCCAGGTAGAACAGAGGGAAGAAAGTGGATGATGTGGAGGCTAACGTGTGTGAGAAACCTTCCACAATTCTGCCTGTGCTGGTTGTAACAATCGCCAGACAGAGGGTCCTGGGCCCACAGGATGAGGGACAGCAACAGTCTGACCATAGACATGCATTTACACCTTGTGATTAAGATGCTGGCTACCCAGGCGCTAAGGATGGCTTCCTCATGAGCTGCACTGTCCCTGCTGTCCTTCGAGTCTCCAGTTACCTCATCTGTGGCTTTTTGTCTCACAGGTTGTCAATAAGCCAATGACCTGCCTCACACTCAAGGATGATTCTCCATATAGAAAGTCTCTGCACTGTGAGATTCGGGTAAGCTACTTTGGGGCAGGATGGGTGAGACTTCAAGCCTGCTTGCTCTAACCAGCCCCCCACCTATTTTTCTTGGTAGAAGTTTGAGCGGAGTGGAGGCAATGACTTTAACAGGTCCAGTTCCCAGGATGGGTGTTCAGGTACAAACAAGCTGTTTGTCTGTCCGTTACACTCAGCTATTACTCTTCAATGCAGGCTTTCCTCATGTCCTCCTGTGAATGTCCACAGGCACATACGGGAACTCTACTGAGTGTCCACACTATATTCTCTTCCAGTGTGACTAGTCACTGGCTTCCAGGTTCTGGCGAGCAAGGGCGTGTGTTAGAACACTGGGCTCTCAAGTCAGTGTAAGCCTCTCACGGTGGGAGAGGGCAATAAACCAGTGTTATGAACTTGGGGAAAACACCCAGAGAGGGAAGGAGGGAGAGAGGGAAGGAGGGAGAAAGAAAAGGGAAGCGTTAGAGAGGGAGGGGGGAGGAGAAGAGAGAGGGAAATAGGGAGAAAGAAAAGGAGTTAGGGAGAAAGGGGGGGGGAAGGGGGGGGGGGGGGAGAGAGAGAGCGCTAGTTTCTATCTTCTCATGGACCACACTACTTTGGTGCTTTCATTGGAACAAGTTAGAGTAGCGCCCAGATCTATGCATTAAATCTGTGCGTCCTATAACAGTCTGAGAGGCAGTCTGACCCTGGGAGCCTGGAGCTGACTCTGTGCGTGTGGTGGGATGAAGGACCTGGGCATTCCAGTTACTTGGAACCCTCCGCTGGGCACGGGCACATCCTTTTTACTGCTCAGGGTTCAGTTCCATGCTGGCCTGCCAGGCTTTTTGACTACAGACTGATCATCCAGATTTGGCTGGTTATCCTTTTACAACAGACACACACACAGAGATTGCCCTGGTCCTGGTCTAGCTTGGCATCGAGTGTGAGGAACACAGGGAGAAAGGAGACTGGCTGTGAGCCCTGAAGAAACCTGGACCACAGGGTAGGAGCTCTTATGAACTAAGCTAGCTCAAGACAGCCTGGGGACACAGTTGAGTGAATTTATGCCTGTCACCAGGTGACAGACAGGCTCTGTGACAGTTCTTATTAGGGCCAGGCAGTTCCAGGAAAATGACAGAAAGGAGACAAATACCAGAGACACCCTATCCCTCTTCCCTCCCCATGTCCTTCCTCCCTCCCTCCTGCTTTGGAGGGACTTCAGAGGCCTCATGGCCAAGATGGAGGATGGGATTCAAACATATTATGGACATAATAATGGAGATTTGCGGAATTTCATTTTGCATGCCTCGGTCCCCCGAGACAACCCAAATCCAGATGAGCGCATGTGTGAAGACCACGGTATATGTCCATCTCACCGGGGCCAGGAAGCTGCAGCTGGGGTTAGGTTAATTAGGCTGTGGGTCTTCACAAAGACCCAGAAAGTTCACAAAGATGAGAACACATGCCCAGCCTGACTTCTAAGGGAGAGTTCTACATTATCAGTCTCGTTTTTGTGATGAGATCGTTTTTGTAGAACTTGAAGGCTTCAGTGGACCTAAGGGTTACCCCATGCCAGAATCCCTGGTGTTAGAACAGATCTGAGGCAGCCCAACTTCAAGGGAAGAAAAGAGAAAAACAAAAAAACAAAAAACCAAAAAAACTCTTGGGTTGGATAGTCAGCCAAACACCTGGGCTGGAATCTAAACACAGAGGCCAGGCACGGAATGCCAAGAATCCAGCACCTGTGGTCAAGCTATTGATTCCAAGGTCGATGGTGTCATACTTCTCCCTCACTGCCTCTCGAGGGATAGCCAGGGACAGAGTGGGTAGAGTATTGTCACTGTTTAGGTGAAGGTCTGGGGCTCTGAAGTGACATTGACCTGGCTTCTTTCCCAAGGGTCACTGAGGATGAAGTCGAGCAAAAAAGGAAAAGAGGGAAGGGAAAGAAACCTATGGAGGCAGCAGGCTGTGTGCAGTGGATACACTGGGCTTGAGAACTCCCGAGGACAGGAGAAATGAGTTGAGTTATCACGCCAGGGTAAGGGAGCTGAGGCACCAGACCTCAGCTTCCAGCCATAATGGTTTGAGCTTTTAACTACCTGGCCTTCTGGCCTTCTCTGTCATGGGCTGGGCGGGCCCCACTAATTCACATAAACTGGGAAGATTTTTAGGAACTGGCAGTAGAAAGTTATAAGGCTATATGAGAATGTCTCAGAGGAAGCAGCCACCAGCGATGGGTTCCAAGGGACTCATAATCTGATTGGTTTACCCACAGGAAGGAACTTTCTGGGAGCCCAGGGGGTGATGCACTTTACCTGCACCTGGGGATTTGTCCATCAGACCGGGAACTGCATGCTCACCTGCATGCTCACTCTGAGAGACACATGACTCTGGTAGAGTGTTGCAGGTTGGTGGAGGCATCTGTCTGTCCATGTTTAGCCTGTTGAAACCAGAAGGTACTCTCAGGCCCAGCTAGTCCCTATAGATACACAGCCTTGCCTGGGAGGAAACCCTGGAGGAAAATCTCACCGTGAGGCTCACTCTCAAGGATGGCAAGACAAAGTACAGGCGGCCTGGGCAACCTTTGACACGAGCATTCGAAGCTTAGGACTTCAAGAGTTAGCCTGTAGTGGCTTAAACAAGGGATGTCCCTTGTTCGCTCATGGTTGGGGAAACAGTTGTTGGTTGCATTTGATGGAGGTGTGACATTGCTGGGGGAAGTGCATCACTGGGGGTAGGGCTTGGATGTAGTCATCCGTGGGGGCGGGGCTTGGATGTAGTCATCAGTGGGGCGGGGCTTAGATGGAATACATCACTGGGGGCGGGGCTTGGATGTAGTCATCACTGGGGGCGGGGCTTAGATTGAATACATCACTGGGGGCGGGCCTTGGATGTTTATAGCCTTGCCCCACATTGGTTTACTTCACTCTCTGTGCTTCCGACTGTGGTTGAGGGTATGACTGTGGTTGAGGGTATGACCACTCAGCTTCCTATTCCTGCCCTGTGCCTTCTGCTTGCTGCCATGCTTACCCCCCGCCCCCATGGACACCAATTTCCATGGAACCAGAAGCCCAAACAAATCCTTCATAATTGCTTTTCGGTCCTGGCGTTTATCATATCCATTCCAGAACCAACTGGTAGAGTTGCAGAAGTTAGACATTTCTCTGCCCCCACTGGGTCAGTGGGTGGAAGGGTAAGATGAACCAGGAAGGGAGGACTGAGCAACAACTTAATTGTCTAGCAAGCTTGGTTTTGGTTGGGCCTGGCCTAGAGGTGTCCCGCCTCTGTACTGGTGTAGTCTATCCACCAAAGACCAGGATAGAAGGCTTGTGAGGGCTGTGTGCCTTTAAGTTCCTAATATGGGCCCTGAACTTTCTGCGTGAAGCTTCCAGTCAGGGCCTTGGCCATTTCCTTTTGCGGTCTGGGTGACCAAATGGCCGGCTCTACTGAGCACAGGGTTCTCCGTGACTTGGGGTCATGGTTTATTTAGGAAGGAATAGCAAATGAATGGGGAAGAGAACCGCACAAGTGAAGCTTCCCCCATTGAAAGCTCTGGCTGCCTTGTCTCCTCCAGTAGGGGGATGGGTTTCCTGTGAGGGGAGCCGGGAGTGCCCAGGGCATACTATGGCATTCAGAGCCATGATCCAGCCAAGCTCCTGCCTCAGCTTTGCTCTGTAAGCTCCATCTCCACATAGCTCCTGTCTGGTCAGCAGCTCAAGAATGGCTCTTCGCAACCGGGGCTGTAATGATTCTTATTTTAGGAAGGTTTCAGGCTGACTTACTGCTTTGGGAGGGCAAATTCAAAGCTGAGAGCTCCACGGTGACCCAGCAAATGCCTAATTCGCCAGAACTAATCTGTCCTGCTTACCCTGTCCCTTCCCTCTCCTCAGGTCAGCATAACTGTCAGCGTGATTCTCCTGTTGTGTAAGCTGACAACTGTAATCACACATGAATGGAGTGGGCCCCCCACCCCCACTCTGGAGAGAAGACTGTCCCCAGGGTGAGTCATTTAAAGACTGCTGTGACGAAGCTTTCAGCTTAGCTCTGTAGGAAGGGCAATCACATGACGAGTCTCTCAATCCGTTCCCCCATGTGACATGTGACATTCACTGGGCAGAGCATTGTGTGTGGTAGTTTTGCTCCTTATCCAAGCACTGGGAGGACAAGGGACAGACTCGGAGTCAAATCCAAGGGTACGGATGTTCTTTGAGCCATGGCAATTGTGTCTCTGCTAGAGGTCAGGGCCCGAGTGTGGTGTCTCATCAGATCCCCTTCTACCTGTATGATTGCTGGCCATGCCACAGCTAGAATTGAAGAGGTGCATTAGATTCAGTGACATCCCACGTTGCTGGACACTGTCGTTGCAGGTGACGAGGTCAGAGAACCTTGTCTGCCATTTTGCACTGTATAGGCTTTACCTGGAGGGCTGTGGAAGGATATAAGATGTCTAAAGCATTACTCAGGCATCTGTTCTGAGAATGGAGTGCTATTACAGAGAGGAGACCTGTTAGGGAAACAGGCATATTTCTCAGGTAAAGTAGTGGTCCATGCACTAGGTGAGGAGAAGACGGAATGCTGAGGGGAGACGTAGTTAAGGATATCTGAGATGTAAAACTTCAGAGAGCTTCTGTGTGTGTGTGTGTGTCAGGGGTGTGTGTGTGTGTGTGTCAGGGGTGTGTGTGTATCTATGTGAGGGGTGTATGTCAGGTATGTATGTGTCAGGGGTGTGTGTCAGGGATGTGTCAGATGTGTGTGTCAGGGATATGAGTCAGATTGTGTGTGTTGTGTGTTGTGTGTTGGGTGTGTGTGTGTGTGTGTATGTGTGTGACTGTCAGGGCTGTGTACGTATGAGAGACTGAGGACTAAAGAAGGAGAAATGCAGTTTCCAGTTTAGAAGCAGAATACAAGCTCAAAGTCAAAGGTGACTTATGTGTGTCTCCTTGGGAACCTGCCATGGAGCACAAGGGTCTCCAGACCACAACTGGGAAAGGCAGAGGGAGCTGCTTGAACAGAAGAGTGGGGAGCAAATTCAAACCTGTATTCTGAAGTCCTTTTAAAATCATCATTTCCCAGATAATGCCATTATACTAATTCGAAAAAGAATGAGCCAACTCAGTTTCTATTTGTGGTTGCCAGCCCCATGAATACTTAATGGTCTCAGATTACAAAGCTTCCAGCGGTGGCTCTCACGCACTCAGTAGGGTTGGAGGGTGAGGAGGGACCATTGAGGAGACATTGAGAGGCTGTGTGCCTCTGTGTCTCGGCTTCAATAGCATCTATTTTGAGCTGAGCTCTTTCTGAAACTCTGGCAGGGAGAGGAAGACGAGCATTCTTCCTGCTCCTAGGGCTGGCTGTCAGAGTTCAAGAGATGATCTGTTGTGACAAACCCATGGTAGTGCCTTCAGGTTATGTGGGTGGACTGCCGGCCTCAGATGGGTGATTATCTCTGCGGTTTAATGGTGCTTATGGAGGGAGCAGGCAGGGCAGAGAGAAGTCAGGAGGATATGGATGGAGGTTATTTTTACAGGTTCTTTGTAAGTGGGTTATGTAGTCTAATCACAGAAAGATGCCCGGGCTGGAAAATCTTTGAACTTGAGGCATAGTAAAACTACTCACAGATGCTGCCCTGGACTAAATTGCCGCCCCTTCCCCCCAAATGCTTCTGTTGAAAACTTACCCTCAGTGAGACTGTACCTGGAGATGGGCTTTTAGGATATGATTAAGGTTAATGATGCCATAGGAGCGAAGTCCTGATTGAGTAGGGTTGTGGTCTTTAATTTGTGGTCCCCACTTTTTTCTACCCCCTACTCCATGTGCACATGCTAACGAAGGCCATGTGAGCACACCCAAAGAAGATGGCCATCTATAGAGGAAGAACCTTCCCTAAAATAGCACTAGCTTTCTGAGGTCGGCCCTCTAGTCTCTGTAACTCTGAGAAAATAAATGTCTGGCATTTGATCAAGGCGGCAGGTGCTGACTAAGAAAAATACGTATATATGAGGATGGCAGCGTGGGAATACACCACGCTGATTGAACACACCAGTCTGTTCCTACGGAGCCACGGTCAGAGTCAATCCCCAACGCGAAGTCTTCTGGATTTAGAGTGTTAGTCTAATAGGATCTCAGGAGAGAAGAGATGCTATCTGTTCTGCAACAGCGAAGACGTAGATACTTCTGCTCGTTCGGTTTTTAGTATCTGTACAGACTCTGTAAGCAATACAAGAAACGAAAATGTAATTTATATCTTAAGTTCCAGGGTGCCTGGCATACTCCATGCATGACTCCTGACTCAGAAACAAGGAAAATAGTTTCCTCTCAGAGTTTAAGCTGTTTTTTGAGCCCAAGTTAGGTGGGGAGGGCCTGGAGGGGGACCCCGTGCCTTCTGCTGCTTCCATGATTCTGTGGGGTAACTTGCCCATGGCTCGCTCCTTCCTGAGCTCATTTTGTTCTTCACTAACAAGGGAGGAGTCAACTCTAGCATCATCTAAGTAATTGTGGTATTATTCGTGCTTGGCCCCGGGTCATATGTATTCCTCACTAGGGTTGAGACTGATATTCTGTTGACCTGGGGGATAAGAAGGGACAGTGCTGCCAAAGGTAAAGAACAGGAATATCTTCTGAAAATGCTTAGGGGATGCACTTTAACAGAGGTGGGACAAAGGGAGTGCATCTCTCAGAGCTCCTCGGAGAAGTGTCTTTGTATAGCAGACTGGTTAATGCTGAAGCTGACAGCTGATCACAGTACAGAGGCTAAGAGTTGCTGGAGTGCCCAGTCACCAAGGGAACCATCACCCCCCTTCCAGGGCTGAAGGATTGTCATGGAAGATGGGGTAGAAAGGTTGTAAGAACCAGAGGTGGGAGGACCAGAGAGAAATAACGTCTTCTAGACATGACGGATTTCTAAATTCATAAGATCCACAGTAGCTGCTGTGTAAGTCCTGCACAAGATCAAGCCAGGAAACATGGTATTGTGGAGTGGGAAGGGTCTCATCAGCTTCCACCCTGAACTGAGGAGGTATAGACAGTTGAATGCCTCTGGGGGAAGGAGAATCAGTTTTATTTAGGGATGTGACCCCTGGTAGGATGATGGTAGCATCCATCCATGCTCCAGTGGGTGGCCCTACACCTAGAAGTATACAGTGTAGCATAAATTGGATTTGATAGTTACTTTGTTTTTAAAACTGTGACCTGTTAAGTGGGTAGGTCTGGCTCTAGGAGGAGTGTGGGGTGGGGGGTAGAGGTAGGGTGAATACGATTGTCTCAGTTAGGGTTTCTATTCCTGCACAACATCATGACCAAAAACCAAGTTGGGGAGGAAAGGGTTTATTCAGCTTACACTTCCACATTGCTGTTCATCACCAAAGGAAGGAAGTCAGGACTGGAACTCAAGGAGGTTAGGAAGCGGGAGCTGATGCAGAGGCCATGGAGGGATGTTACTTACTGGCTTGCTTCCCCTGGCTTGCTCAGCTTGCTTTCTTATAGAATCCAAGACTGTTAGCCCAGGAATGGCACCACCCACAATGGGTCCTCCCACCCTTGATCACTAATTGAGAAAATGCCTTACAGCTGGATCTCATGGAGGCATTTCCTCAAGGGAGACTCCTTTCTCTATAACTACAGCTTGTGTCAAGTTGACATACAAAACCAGCCAGTACAATGATTAAAATACAATATATGTAATTCCCAAAGAATTAATAAAATGCTATGTTTTTAAAGGGAGTATGCATCTTAGGGCTTCTACTGCTATGAAGAAACACAATGACCATGGCAACTCCATAAAGGAAAACGTTGAATAGGAGCTTACAGTTTCAGGGGTTTCGTGGTCCATTATAGTTGTGGTGGGAAGCATGGCAGCACACAGGCAGGTGCTGGAGAGGAGCTGAAAGTCCTACATCCACATCAAAATGCAACAGAAGGAGAGTGCCACTGGGCCTGCCTTGGGCATTTGAAACCTCAAAGACCACCTCCTAGTGACACACATCCTTTAACAAGGCCACACCTCCAATAATGCCACTCCCCAGGATTCTATGGGGTGTATGTATTTTCATTCAAACCACCACAGGGTGTTAAGCCCATTCTGGAGCTGAACTGGATCCAGTGAGTGAGATCTTAGCCAATGGCCAACAGTCATGATTTCATGGGGCCCCTGTGACATGTGTAGCTCAGGAACATTGAGCTATAGAAGGAAGGACTCAGGACCAAACTGGAGATTAGTCCTTGCTGTCACAGAGCTCCTATTCTTCCCGAAGAAGCGAGGCAATTCCAAGCAGAGGCCAGGCTGAGCTGACCTGTACTAGGAAAGCTCTGGAGAAAGGTGATCTGGGAGTTGGTGGTGTCTGGGTGGGAGATTTATTTGGGAGGTCTTTTGGGAAAGACAGACTCTTAGAGTCTCCAAGGGGATTGGAATCGGAGCTCTCCAGGGCTTTTCTCATTGTTAGCTCATTCAGATGCTTTTTGAGTTGTCATTGTATGCCAGGCCTGGGTCCTGCACCTTGGCAATAAGTAGCCAAAGCTGTATGGTGTAGACCAAGAAAACTACAGTCATACAGACAAGAAAACTACAGCCATACAGATTTCTTGTTCATGGAAGGAAGCCAGGTGTTCCCTGGGTGGTGAAGGCCACTGATGCTGTAGCCTTCTTAGGTGATAACTGCTAATTGCTTCTACCCGTGTGTCTCTAGACTCCAGTATCTACCCTTTTGTCCCAATGGTCCCTTGTATATCTTGTTCCCAATAGGGACTGAATGCAAGGGGCTGGCATAGGAAGACCTTCAGTCTCTGGAATTCTGCCTTCCAGATGGTTCCGGATAGAGCATCCAGGTTGCTCCTTTTCTTCAGGGGAGCTTGTGGGAAACTCTCATGCTATATATCAGAATGTAACTCCAAGTAGGCTGTTAACTGAGGCTCTGTTAAAGTAGCCAGCTTCTGAGGCTGTATTTATTGAACAGGGGCCTAGTAGTAATGGCAGCACTGGTGTTGGAGACTCTGAGATCCAACTAAGTCCATCAGAGGGTGGTCAGCCCTGTGAAGTCAGTGGTGGTTTCAAAAAGCAATAAGCCAAGACTTTGGGCTTTTCTCTTCACCCAGGATTAGAGATGTTTCAAACGCTTGCTATTGAAGGGGCCCTATGGGTCACCTTGGCAAGTGGAGTTTCAGTGCGGGATCTTATGTGTACATTCCTTTCATGCGGGCTACTTGATCTTTAATCAATCACATGTTGGCAAATGTTGAATGACGGGTTCTCTGGAGGAGAGATAAAAATTCTGTTTGTAGTTTGCCAGTTGACCAATTTCAAGCTGTCCATGTCCCCACATGAGGTTGGGAAGAGACAGGTAGCTATCAAGAGACATCATGGACCAGCTGCTACACTCCACTGCCTCTTGTGGGACACCTCGGAGGTGGGAGACGGGCTGTCCCTTTGTATGGCTCACTTCATCTTTCTGTCTGTCGCAGGCCTATCAGACGTCAAATGCACAGCATCATCCAGACCTAAGCAAATATTTCAGAAAGATTTAAATCACACCTGAATCTGTCATTCTTTTATATTTGGTTGAACTTTTGAACAGGAAGTTTCCACCTGCCGATTTTAGTTCCTGTATCTACAGCTGTTTAAGGGACCGCGAGGACTCGATGATGGATCAATAGTTCTGATACAGAACAATAATCTCTTTGTTTTTGCTTTTTAATGTCTATGTGTGTGTTTTGCCTTCATGGATGTCTGTGCATCACGTGCATGCCTGGTGTCCACAGAAGCCAGAAGAAGGCATTGGATGCCCTGGAACTGGAGTTACAGATGCTTGTGAGACAACAGGTAGGTTCTGGGAACTGACCCCGGTTCTCTGAACAGCAGCCGGTGCTCCTAACTGCTGACACATCTCTCCAGCCCCATGAGAATAACTATTTTTGACGGATTTTGGAGAGTGATCTTTTTACCTCTAGGTCAGCGACTTCTAGATCATTCCACCAACACACACTCTGCTTTTGGTGATCTCCAACATGGACAGTGTGGCAGCCACTTTGTGGAACCCTGGGACAGACAGTGGGATAAACTAGCCATCTACCTCTGTTGTCAGCTGGTGAATCTGGAAGTTACGCCCCCACCCCTTCCTTCCTGCTCAGCTATTGGCCATTGGCTCTTTATGAAAGCCAATCAGAGAATTCCTTAGGCTGGTGAGGAAGGAACAGATATTAACAAATCTGGCCCACACCTGGTGGTGCCGGCACAACAGTTAACAACTGGGAACACAGGGGCCCGATTTCATAGCCAGTTGATGCAATATGTGTGGGCGTAGGTTATCCCAACAAGGTATCCTCAGCTCTTAAGGGGCTTAGCTAGGAAGGGAAGGATACAGCTGTCCAGTTACCTAAGTGCATTGTTCTGTGGAAGAGAGTATAGTTTTACACTTCTGCGGAAAGGTCACTTCTCACTAGGTGGTCAGGGGTGACATGAAGTCGTAAGTGGTGGTGGCAAATCATCTGTAAATTGCTGCACGGCCATAGTTTTCTGTCCCCATTGTCTGTAGTACAGAAGTGGACCCGTTAGCATGGCTGACTTCTCAGAAGAGAGACCAAACTCCCAGTGAAGTTCTGGAAAATTTCTGTCACACAAGTCTGCAGGAATCAGCCCGCATTTCAGTGACAGCCTGGAAAGCCACCAGAGCTTAATCCGATCAATAGCTCAGCATGTAGAGGGGATGGAGCCCCAAGCTCTCTGCCTAGAACCATCCTCCAAAGCAACTGCACACACAGTAGCCAAGGCTTCAGATGTTGGGCTCTGCTCCAGTTTTCAACGCCTGTTACCCTGGAGGTTGAGCAATACCATGCCCGTAAACAGAGAAACATGTGTGCTGCAACTTGCCAATCCAGGCCATGTGGGAGAGCTCCTGCTGGAGCGTGGTCCACTTCCCATGGGCCTACAAAGGGAGGTCAAGTTCTGTTCTGCCTTGGTGCTGAGGGAAGAGAGGACATCTCTTAGGAATAGAGTTGGAGTTTGAGAGGAGTCCTTTAAAAACCAGTTTGGAAAGAAGGAGCAGAAATTAAGAACACTTGTTCCTCTTGCAGAGGACCAGGTTTCGGTTGGTTCCTAGCACACACATGGCAGCTCACAACTGCTTGTAACTCCGGTGCCTAGAAACAGAGGGCATTGCATGCACATGGTGGACAAACCTGTGCAGGCATAGCACTCATACATATAGAATAAAAATAGATGAACCTAAAACAGTAACAACAACGACAAAATCCAACAATCCAATTTCTATGAAATACAATCGCTATTTGTTTAATAGTCATGTAGATTTGGAGTGGGCAAGAGGTGAGTTCAACTAATTTCGCTGTGCCCTTTCTACTACAACAGGACTGCCAAGATGACTCGGTGGGTAAGAGCACTTGATGCATGGGCAGAGGGACCGGGACCCACATCAGAAACTGAGTGTGTTTCTTCACATGCTGTAACACCAGCACTGTGGGGAGCAGAGATGAGTATCTCTGGACCTCACTGGCTGACTGGCCTCCAGGTTCAGCGAGAGGCCTAGTATCAAAGCCAGAAGAAGAATGACAGAGCGAGATATCTGAACATGCTGGCATTGCACAATCACTGGCAGCCTAGGAGTGATGTCACCATGTGCACGTGAGAACCCGTTCTTAGCTGGCCGATGTCACCGTGTACACAGGTGGAAACTCGTTCTTAGCTGTCTGTTTTGCCACTTCAGTTACATCCTTGTGCCCTTTGAGCAAACCTGTTAAGCGTAACTGATCCTTGTAGCCCATTTAAAAGTCTACATTGAAACATTGTCCAGAGGTATGCAAAGCGGGTGTCAGTAAAGCAGATGTTTGTCATTGGATACATGGACAGGATCCTGTTTCCTTACAAAACAACCAAGCATTTTAGTGAAAAGGCTGTTCACACTTTAGCAGGCAAACAAATCAGATCATGGAAATCCCGCTTAAAAGTAGCTGGCGGTTGCTGGAGCGCTTCACTTTTGAGCGGCTCTCAGCTGCCACCAGGTCTGCAGATGGTGGACTGGACTTTGCAATCCGTGAACGTGGAGGTTAGCTGCACGTGGTTGAAGCTGTGTCATTTTGTTACAGGGCTGTGTACTCTTGCTAGGCCGTTCTACCAATGCCGTATTTACAAGTAGACTGTGGATTTTAGAACAGTAGTGATGTGATTTCAGATATCTCAGTTGTTACTGTGCTCAAAGCTTCGTGTAATTGAGATGCTCACAAGGACAAGCCTTACATTCAGATGGCTTGGATTTAATGGAACACAGCCTGCACACGTTATTCACTTTCTATAGGCTAAGAACCTTATCTCAACTTTCCATAAGTACCCGATGGGATGCCTCTGCATCTTGTTCAGGAAACCAAAGTAGTGTGTTCCCAAAAAAAAAACAAGAAGCACACTCCTTCAAATTTGTTACCATCCTCACATCTTTAATCTTTTTTTAAAAAAATATTTATTCATTTTACAAAAAATATGGAATGCTTCATGAATTTGCGTGCCATCTTTGTGCAGGGGGCCATGCTAGTCTTCTCCATATGGTTCCAGTTTTAGAAGGTGTGAGAGCACCTTTTGTGATCTTTTAACAGGAACGATTAGGAAGTTCAGCTGGATTGACAGTTTTAAACTGGATTGGCAAAGACTCAGACATCTTAAATAGCACCAGCCTCTTAGCCAAGCTATCAGGGGATTAAACAGCCAGCTAGGAGTAGGAGAACAGGGGACTCCCCAAAATGATGTTCACACACCAACAGGTATAAGGACAGTATGCTACTTTTAGTATGCTCCTCCAGGCACAAGGTATTTGGCCAGGCTACTGTTTAACTACCAACTTAGCGTGGCGATCCTAAGACCATGAAAAGAAAGTTATTTTTTTTTGCATCAAGAGCTGTAGCACGGCCAGGGTCATGCCAGTCTATGAAAACTTCAAGTCTCCCTGCTCTTATATGCGGCCAAAGAGCTTGGTCTTCCACAGGAGTGCATCACAGCAAGCTGGACAAGGAAGTCAGAGTGTGAGGATGCCGTGAGGCAGAGTATTGGGGAGGAGGGAACTCTGGGAATTTAAGTGGGAGTCCTTGTTGGCTGAGGGATGGGGGTTGTTCTTTGAGTAAGGTGAGATTCCCAAAACAAGTGGATACCCTGGGTTTGGGATCCTGATAGAACTATCTAAAGATCTGAAAGAACTGGGAGAAGGTCAAGGCAGAATCAAATTAACTCAATCTATAACACCAGAAACATTCGGCAAATATAACGGAAGACTATTGTCTTAAGAATAAGTGCATGTTCTGGGACAGGAGCCGTAGCCTGGGACTCAGGAAACAAGAGTGGATCCGCCTCAACAAGAATAAAATCAAGCAGGATTACAGCGGGCTTACAGATGTATATCGGTGATTTTAGTTATTTTCTAGAGCAAGTGGCAATGCCCTTTGAAGAATGACAGTATCATTTAGACTCCTAGAGAATCAGGATCTTGTCAGGAATACAGTAAAAACTGTCAGACACAGCAAGAAACAGTAAACACAAGACAGCTACTCAAGAAAAACGAATGAAGCTCAGATGAGCTGGTATATTTAAGAACTTAAGTTAGATTTAACATGAAGATTGACATTTACCCTGGGATTGTTTTTATAATGTGTAAAGCATAAATATCTAAGTTAAAGAATTACTTAGGCTGGGCAGTGGTGGCGCACGCCTTTATTCCCAGCACTTGGGAGGCTGAGAGGCAGGCAGATATCTGAGTTCGAGGCCAACCTGGGCTACACAGAGAAACCCTGTCTCAAAAACAACAACAACAACAACAACAACAACAAAAAGAATTACTCAGATCCCTTTGTCTTAAGATCAGACACAAGACAAGAATGTCTACTCGTGGGTTCCTACTCAGCACTGCAGTAGTGTTCTTTGGCACTTGAGTTTCAGATGTCAAGTTGGCCACTGGATTTAAAAATCGAAGATTTGGGGAACGAGGGCTTGGAGAAACAGATTTTAGGAGATGGAGAAAAAGTGTGGGCAGATGAGATCCTAAAGAAGAACTGAAGGAAGGAAAGGCCTAGGCCCGAGGGTGAGTCCATGTAGTCACTGAGACACAGTTGACCACAGTTCCTGTGTGTCTGAAAGGAGGGTCCTCCTGGGCCTACACTGTGCTGTGTGCTCGGTAGAGAGCAGTATCTCACTCTGTGCAATGAGAGGCTGCAGAGGCTGTGGGGACGCCATCTTGAGGCTGACCACTTCCATGTTCAGCAGGAGGCACTTCTGTGGTACACGCCAGGGCTGTCTCGTCCGCCGACTTTGTATGCTTATTACCTGGTCCAGTCCCCAGGCTGGGCCTGATGTTCCCTGGGGTTCTGTAGAAACAGGAATGCCCGAATCCATCACCATCCATAACACGCTCGCTGTTTGCCTTGGTTCCGTTTGTGTCCCGCCCTCCCCGCCCCCGCGGCCCCGCCCCCCAACTTCAGGAAGATGAAAACGCAGGGCATTTCGCATGGCCTTAGGATATCGATGACTACTGTAAAATATGGAGCCAGGTGGATTTACATTTTTTTCTCCTGAAGACAAAACATAGCTTGCCTCGGCTAAGATCTTATCTCTTAATGAGCAGAGGCAGTGTAATTAAGGATTTTTCTTCAAGGCTGTAGACGTGCCAGGCCTGCTGGAAACTTTGCTTGCTTTTCATAAATCAAGTCAGTTTGGACCTGAATGTACTCAGGGCCCTGTTCTGCCCTGTGTTCATGGAGGCTGTCCCAGTGGCATCTTATTTTCTCATAGCTAACCTGTCCTTGATCACAGCGAAGCTTCTTGGATGCTGTTGACCATAGCCAGATGGCCACTCTTAAGGCAAAGGCAGACCATGGGATGAAGGAGCACAGCTGGCTAGTGGGTGGGGAGAGGGATGACCTTACCTGGGTTCTGGGAGTGAGTCCTCCACCTCCGGGGACCTGGCACTGCCGGGTGTGGGGCAGCCCTTGGCCAGCGAGCAGTCCTCACTTTGGTCCTCACTTTCTTGGCTTTGTTGGATATAAGAGGTCTGAAAGTTTCCCCAAGAGCCTTGTGAATTAAATACATTCGCAATTTGCATTCTAAACAAGCTCCCTGGACTAAATCTGCTGGCTGCATTGTTTTCTTGGCTCATATTCATTTGTTAATAATGTGTTGTTTTTTTGGGAAATAGCCCTTACTCTGTTGGCTTGGAAGAAGAATCCAAGGGAAATGTCATGCTGAATTCTACACTAAAATTCAAAGCAACACGTGTGCAGGAGTGATCTGGTCAAACAAGGTTACGGTCTCCTGAGATCCTGTAATGAGTGGGGTCCAGACAGAAGGTCGACGGTGGATGGTAGGTGCTGGTTCAAATATGGCTTCTGATGAGCACGTTGAACGTAGCAAGGGTTCAGGGGACCCATGGACTCCAGAGAACACATCGCTGTGACCTGTGAAAGAGAGTCAAGGGAGGGGATGGCCCTACAAGTCCTGACCCCATGGCACACAAGCAGGAAGAGGGGTTCACAGGATGCTCTGAGAGGTCTGGGCTTGCTGAGTGGGCTCAGCCCGTCACATGTGTCAGCCTCCCTGTCAAAGACTGCAGCACTTACTTGCTGTATGAGATGTCTCATTCTGAACTGGGTTCTTTCTACAGCCACAGCTGCTCAATTATGTTCTGAGTTGTTTCCTGATGGGCAGTGGGGACAAGTTGAGAACAGCTGTGGCCGAAGGAGGAGGAGGAGGATGAGGACAGGACGAGGAGAATGAGGAAGAGGAGGAAGCCTGGGTCCTCCTGCATTTGTGGCCCTGCCCACCATGGAGCTAATCTTGCAGAGTTTGGAAAGAGGTGGGAAGTGGGTTTCCAGGCTCTTCCATGGTGACCCCCCTTAGCTCAGGGCCTGCCTGCTCCTGTAGAAGGAGTCTTCTGGCCTTGGGTATAGAAGAAGGTGAACTCTGGTATGGCTTTCAAGGTGGTAGTGCTATGGGAGCTAAGGGGATCTGGGGCAGCAGTGGCAGGTGTGATTGCTGGAGACATCTGATTAGCCTTTCTGGTGACTCTGCCACCTTCTGACATTCAGGATGTAGCCAGTATTTGTTCTATGTGTCTGTAACTGCCACTATCCCAGAGGCTTACGCACGTCGTCCCTGGTCTTTACCACAATCCTGCAAAGCAGCTTAAAAATAATCAAAACTCCATCAAGCCAGACTTCCTCTTCAAGACCACTGAGCTGGTCTGTGGATTGCAGAGCTCCACTCTTTGTGTGACGTGAAGGGCGTGTCACAGGAGACTGTGCATCAGAGGAAGGCTGACTTCCTGTTCATCTTCCCCTCAGAAGGCCACTTTCTTAGGTGTGAGTCAATAGTGAGACCGTTACCCGGCTCTAGTTTACCCTGGCCTGCGTGGAGGCCGTGGGGATACGCCTTCTTGATCATCTCCCATCTACCTCCATTCTAAAGCAGACAAAGGCTCTGCTCAGGACACCGGGAACGAAACCAGCTTCCATCCAGCTCACGGGCAAGAGGAGTATTGAGACAACTCCAAGAGTCAGGACTCACGGACAATTTCTCTTTGTGTCTTTTGGTTGTGTTTGGAGTTTACAGATGTGAAGCCACAGCTGGCTTCCCCCTCTCTCTGAGGGGCCCCGATAGTCAGTCAACTGAGTTTTCTGTTGTCATTTTTTCACAGGTTTAATAGCTGTTGGCAACCACGTGGTGTTATTTTGTTCACATAATTATTCACTGAGCGTGAACATACCCTGGAGCGCCTCAGCTGTGGCCATGTTCGCTGGACACTAGGAAGTGGCTCAAACCTGGGTGTGGATGTGTGAAATGGGGAAAAAGGGTTTTTTTGTTGTTTGTTTCCTAATTTGATGCATCAACCATTGAGAACAAAGCCTGACACACATGTCTGTGTGACATGTGAGTTGGATTCACCCTACATTGTCATGACATGGGCCCTGATATTTGTCTTCTGTAATTCTCTCAGCAGAGAAGGAAAGGCAGTCCGGCTTCCTTGGTAATGGCAGGTGGTGGCAGAGACCACAGAGGACTGCCTCCTCTGCCAGCTACAGCCGTGTCTGTTCCTCATCGGCTCATCTGGGCAGCTGCGGGTGTGAGTTGTTGAACTTCAGAGAGAAAACACATTAGAAAGAGAAGACGCTAAGCTGCAGCCTGTCTGTCTCCATGTTGAATAAGATGGGACAGAGAGGAGGGCTGACTCCTTTCTCCTTTCAGTTTCACAGAGTGAATAAGTTCTGGAAACCTTATTATTATTAAATACGGAAGTGCATGCGTGGAACTTGGTGAGTAAGTAGATCTTAAGTGTTCTTATCTCTCTCACACATAACATGTATACATATATATACACAACACATGCATACACATATATGTATGCCTGCACACAATGTATATACATATGCAGATGAATACATGTATGCTATACATGCACACATATATACAAATGTACATAACACATACACACATGTGCATGCATATGACATGCAATACAACACACATACACTTACATACAACATCAGACACATCCAAAACACACCCACCCACAACATGTGCCTACATATCATACACATACACTCAGGCATCCACTTATACAGAACCTCACACACACACACACACACACAGGCACACAGGCACACATACACACACAGTAACTATGAGGTGATGAATTGGTTTGATGTTACAATCATTTCATATTCTCTGTGAATAATATCACTTTGGGCATCTTAAATGCAATTTTTATTTGTCAGCGATGCCTCACAAAAATCTGGACATAAGCAACTTTGGAAAGGATATTTTACAACTTAAAAAGAGTAAGAAAGCCAGGCGTGGGGCCAGCAAAATGGCTCAGCAGGTTCAAGCGCCGAGAGAAGCTCACTCTCATCCCAGGATCCCACAGGAGGAGAGAGCTGGTCCCTAAAAGTTGCCCTCTGACCTCTACACACATCTGTGGGCCCCATGTTTACACACTCACACACACAGATGCTATAGATGTGTAATTCCAATGCTTGGGAGTGTGAGGCTGGAGGTTGGGAATAAGGTCTGATGTAGAAGAAAGAGTACTAGAATGCATGCTACAAAGGATTTACTGAAAGGGGACATTAAATCACACAAAGCAGAATTTAGCCGAGGGAGCGCTGCCTCTGAATACCCAAAGAAAAAATAGTGTGCTAGCCAGCCTGTTAGAGATAAGCAAAATTTACATTGCTAGGGTGTAAATCTTTATTCATCAGGACCGACCAGCCATTAGGCCCAACTCCCAAAACTCACCTCGCTGGACAGCTCGAGAGCCCAGTGCAGGGTCACAGCCACCCTTAAGATCTGGCTGCCATTAACCCCCACCCCTGCATAGTCATCAGGAAAAGCGTAATCCTGCCAGGTGGGCAAGATGAACCTGGGTAAAAACTTTTCAAAAAGACTAACACTGGTGTAACTAAAATAATTCTGGCACTATCTTTGCTGTGTAAATCTCCCATCTGCCCAAGTGGCCAGACTTGCAGTCTCCTGTCTGTGTTTAAATTGTTGGAAGTGTAACCTGGGGCCAGGACATGAAAGGACTTAGGTATGCATGTTAGGGAAATCTATTCACGGCGGCTTTTCCTTGGGCATTAGCTGCTACCAGCCATGCACTTTTCTGTTTCTTTTTCCCAGTAAATCACCCTTTCCTTTATTAATTTGTAAGTGTGGAGAGTGATTTCTTCCTGGGAAGGCATAGTATTTAACAGGGAAGCCTGGGATACATAGAGAGAAGCAGAGGGAGAGCTGGAGGGAGGGCTGGAGGGAGGTTAAAGAGAGACAAAAAGATGAAGAACTCAAGACTGGCATATAGTATTAACTAGACTCAAGATTTTATTTGGATTTTATTGATTTTTCTGCGAGTTTCAGGCTGGGCAGCAGGTTACTGTGGATTGACTTCTCTTATATGCCTGTTTGTCTGCAATATCCTGAAGTCTTGACACAAGGCTTAGAGATGTTGTCAGTGACTGCTGGAAGATGTCTTTGGTTTGGGGAGACTATTAGGATCAGGGTGGCCATTGTCTTGTTTATCAGTCACCTGCCCTCCAGCTTTAGAGAGGACACAGCTCAGGGTATGTGCAGAAGGGCCTTCTGGACCTTAAGACATAGACGAGGGCATGTGAGGAGAGCCCTGCCTGGTGTCCACAGCTAGGAAGGCCTCTTCCCTGCCATCACAGGCCAGTATAGGATTACAAGGTGCTCTGCAGAACAGGTGTTGTGGAGGGAACCCCAGGGCCTGTAGCTTTTGTTGTAACACGATTCCTCAGAGCATAGGGCCTCTAGGACCCTCCAGGAAATTCCTTTGCAGAAGTTCAGAAAGAATTCTGCTTAATTTCCTGCCTGGGCCTGTTATGGTGGAGGGAAAGGTGTTGGCCCAGATGGCTTAGGGTCTGTTTGGTGCCTTCCTGGCTCATACTAAAACTTTGCCTAAAGCACCTTCTGGGGCTGAGGTGGGAGGCCTCTGCTGGGATCTTCATTCCTGATTTCACTGAGACTCTTCTGAAGGCAAGGTTGTCTTACGTCTCCCTTTAAGGCAACTCCTGGTAGATGATATTAACTTTACATGGAGCCATGCTTCAATCCAGTGATTCTGGGGCCTTGCACAGCAGACGCACCCCACAGATCAAGCCCCAGAGGATTCTCATTGTGCAGTCAGCCTGCCTGGCGCTGGGGCATGGCTCTCAGCCAAGCATGTACACTTAACACACATTCCTTTGCCAAAATCCTAGGCACATTAATATTTCCAAACCTCAAATTAGTTCTTTTAAAAACCAGAACCACATGCTGGCAGAGGCAATGTGTTCACGGTCTGCAGTGTTTTTTACTGGGTTGGGATTCATGGGTCGTAAGGTAGAGATCAGCTCTGTACCCAGCTCCAGTGTGCCTAAGCAGGGCCTTTCCCTCCCGAGCCTGGGTTGTTCTGGCCATGAAACAAGAATGTTGGAGCAGAGACTCTTCATGGGCTTACAGCTTTGAGGGTTTATGATTTTTTTGTGGAGCTGGAGACTCTGAAGTTCACTGGTTTATAGGATAGTTTATGTGAAATCCACAAGGGCCTAGAATTGCTTGTAAATGTTTGAAATGTGTTTTTTTCATGAGTCTAAACACGGGCAAAAAAAAAAAAACAAAAAACAGACAAGAATGTAAACAGCGCTTGGAAAAGCCCTTTCTGCTAGGGCTTGCTGGAGTTTGGATGAAGGTAACCAAGGAGTCTGCACTGGTAGAAGCTGAAGCTAGAGGCTTCCTCCATGGCTGCCCAGGAAGGAGGGCCAGCTGCTGGGTGCTGAGTATGGCCATAATTCTTTACCTCTCTCTCAAAGCAAGGACTTAAAGTCGGTGGTCCTGACTTCCACCTTCTCTCGAGAGGCCCCGCAGATTCTTTCCTGCCAACTTGGAGTCCTTCTTGAAGTCCTCAAACCTTGAGGATTGGTTCCTTTAATTAGACAGTCTCTGGGAAGATGACCCCAGCCTACAATTGCTCCTTTCTTTGAGTGTATGGCAGCCTGGACTCCATAGGAGACCCTGGGTGTGGGGCCTGTTCTTTAAGTTGGTGATACTATAACTGGAGAGATTTGTGTCTCTGTCAATGGAGTCGGCAGGCTGGGGACCATCAAGAGCAGAATATGAGGCCACAGAGCGTTCTTTCTCCATGTTTGTGCTAGGGTTCATGGAGACATTGCTGACGTCCTGCTTGATGGTGAGTGCAGCCTGGCGTGAAGGGCATAGACAGACTCCTGGATGAAGAGGTCCTCTGACTTGACGAGAGTGAACCAGTGCACCTGGGAGAGCAGCCCTGAGGAGATGGCTTTGTTCTGAGACTGACAGGCTTAGGATCTAGTGTGTTGAGTATAGGGAGAGTAACCCCAGGCTACACATGTGAATTAGCAGAGGCTGAAGTTCAAAGGCTGGACCAGAAAGTGGTAGTAACATGGAGTAAAGCCACTGAAGGTTGTGTGCAGGGCCGCTCTGCATGTGGCCTGGGCCGTAGGGACATTGTGGTGTTAGGATGGCTGTGCAGATACAGGAGGCAGTGTGTGCCCACCAGAGAGCCTTAGTCATGACCGAAACGCAACATCCAGACGCTTGAGTAGGAAGTTGAGAACCATGACTCATTCAAGGTCGGAGGGAACTAATAGAGTCCCTCCCGCTTCCACCCACTTCCTGCGCTCGCCCTGGCAGGAGCCATTCTCAACTGTTGCCTTTGCGATTATTCACATCTTCCAAACGCCGCCTACTTGGGATTCCTGCCGTCTCATTGTTTCAGTTAGTTCATAGTTGAGAAGAGAGTGGGTAGGAATAACTCTGTGTGTGTCCTTACCCAGTGACAAAATAGCCTCCATCCTCAAGAGATCAGGAGAGGAACCAAGGGGAGAAGCGGGAGGGAGGAAGGCATAGGAGGCTCAGGTTGGTGGAGGTAGGAAGCCAGCATGCTGTTCTTCCAGGGACTGCAGAGGCACCACCCATTCTCCACACCTTCCTGTTTGAGACTCAACTCTAGGGCCAGCAAGTCTGTCCAGTCTCATAGCAAGGGTAAGACTTACATCCTCAACTTGGGAGTTCCTAAGTCAATTCTCCGTACACTGTAGGTCCATGCTACCCAGTGTGTGGTCCGTAGTCTGGGAAGGGTCATGGCCATCAAAGCCAGGGACTTGAGATTTGACTTGTTAAGAGAGAGAGGAGGCTAGAGGGCAAGAAGAAGACATTTACGAGCAGGTTAAGTAGGGTCTCGAGGTTCCTGGAGAAGGCTCTGAAGCTCTCAGAATGTCCCTTGACCAAGACAGTGCTCGCTCTGTGACCCTGACCTGAGATGTTATGAAATCAAGGCCACAACTTGGAGACAGCGTGAGCCTGACAGCGAAGGGACCGGATGTGACCAATGTTTTCCTCAACCTCAAATGCCTCACAGATCCCAGAGTAGCTGTTTGCTTCTCCATTTCTCTTTCTAAAAGTCTAGCCTACCAAAAACAAAGCTCAAAAGGGACCCTGGTTATGACAGAACCGACTTTGGTAACAGACCAGCTCTCCTTGGCTGCCCTTCCCAGCACTGATACATGCATACAAGATTGCTTAACACCAGGCTGGGAGACCTTGTCAGCATCCAGGAGGTCAGAGCCATAATGAGAAAAGCCCAGGGTCAGTGTTTATGAGTAGAAGGAACCCTCCATGCATAGAGTTCTCAGAAACCAGCCAGAGCCAGCAGGAGGCCATGGTCTTGGAACTGAGCACATCTTTAGGACAAGGGACAATGAGCCAGTGAAGCATAGCCTCTCACACAGCCCTGGTTGTTAGTAAGCAGTGTGGTTCTCCCAGCCCTGGCCAGGATGGTTTGCTTAGAATCCAGCAGGACTGAGAACATCCAGCCCCTATGCTTGGGTTAAGCTTGTTGTCTTGGTGGTGGGAAGAAAGTGTATCTTCTGTGTCTCACAGGCTCCTTTTCCTGATTGTACCGGTCTTGTCTTTTGATGAGCTGTTTTATTTACTGGACTCTGCTTGGATAGCAATGTGCTGTCGTGTGTTGGTGTGCTCCCTGCCTTCCCTCTGACACCATCTCCTAGCACACTGCCTTCCCTGTGACAGTCATCAGGCCGTTGCCCTGCAATACTTTAGTCTACCCTTACTGGTCTGCTTCATGATGGCAGAGGTGGCGGGCTTTGCAAATGGTTCCCTTGGCAGCTGGCACATGTGAACCTTGCCAATAGAGGGACTGGACGGAAAGGGAATTTGTTTCTTTCTGTTTTCTGTGAGCCTGGTCAGGACACACTTCTGAGGTTTAGGCCCCTGGGGCACATGAGAGGACACTTTTCCCTAGTGCCTGATTCAATAGAGAGGAAGAATGCGAACCCCTGTAGTACCCAGTGGCTGTCATCTCTCCCCTGACCTCAGGAATCTTTTCTGGAAGTTTCCCAGTGGAATGCTCCTTCTTGGGTACCACCTTCCCGTAGCCTTCCCTCCAGTGGCACCTTCTGTGTTATAGAGCCTTCCTGGGTACCTTCTCCTGACCACAGGTGGTGCATCCCAGCTTGCCTCCCCAGCAGCTACATGCTCCTAGTGGTCACTGAAGCAGGGCCATGGCCTTCTGGGGTTTTAATCCCAGCCTGACAAGGAGGAAAGGGCTTCTCCTCATGTGCACTAACTACCTGAGGTGTAGTGACTGCTCTTTGTGTCTGTTATGCCTGGACTTTTAGGTTTCTCATTCACATTTGTTGGTTAGCACACCAACTCCACAGTAACAACCCTGTGTTACTGTGTCTAAATTGGACTTTATAAACAGTGGACTTTATAAACAGAACTCTGAGCAGAACATTTGAGTGCTAGCTGGAAGTATAGAGCCACAAAGCTTTATAGGATCCGTTAATGGTTTGTCTAGGTGCTCAGAGATGCGGGTAGCCAGGCTTCTCTTAGTGACACAATCAGAATGATCATACAAGCTGTGAATGTGTGCCGTGTGAGAGTCTTAAGGACATCAGTATAGAGGACCTTAATGATCAGGTGGACAAAGTGACTGGCTGCGTAACCGTCACTTAGCAGTCACCCAAGGCTCATGTAGGGGCCCATAAACATGGGTGTGAGTTAGCAGGGCCGTGTGGGGGCTTGACAGGTGGACTCCGTTATGAGTGTTACCAAGGCTTGCTGTCTACCTGGGTGCCTAATCTGCCTATAGGAGAGGCCAACGCTAACCCCCTGACAGCCACCCAGTGGCAGAATGGTTGCACTGGCCTCTGGCACGATGAACATGACAGATATTTGTAGTCTCTGGCCTAGATGCATTTCTGACAATAGATTTTTCTTCTCAGCACGTATCATTGCTGCCAGTACCCCCAATGATGGATACAGGATGTCCCGACACCTCAGCCAGTGTTAGAACATTCTCTAGAACGCTTCCGATCCTAGCTTAGGAAGCGAACAATAGGCCACTGCCAAAGAGCGCTTCACTCTCTCTCCCATGAGCTGGAAGCGGCTGTGCTACCTGAAGGGTGTGGTGACTTACCAAAGACTCGCTTGCAGAATCCTGAAAGGACAGGGTTCTAATTTACAGCACACGATGTCTTCTTAGAGACCACAGCATGGCGCCAACTCCCCAGAGTCAGGATATACTAGTCTAGAAATCAAGGGGCACAGCTGGCAGCCACTTCTGTCACTGTGTTGCTTCCTGATCTGTATACAGAATTACGGCTGTTTCAAATGAGGCTTCCGCGGCACTCCGTCCCCCAGGTATGACACAGTCTTCACCATCTTGAAAACAGAACAGCTGTGATTACCCAAAGGGACCCTCCCAGGACTGGAACTGTAAGGGCTCCATCCTAGGAAGGGAGGCGGGGAGATCATTAGATCCTCAGATGAGTGTCCAGTTGCCGCCTTTCTTCCTGTAGTTGCACATAAGTTTGCCCCAGTTGTATGTGGTCTAGGAAAGGACAAGAATATATAGGAGGTGATGGGCAACCGAAGCAGATTCCATCCACGTATGTGGCATTCAGGAGTGTCGCCCATGCCAGGGCGGGTTTTCAGGGATATGCTGCTTGGGGACTCATTCATGCTCCTGTAAGAACTCTCAATAAAGCCAGTGGTTCCGCAAGTCAGACCTGTATCATTTCCATGATCCATCCTTGATACTTTATCTGGAGTGTACTTATTCACCTCTCTCTAGGAAAAGTCAACATAGGGACCAAAGTCATTAAACTGAAAGATAAGCCCTGGCCATCTTGGGGCTCTTAGTATTGAATGAAAAGGAGGAAGGGGTTACTCTGCTGGCTGGAATGGTTGGTCCTAACTACCCAAGAGCAATGAGGTTGTAGCCTCACTGGGGCAAGAAAGACTGGAAAACCCTCAGTCAGTTCTAAAGGTTAAAGGGAAAAGGTCACCAAAACACAGGCAGGATAGCTAAGGCCTCAGACCCTGCAGAAGTTAAAGTTTGGGCCATTTCGCCAGATGGGAAGCCCCACCATGACTGAGCTTGGGGACACAGAATGTCAAGAGATGGAGGAAAAGAGACATCAGCAGCAGCAGTCAGGACAGTCGTAGGGGAGCAGACAGCATGGCTTTGCATCTTTTCTGCAGAGGGTATGTGTTAGTCGCAGGCTGGAGAATGACCTCCGGCAGCTGTGCTCTTGGTTTCCCATGAGCTAAGTATACAGCAAGCAAGGGTAAAAGAGTAAATGGGGAGTGGCAGAGGGAAGTGGAGGCAGACTGGAAAGCATCAGCCAGTCAGCTCACGGCATCCAGAAGGGAGGACTAAGCATCAGCCAATCAGAGCTCAAGGACTGGGGTAGCCCCAATGAAGAGACCATCATCAAATCCTGTGCTCACAAACACCTAGCAGAAGTTAGCCGGGGAAGCCTTGTTGAAGCAGCCAGCCAGCCTGAGTCCTGGCAGAGTAGTGTCCCCTTGGGTGTGGCTTCCAGGTCAAAGAACAAGTGGCAGAGAGCAAGGAGAGGAGCACCAGGTGCTTACAAATACACAGCAGGAATGACGGGGGTGGGGGGGTAGGGGGGTGGGGGGGAGGCCAGCTACACTCTCAGCTGAGAGGTCTGGGGGGGGCCGGGCGGGGCGGGGCAGGGTATTATCTCTGTACAGGAGCTCCCCATGACTCAAGTTCCACCCAGTCCCACAGCCGGCACTTTTATATCTCCTGACAAACGGCAGTAACTTCTATGGAAATGGCTTACTTTCTAGCTGCCTTCAAGGACAAGATTTTTTTTTTTAAGATTTATTTATTTATTTTATGTATGTGAGTACACTGTTGCTCTCTTCAGACACACCAGAAGAGGGTATTGGATCCCATTACGGATGGTTGTGAGCCACCATGTGGTTGCTGGGAATTGAACTCAGGACCTCTAGAAGAGTAGTCAGTTGGTCTTAACCACGGAGCCATCTCTCCAGCCCTGGACAAAAAGTTGTTTAATCCATCAGCTGATTGCTATTCTCTTTTTCCTTGGCACAGAATTAGAGGCCCAGCCTGTCCCAGGAAAAGGTGCTATGGAGAATATTTAAAATAAACACGTTGGAGTTTAGGACAAGAGGTCCACCTTGCTCCCCAAATCTACTTGCAACAAGCTTAAACAACAATGACAATTTATCAATATTGATTCTGATACAAAATGTTGGGTGAGGAGCCTGGGGAAGGACAGAGAGATGCCTAGAAGACTGGTTAGTCTCCACACCCCAAGAACTTCTCTGGGTGGCATAGGAGCTGAAGACAGAGAGGATACAAGCCAGTAGGCGAGGAGGTGCTGTCTGGAGAAGGGAATGTTACCTTAGAAGACCCCAGTCTGAGGACTTGACTTGTTTGGGAGTTCTGCAGCTATACCTGACTAAGCAAGAGTCCTTAAGTTCCTCAGAGGGAACTTTGTTTTCTCGGGGCTGGGAGGCTTTGGTGATACATGTGAGATGGTGGTCACATGGTTAGAGACAGTGCTGGCCTGGAGTCTACCATGGAAAGCCTCCATTTCTTAGAGGCGACAGCTATCGGAGAGCTGCAGTCTCCTAAGGGCACAGCTGATGCTGAGAGCCAGGAGCAGATAGGATGCACATAGATACCTCCTGACCCGCCAAGGATGGAAGGCAGCTGTGAGGATGGATGCAGGTTTGGCTTCTGGGCAGTGCATGATGGGAAGTTAGCATCATGCATCCGTTGCTGCTTTACAACTTGATGCATATCCCATTGAGGAATTTCCAATCTCGAAAGTAGGTGTAGGCTCACAACTGTAGCCATGGCTTCCCTGTGCTGCTCAGTCTATACGGCAGCTCACAACTGTAGCACGGCTTCCCTGTGCTACTCAGTCTATATGGCAGAAGCATTCTGGGGTTCAGGCTACGCTCAGAACTCTCACAACTATGATGGAACGGGAGATGGAAGCTTTGTCATGGGGATTGGGCCTGAGCCACCATGTAGAAGGTGATAGAGATGCCAGTGGAAGACGTTCTTTCTGCATTTTGTGATGAATCAGAAGCTACCTTGTTGTCTCTAGGAGAATCTGGGCATAGGGCAATGACCAATGAACCCAGTGCATGATGGTAGATTTTACATGCCACTTGGCTGTGCTACAGCGGCCAGTAATCAGACATGGACCCAAGTGTGGTTAACATCAAAGCAAGCTAGCTGTAGGAAGAAGAGATGGGGCCAGGGGTTGGGGGGCAGAGCTCATCAAATCAGTTGAAAGTCCTAAGCACCAAAAAAAAAAAAAAAAAAAAAAAAAAAAAGAAGAGATTTCACACAGAAGTTGTGTGGTTTGTAAAACTTGTCCCTGCTGGAGCGTTCAGCTCCATCACAGAGCGGACAGTGGGAGCTTGGCCATCCTCACTCTCGTGTGTGTATTCTAGCTTCATCCCCAAGTGGACGGCAGGAGCTCGACCATCCCCTAGCTTCATCCCTAAGTGGACAGCAGGAGCTCAGCCGTCCTCACTTCTATGTGTGCTCCTAGCAGTCCTGAGCACAGGGCTTGGCCCAGCCTGGATGCACAATAAATATTTCCTGTATTGAAACGACATCCATCTGTCTGAGTCGGTGTGAACAGAGCTCTGCCTTGGGGCAGAGGCGGAAGCTGAGGGACCTTGGAAGGCCTTTCCTGTTCTTAGATCCTGTGACAGTGAGTGGGAAGCACTCCAGATTGCGGAGAGGTTGTTGGGAGACAAAATGGGAAGGGAATCTGGCATAGGAAAGTAAAATTGGCTTTTTTTTGGTGGTGGGGGGGGAGAGGTGTGCAAGAGTCGAGTGACCTGAAGGATGGGTCCCAGGCTTCAGCTGGCCTGAAGAGTACTTGCTTCAGGTGAGGACTTGTGGCCGTCCCTTCTGACAGGACAGGTGCTGCCCAAGCATCTATGTTCTATCCTTCATCTTCACAAGACTCCGTGAGCTAAGAGCCATATGAATGCATGTCCAAGATGGTAGAAAGGAAGAACAAACAAATGGAGTAGCTAGGGAAGGGTCCATTGCTCTCCCTGGGGGGGGCCCTTCTCCAGGCAGGTCTCCTCCAGCAAAGACAAGTGGCCTTTTTTAATCCCAGCAGGTCTCAGCTGGATTCCAAGAAAGCCCTTCGGGGCTGGGTGGGTTTTCGGGACCCTCGGTGTGCTTCGCAACTGTCCTGGTGGTCTGGAGCGTGGGGGACAGATTTCTATGCAGAGCCTTTCTCTCAGTGCTGCAGAGCTGGCTTTGTGGCCACATGTGCAATTCATAAAGTTAGTCTGCATTTTCCAGAGGACCCAGTTTCCAGGACGTTTTGGCCTGAACGCCGTGAGCTCTCTAGAGTTCCTCCGAGAACTGCTGTCCACAGATTGCTTGGCTCTGCACATCCTCTGTGCGCCTGTGAAGTTTGGCACGGAGATTCTGTTATTGCTCCAGGATCAAATTTTGGAGTTTTATTTTATTAATATTCTTTCTCTACAGGGAGTTCTTTTTTTTTTTTTTTATAAAGGGGGTGGGGGTAGAGATCCGGACTAACTCTGTTTTCTCTAGGTTTATCCTCATTCCCAGCAGGCGTGCACGCTTGGCCTCTTTCTCTCATTTCTGATCCCATTTGCCACATTGGCTCATGTCTTCCCGGTCCTATGCAGTTCATAGAAATAAAAATGTGACCCTAGGCAGGGGGACATGTTTATAACCGCTATAAACCTGTAGCCATTGTTTTGGGCTTTGCCATTTCTTTGGACACTAATTTTCTCTAAACCAAAATAACCTTGACTTGAAGGCCAATCTTGTGTTGCAAGTATCAATACTGGCCACCTCCCATGCTGGACTGTGGAAATTCCCAGAACTGTCCTGGCTAGCCCACTAGGGAGGACATGCTGGTCTCTATTCATGCTGGCTACCCTGCCTCTTCCTGTCCAAGTCTTCAAGGTCTGTCTGTGGTGAACAGGTTGATCGTTGGTTACCCAGCTGGGACATGATTGCTAGGAGGTTGAGGTCCTATGGGCCTTGTCTCAGGCTCTCTGAAGCATTTTTTGGGGGAGGTCTGCTGTCTTTCCATCTCACTGTAATGGATGTATTGTATCCCTTCCAAAGCAGAAACTTTAAAAGTCTAACTCCTAGGCCGTCAGAATACATCTTATATGCAGTGAAGCCACTGAGGCCATGATAAGTAACTTTAAAAGGTCATACAAAGGAGCAGGCCACTTTTCCTGATGTCCTTATAAGAGAGGTCACAGAGACACACAGGAAGAAGGCCATATGGTGCTGAGGACAGAGGCTGGAGCAGTCCAAGGGAGGCCAAAGCGTCTATCAGAGGAGAGGAGGCAAAGGGTTTCCCTTCCAGGCTGCAGGGTATTCGAGGCCCCACAGATATCTTGCTCTCTCGGTCTTCCAGACTTTAGCAAAGTGAGGCAGGGAGTGTCTGTTGTCATTAACCAAGCAGTTTATGATACTTTGTAAGTGTAGCCATAGGTGCTGACTCTGCCTGCTGTCCCTTGTCACAGTCACACCCTCTCTGGCTGGGCCAGCATCACTCTCCACAGAGTACACTCAGCAGGAGCACCCAGTGGTACTCAAGGCACTCTGGGTACCTTTTCAGAGGCAGTGTGTTGGGCAGGCAAAGCTAAGAGCAGATGCAGAGACCTCTCAGTCAAGTCTGTCACAACCTAGTCCTAAGTTAAATGATCCTCTCAGGCAGATGTCTCTGGCCAGTTAGATTTTAAAGTTGACATCCAAAGGCATGGATTTCCTTTCAGTGGATTGTTCCCCTGAAGGAGCTGAGACCATGATTTGGTGAGAGGTGTTTTCAGAATACTGATGGAGAAGTATATGGCTCATGGAACTTGAGCATTCATGAAAGACTTTTGTTGTTGTTGTTTATGTTTGTGTCTTTTTTGTTCTATTTTTATATTTTATTTTTATTTATTTATTTATTTAAAAGATTTATTTATTTTATGTATATGAATACACTGTCTCTTCAGATACAGCAGAAGAAGGTATCTGATCCCATTAGAGATGGTTGTGTGTCACCATGTGGTTGCTCAGAATTGAACTCAGGACCTCTGGAAAAGCAGTCAGTGATCGTAACCGCTGAGCCATCTCTCCAGCCCTTATTTTTATTTTTTGAGGTGGAGTCTGGCTGCCCTGGTAATCGCTTTGTGGTCCAGCGCCTTTCCAGGAAGTCCCAGCCCTGGCCTTTTCCTGCATGAGCTCTCTACCAGTTTTGACACACCGGCTCCATGTTCTATTCTTTAGTAACTTTACAAAAGACCTTAGCTTTCATACAGGCCTTGAAGAGAGTTGTCTTTAAGACCAAATTGAGCATGTCTGGACTTGTCCCTAATAGTGTGTCTATCCCTGATCCATGAACTACAGTGTCCTCAGGAAAAGCACAGGTTGAGAAGAGATAAGGTCCAGGGCTTTGGTGGGAGAATGAAGAATTTCTGCACAATGGCCAGTGTGTCCTGTAAGCTGTGGCCACTGAGCAAAAATACAGATGGGATGTCACACTCTGAGAGACTAATCTTCAACCATTGCTCTTCCAACAAATGTTCATCCAGTGGCTGTCACATACCAGATACACATTCCATGGGAACGGTAGTAGACATGGCGGTTACAGCCCCTGCTCTGCCCTGCTTTCTGTCAAGACGACAGTGAGAGGAAGCCCGAAGGCAGGCAGGTGGCCATTTGCTGGAAGGACCAGAAACAAGCCGGAGACTCAAGTGAGCTGGCTCTGAGCACGTGGCTTGGGCAGAAGCTCTGCAGAGAGCATGATGCTGATAGCATGTTTTCATGCCTTGCTAGTGTCCAGCCTCTGAGGAGAAGGCAAAGGGTTGAAGTCCTTCAGACTATGTGGTAGATCTTGCAAGCTTACAGTCTTTGGCTTCTGCTGAAGGTTTAGGGAGTGCAGCATGCACACTGTTACACACTCTTGTGAAAGTGTAGTCTTGTGTGTGAAACTGTCAATGGACATTGGTCTAATTGTGCAGACCTGTCAGCAGGATGATCACCTTCCTGAGACATTCTGTAGTAGGATCCAGCTTTGACTCCTTGCTCTTAAGAGTCATCACTATCCAGATAGATGCTGCATCCTGAAGGATGCTGCACTCCTGCTCCAAGCTGAGGATGGATCTGCCCTTGGAGGCTTCCTTTCTCTTCTGTTGCTTGAAGAGATCCTTCCTTTTTAAATGAGTCACAGACACGCTGTGTTCATGGGAGGTAGGTGGTGTGTTGTGTGGTGTGTGTGTGTGTGTGTGTGTGTGTATGTGTGTATGTGGTATACATGTAGTGTGTATGTGCTGTGTGTGAGTGCATGTGTGTACGTCGTATGTGTGGTGTGCATGTGTGTATGTGATATGTGTGTATGTGATGTGTGTATGTGGTGTGAGTGTATGTGTGTAGTGTGTGTATATGTGTAGTATGTGTATGTGGGGTGTGTGAGTGCATGTGTGTGGTGTGTATATGTGGTATATGTGGTGTGCATATGTGTGAGTAGTATATATGTAAGAATGTGTGACAGTGTGTATGTATGTGTGGTGTGGTGTGTATCTGTGTATGTTGAAACTGGGGTTCTGAAACTAAGGACAGTTAAGTATAGAAATACAAGTGGCTTTGGTCCATAGTTGCAATTGGTATGGAGGTCTCCACTCATTCCTCTGGCTTTAATTGTGCATATTTTAATCAGAACACACTTGTGGTTCATATGTATGAAATTTAACTTTGGCTCACCCAGCAGGATCCTGCATCTAAAGTCTTAACTCTGGAGAATACTTCTTTAAAAATTAAAACTTTTCTGAGATTCCTGTGTAGATGTAAGACATCCCATGGAGACTCAGCATGGAGACACACCATAGAGACACACTATGGAGAATCACCATGGACACACATCATGGAGACACACCATGAAGACTCACCATGGAGACACACCATGGAGACTCACCATGTAGACACATCATGTAGAGACACACCATGGAGACACACCATGTAGACTCACCATGTAGACACACCATGGAGACTCACCATGTAGACACACCATGGACACTCACCATGGAGACACACCATGGAGACACACCATGGAGACACACCATGGACACTCACCATGGAGACACACCATGGAGACACACCATGGAGACTCACCATGGACACTCACCATGGAGACTTACCATGGAGACACACCATGGACACTCACCATGGAGACACACCATGGAGACACACCATGGAAACACACCATGGAGACACACCATGGAGACACACCATGGAGACACACCATGGAGACTCACCATGGAGACACACCGTGGAGACTCACCGTGGAGACACACCATGGAGACTCACCGTGGAGACTCACCACGGAGACACACCATGGAGACACACCCCGGAGACACACCACAGAGACACACTCTGGAGACACACCCCGGAGACACACCACGGACACACACCATGGAGACTCACCATGGCGACATCCCTGTACATTCTACTTAGTTTCCCCTTGTAATGTCTCACAAACCCATATCAAAGCATCCTAACCATGGTGAAGACAATGATGCTCTCAAGACACAACACTTTGCCACAAGGCTCATGTCCACTGCTCTGTCTCTATAGCAAGCATTCTGTGACCGTCATTTCCATAGTTGTGAAAGACATGGTCCCATCGTTCCAGCCTTGTGACTTTATTATTCATTGGCACCCTGCTGTTTGACTCTTCTTTTTTAAAAACAAAATCTCAATCATTCAGTTTTACCAATGAGGACTCCGAGCCAGAGGCTGCAGTGAAAGTCCACTAGCTCAGAGAAGCAGAGTCAGCTCCCAGCTGACCTTCCTCCTCAGCCAACATACCACCACACGTGCCCCTCGATCACTCCATCTCAAAAAAAAAAAAAAAAAGTCCTAAAAACTGAATGTCCCTCCTTCCTAACTCCTGTGTGTCTCTCTCCACCCACCCGACTCCTTCTTACTCTCTGGGTTTTCTTAATAATCCTATGTTCACTTCCTGTCAGCTGGTTGCTTGCCCCACCTCTTGACTTTATTTAATCCTGTTTCTGATGTTCTAGCAGAGAACCCCTGGATTCAAGGTGTGTGCTAAGGCTGAGCCACACCACAACTAAAAGCGGGTTTTCCCAGTAAGTAACACAGTCTCAGGGTTCACAGTGTGATTAAATATTCTGCAACAGTGTGCAGGGTAGAGAGGCAGAGTGTTTGATAGTGACTCCTCTCTATCAAAATGATTGGCTACATTATCTAAAATATTTACTCTGCCTATGCCATAGAGTCTTCATATGTGAGATTGGGGTGATGATGATGGGGCCAGCTGAGAAGGGTGTTGTGATTTGTATAGGTATAGACCCCATAGATTCATGTGTTTGAATGCCTGGCCCGTAAGGAGTGGCACTGTTAGGAGGTGTGGCCTTACTGTAGGAGGTGTGGCCTTACTGTAGGAGGTGTGGCTTATTGAGGAGGTGTGGCCTTGCTAGAGAAAGTATACCACCATGGAGGCGGGGCTTTGAGGTCTTAAATGCTCCAGGTGAAACACACTCAGCTACCTGTGGCTTTAGATGTTGACCTCTAGGCTCCTCCAACGATGCACGTGGCCTCCGTGACCCACCTACCTTTGCGGCCACACGCCCAGCCCTGCTGTCAGTCTGGTCTTCATTCTTGCCAATCTACTGGGGGAAGATAATATCTTGTACTTATTTTTAAATGTGTTCCTCTGGCCACTGGGATGGTCAAACATCTTTTCTGATTCTTCTCCGTCCACCTGCATCTCAGGAAATGAGTCTCGGAGAAGCACACTGGCTAAGGCCTGCTCCCAGCTCAGTTCACCTCTGCTGAGGCGTCATAATGTCAAGCTTCAAGCTGTGAGCTTCACAGAGAAGGTTAAGTAGTGTTTACTTGCTTAATGTAAAACTGATGTAAAAGCAGGCATAGCAGCCCCAGGGGCCTGTAGCTCATGTCTGTGGGGCGAGAGAAGGGGTGGGGGCGGGGGGAGCTTCCGTGTGTGACACCAGACTCCCCGGTTCTGGTGACTGTACATTGTCATCCCCTGTCTGGAGCAACTGCATCCAGCATCCTGTGTGCAGACAAGGAGCCTACCCATGGATCTGTGTGCTCCTGTGGTGGTCTGATGCTGTAGACAGGGAAAGCCCTGGGCACATGGCCAGCAGACCCAAGTTTAAACCCCAGCCCCAGCTCTCTCTGGAAGACACAGTGAACTGCCTCAGCCTTCAGAATCCCCATCCTTGTCGCTGTCTTGTGGCTTTTGACTGGTCTCTCCTGGTTTCATTGTCTGTGTGTCTGCTCTGGCCCTATTTTGGTGCCACCAGCACTTCCCCAGTCCTGGGACAGTTCTCCTTTCCCTGCCTCTGCAGGGTCCTTCATCTGGGTGTCTTCCAAGTCCCTGTGGATATTCCAGCCCCTTGTCCCTAAGAACCTCTGGATGGCTGTGTTGTCCCATTGCACTGGCTTCCAGTGAGCTGCTTCCCGCTAGCTGCCTGTCTATATCCTCCTCTGCTCTCTGAGCAGGGCAGCTTGCTGTCTTGTTCCAGTAACACCAGGGATGCACACTGTGTGCATGATGGAACATGCTTTGCCATGTTTATCTTCTCCTCACATGTACCTCGTCTTTAGTCAGATTGACTTGTCACTTAGGCCAGAGATCTCAAGAGTCACCCCGCGGGGCCTCTCTGGTTGGGAATTTTCTTCTAACTGCTCATTTCCCAGTGAATACAATTCAGATCTAAGATCTTGTCCTAATTTAACTTCTTGCTTTATCAACTCTTAGTTTCTTGCTTGCATCCTATATTTGGGTAAGTCTGGGCCTCTGGCAATTTCTCATAGAGCCTTGGCGTCCATTGCAAGGTCTCTTGGTCTCAGCATTACTGACGTTTGAGACCGGTTCTTCTTTGTATCTGGCCTGTGTTCTGTGAGATGCTCAGCGGTGTTCCCAGCCTCAACCTCCCAGGAATTTCATCCCTTCTCCATGTCACAACTGTCAGAATGTCCCCAGACATTGCCAGGTGTGTCCCCAGGAGACAAAAGTCTCACCCTGGTGAAAACCAGAGCTCCAGAATCATATTGATTCACAATGCAAAGCTCTATCTCCATTCCTGACTGGAGAGCGCAGATTACAGGAGTGTATAGTGGGGCACTGTTGCTAGGGATATATATCAGTGCAGTGCCTATGGAAATCGTATGGAGTGTTTTCCAGAAAGCTAAAAATAGAACTATAGTGTGATCAGCTAGACGGCTTCTGGGTACAGACCCAAAGGCATCAGTCAGGATGCTACAGAGGAACATCCATGTTTATCATAGTGTAAGCCACAGTCACCAAGATATAGGTTTATCCAGCTGTCCGTCAATCTATGAATATTTGAAGAAAATGTAGTGTGTGTGTGTGTGTGTGTGTGTATGTGTGTGTGTGTGTGTATGTGTGTGTGTGTTGGAATTTTAATCAACAGTGAAGAAGAAAGAAATTTAACTTGTTTACAGAAAAATAGACAGAACTGGGGAACATCATCTTAAGAGAGATAAGCCAGGATCAACAAAGACAAGTACTGCATGTTTCTGTCTCATGTGTGGGATACTGAGGTAAAAGGGACCTCAAAGTTAAAGGGACATTTATGGCTGTGGAAGGGGATAGAGGGGGCAGGCATAGGGAATACAAGGATGTTGTCTTAGCTAAGGTTACTGTTGCTATGATGAAACTCCATGACCCAAAGCAAATTGGGGAGGAAATGGTTTTATTAGCTTACACTTCCACATCACTATTAATCGTTGGGAAAAATCAAGACAGGAACTCAAGCCACGCTGAAACCTGGAAGCAGGGCAGAGGCCATGGAGGGGTGCTGCTTACTGGGTCATTCCTCATGGCTTACTCAGCCTGCTTTCTTATAGAATCCAGGACCACCACTACCCAGGGCAGCACCACCCACAATGAAGTGAAGTGGGCCCTCCCACGCTTAATCACTGGATTAAGGAAACATTCTATAGGCTTGGGTAAAACCCAATCTCATGAAGGCATTTTCTCAATTGAAGCTTGACTCTAGCTTGTGTCAAGTTGACATAAAACTAGCCAGCACAGGTGTCAATATGATCACAGTATATTATAGCCGTATATGAAAATGTCACAATAAAACCCATTACTCTGAATAATTAGCACATACTAATAAAACTATTTGTGATGGTTTGAATAGGTATGACTCTTAACTGGTGTTTGAGTGGTTGCTCCTATAGGGTGTGGCAGTATTAGGAGGTGTGGCCTTGTTAGAGTGGGTGTGGCTTTCTGGTGTGTGGCACCATTAGGAGGTGTGGCCTTGTTCGAGGAAGTGTGTCACTGTTGGGGTTGGGTTTGAGATCTCCTATGCTCAAGTTACACCTAGTGTAGGCACACAGTCTCCTGCTGCTGCCTGCTGATCAAGATGTAGAACTCTCATCTTCTCTGGCACCATGCCTGCCTGGATGCTGCCATGCTTACCACCATGATGATAAAGGACTGGACCTCTGAAACAGTAAGCCAGCCCCAATGAAATGTTTTCCTTTATAAGAGTTGCTGTGGTCATGGTGCCCCTTCACAGAGACAAAACCTTAACTAAGATGCTATTTTAAGTTAAAAAAGAAATAAAAGCATTCATCATGTCCTGTGATCTGGTGATAGGGATTAGTTCACGTATGAGATCCTTCTACAAATATCCAGGTTAGCTTCTCTTTTTCTGGAACCCTCTCCACCTCTCTTTATCTGTCTTGTAGTGCCTATCTGTGATGTAAGGAGAAAGTCCCCACCCCAGAGATCTGGAAAGACTCTATGCCTAAGTGCACTGAGCCTCAGAGAGAAAAGTATCCCCATTTATCGGAGACTAGTTTGAGTACTCTGTGTGCTTTAGACCAGGAGGTAGTGGTGTGTGTGTTTTTTTTCCCTAGTAGAGTACCTTGTGATCCCATCTTCAGATATCTTTCACACAAAGAACACATGTTCAGGAAGAGCTCAGTAGGCATGGGGATTGAAACCCAGTTCTAGCCACTCTGGCGGCTCCTTGGGTGTCTTCTTCAGTCTTGACAGCCATGGTACAAGGTTTCTGGGAAGAGTGGGGCAAAGACTTGATTTCTAATCAAGTTCCGTCACTCAGAGTCAGAGAGTCTAGGGACAAGGCACCATCCTCCAGAGCCCTGCTGAGATGGCCAGGGACCTGGAACTAGAAAAGAAAGCCCTTCTGTTCCCTACCTGGTTCGTTTTGGAGGAGGGAAGGCACAGGGGGTATGGCCATGGAGAAGAGAGGAGGAGGTCAGTGGGTGAACAGCCTTTTTATCATCCAGAAGGCGGGAAATAAAGTTTACCATAAATGGGTCTCTCAAAATAAGAAATATTTATCCTGTGAACTGGAGTCTAGGAAAGTGTTACTGTTTGGGGAAGAAGTCTTTCTAGCGAGCACCACACTTCTTTTGGAACTTAGAAATGGCACCTGATGACCTATTGTGTCTTCCACTCTTGGACTTTTGTCCCATCACTTATAACCTTGAGTTCTAGACAGTGTCCTCTGGAATGATCTGGAACTTTCCCTGAGCTTTCCCACCGCTGGGATTTTGGTGGCCTCCTCCCACTTGTCCACATCTCTCAGATTGTCTCCTCTACGTTACCCTAACAGCTGCTTGGCATCTGGTGTATACGGAGACTGCCAAAGAGACATGTCTGAATGAGTGACAGACAGGCTGGGAAGTCCCTGCCATTGAGAAGCTGTTCCGTTGGTAAAGCACCATCATTTGTTTCCAAAACAGTAACGTTCTCAGGAACATTCACAGAGGAGAGACAGTGCGTTCACTAATTCTGGAAACATTCTGTCACCTTGAACCCAGTCCCAGGTATGATGTTAGGCACCAGAAGCATAAAGGTAAATCGAGTCTAGCTTCTTTCCTCAGGAATGGGTGCTGGCTAGCTTTATATCAGCTTGTCAGACTAGAGTCATTTGGAAAGAAAGACTCTCAGCTGAGAAAACACCACCTGTAGGCAAGTCTGTATTACATTTTCTTGATGATTATGTGTCCCACCCACAGGTGGTCCCCCACAGGTGGTCCCCCCACAGGTGGTCCTGGATGCTATAAGAAAGCAAGCTGAGCAAGCCATGGGGGACAAGCCAGTAAGCAGTACCCTCCATGTCTTCTGCATCAGCTCCTGCCTCCAGGTTCCCTGCCTTGAGTTCTTGCTGTCTTCCCTCAGTGGACTGTGCCTTGGAACATACAAGCCAAACAAACCCTTTCCTCCCCAGGTTGCTTTTGGAGTTTTATCACAGCAATGGAAACCTAACTAAGGCAGAAATTGGTACCAGAGAGTAGACTGTTGCTGTGACAGACCTTACCACGTTTTGTGGACGATTGTGGTTATATTTGAACTTCGGACTAGAGAAGTCATCAGGTCTTCTGGCTCAGCAGGCTGTTCTGTGGGAGCCTGGATGATAGGAGTGCAGCTGGTAGCACCTGGCTTGAGGGACGTTCTGAGAGTCCCTTAAAGTTTTGTCTAAATTAAGAATACAGTAGACACAGTTGGGCGCCCTGCTGCAGTTCCTCATACGTCATTAGAGAAGGGGCTGGCTCCCAATCACGTCATGTCTCAAACCAAGTTGTTCTACGTTCTCTCTCTGATCTTCATGGTCTCTCTTCTTGATGTACCTCGTGTGGCTGCCACCTCTTCCTCCTCCCACCTGGTGCTTCTGATCTTCAGAGCTTTCGGCAGTTAGAGGGTCGAACTTGCAGGATGAGAAACCTTTTGTACCAAGGTGAGTTTCAGCCCTCCTGTGCAGCATATGGGACATTCCTCTAGATGGTTCCTGGAAGTACAGACTTATAGTAGTCTACATGGGTCGTAGAGCCCAAGCACAAGTTACCATACAGCCATGATAGAACTTACTACAGGCAACCCTGAATACACACATTTGGGTGGTGCTTGCTTAGGGATAGCGCTAATATCAGTTGAGTTCAGGCCACAGATATTGCAATGGATCTGTTCTCACCCCAAGCCCTTCCCGAACAGCTGTGGAACTGAACTCAAGAGCCTCTACACCGACTTGTGGTTTGAAGATGGGATATGAGCTATTTATATACACAGCCAAGTAAATGTAACCTGACAGCCATTAAATATACCTAGTTAAGCCAAGGAGCGGTGCTCTGGTATCTTCTAAATCCTGAAATAACCTTTCTTCAAAATCAGGCCAGTCTAGGCTGGCTGTCTTCATCTGTGAGTGACATGAGTTCAGATGTCAGCTGCCAGTTGCGGACCTACCCTGCTTAGCTTATTTCAATTGACATCCATTTCCTTAGCATCGTGGACCTGGTGTAAAGGAACGCAGTGCTGTCCCAGATGCAGTTGGAATCCCCATATAGGAAAAGACAGACACGAGTGTGGAAGGTGAGGTCAGAACCCAGGATATGAAGCACAGTTGCTCTGGTCAGTGAAAGTCTGCCCCAAGCAGCAAGCAATTACTGAAGAAGTTGAAGAGGCAAGGAGTTTATGAGGGGCTCTGCCCCTGAGCTGGACACACGGGGCAGTTAGTGTGGCCCCTTGCTTTCATGCAGGAATGAAAAAGTAGTTCAAAGGTGAAACAAGGTGAGCCCCTGCAACAGATTCACATGGGGTGGCAGCCCTGGGAGGAGACTCTTCACAGAAGACAGGGAGGAAGTACTCATGGCATGTGACTTCAAAGATGTCAGAGGTCTGGGAGGGAGAGAAAGCAAGTGCTTGCTTATTCTAGCAGGAAAAAAATGTCAATAATAACAGCAGCCACCCTGAGAGAGCACTCTGTGTGAGGTTGGTGCGCTGCCACGTGCCACACTGTGCCTTGTTTCTCATTGTCAATACAAAAGCTGTGAGAAGCCTGTTCATGGTTCAGGGATAACAACCTAAAAGGTGCCTATTTGAGGTCCAGATCAAGGTCTCTTCTGTGCATAGATGTTTGGGGGAGTTGGGAGTGGAGGGAACATCTATCTACACAGGGGCTGACCTGACTCTGAGACATGGGATGGAGACCATGCAGTGTTGTGGGCGTTTATCTCAGGTAGTAAGGGTCAGCAATAGAGATAGGAAAGGGATTAAGTCAGGCAGTTCCCTTATGGGTAACGGTTGTGAATTCCACTGGGGACTTCAGAAGGACAATATAGGCCAAACTCGGAATTATTGTTTTAGTGTGAAGGAACTGGAGATAGTTATTACCACAGTGATCACTAGCCACTACCTGGGCCCCAGTTTCAGGAAGCATTGGCTTGCCTGTAGAATGGCCAAACCTGTTCCAGCACTTAGTAGGACTCTAACCATCAGAGAGTCTCAGAGTGCTCATTAACAGTATCATGGAGAAAGTTCCCAGTGCTCTTCTCCAAGTGTCTGTGAGAGTCCGTGTCCCCGGCCAGTAGAGCTCCAAGATATGGGGAAAAAGGACATGCCAGCCTTTGTCTCTCTTTGGGAGGCACACGCATCTCTGGACTCCATGGTGGTAAGCCTAAGCCTAGAAACTGAGAGAGCCTCTTGTCTAAAAAGGGTCACTTTGTAAGCCCTCCTTCATTTGAGAGTGCTGGGTGTCCTGGCAGCTTGTGGGCACCAAGTTACAAGGTAGTTAGGTAGCTGCTATAAAAGGTTTTGCCCGTGAGTGTTAAGCCCTGTTTGACTCCGGGCAGTCCTTCAGTCTGGATTCAAGTGTCAGCTTCACTGTGTTGTCATTCCCTAACTTTGGGTCCATTTAACTTTGAGTATTGCCTTTTTCACTTGTTTAAGGGGTCTATCATCAGAGCCAGCCCTGCTCATCCACCCCAGGTCCCTGTTAGCTGGTTATAGCAGCACTCAGATTCACCAGCACAGGGAGGAGATGACTTGTCGTTCAAGCTCTCTTTAACTCTGGCATAGAGCTGTCAGCTTGAGACTGTTCAAGTCAGTGCCCTGGCGTGCCCTGGCTCCGGCTGCTGTCAAGAGGAGAGCCAGGCTGGACCTGGTGTCGGAGAAGAGGATAGGTTTTGTGACCTGTGGAATAGAGTTTTTTCTCTGCAGCTCACTGACTGGCTCCCTCCAAGCAAACTGTCTTTTCACAGTCCCCTCTCCCCCACTTTTAGAATGGAGCTTAAAGCACTCAATCCTAAGGTCACTCAATGCTGATGAGTGTTAAGTCCAACTGAGCATGTGTAGCTCTCTGTACAGTGTGTGGTGACACCGAGGTCTCGGTTAATGTAAGCTTCCCGTTGCCATCACTTACCTCGGTGTGGATTCTGTTTCCACTCAGGGAGCTAGGGAGAGATGCCGGGTGCCCTCAGCTACCCAGAAGCAGATGCTCTTTGCCTGTCTCTGTAACTGTCAGCCTTTGTTCCCTTCCACAATTAGACATATCAGGTTCAAAAGACACATTGTTTCCCACTAATGAATAGATTAATAATCTCCCTCCCCAGATGCAGGTCTTTATAGACCTCTCAAAATCCTGGGTATCTCAGAGCGGGAGCTGTAGGGAATACTGATCCACCTGTGGTAGATCAGAGCTCCTATTTGCTGGAGGTGGGAGGGATCCTGTAGCTGAGGTAATATGGATTCATTTGAGGCTAAGTCAGATGACACATACCATGAGTGCCCACCTGGGCTGACCCCCCCAACCACCTGTATAGAGAAAGATGAAGCCTTGTCCTAACATCTGGTGTAGTGAGGACCGAAGGAGCTAAAGACAGGAAATGGAACGCCAAGCTTACAATGTAAGGGTGTGATCCAGACAAGCCTGGGACCAGTGGGGGATGCCAGGCTAGCTTTGGCCTTGACCTGGGAGGATGGTTGTTAATAGGGTACCAGTACCAATGGACTCAATGGTAGCTGTATTCTCTGCGGTGGAGGCTCTCTAGAAATCCAGCTATCTTGTCCTTGGCTGTATCTTTCCTGACTTGTGTTTTGCATAGGTGAGGATCCATTCTGTCCTCCATCCAAGGTCCCCTTTGTTTCCTTTATCTTTAAAGCAAATCCAAGCTGGCTGATGCTGGGGGCAGGCCCTTGGACCCATTAGCCAGCAGTCTCTGCTCCCACCTGCTGGGGAGCTAGCCCCGCCTTGTTAGCATCTGCTAAGACCTGACACTGTCTGTCTTTCCCTGCAGGAGGCCGGCAGCCTATGGAGGAAGTCGGACTAATTTAGGAGAAAGAAGTTTCTAAAACAAACACGGAGAGGAGCAGTCTGAACGAATTCCACTGAATTTCTTATTTATCCTTTTGTTTTTGCAAGGGAACCTGACCTACCCTGGCCTGGACTCTTTTTTTTTTTCTTAAATAACTTATCAGTTTTTCTTCTCTCCCAAATTAACTTTTAAATTTTCGAGGCAGAGAGTGAGAATAAAACCACTACAGCCAAGGTATCTGGAGTTTTCAGAGAAGCCCCTTGCCCCCGGCTTGGTCAGTTTGTAGGAAGTAGCCTTCCCAGGGGAATCGGAAGTCTGAACAAAGCCAACCACTAGCTTCTAAATTGATTTTGAAACCAAAATTGGAACAGTTCTCGAATGCTCCCAGGACCTGGGGCTATTAATACTATAGAACAAGAAGGAGCAACTGAGTGTGCAGGCGCTGATTTATGAGCGAAGGAAGTTGCAAGCTCGGAAACTTGTATATAGCCCAATCGTAGCCCCTCTGGAGGTGTGCCAGGGAAGAGTTGGAGTCTGTAAAGGAAGAGGGGTTCTCAGGTCTGTGGATGCATTGGGGGCTGAGGGGGGGGTGACTCTGGAATGAACAAGATGCTGACCACGTTGAACTTCTCATAAACCCAGCTTCCTTCGGTACAGCTGTCGGCAATGCCTGAGATTGGCCACTTATCCTTGCCTTTTCTTTCTTTATTTTATTTATCTCTCACATTATTTTCTGTCACTGAGTAGGCTAAATGACAGGAAGAGAGTCTCCCCATCAGAGTGTGGGACCGTGGCCACTGCTGCAGCAGCCTGTGGTCTTGCCTCTGGTGTCAAGTTCTGAAGTGTTAGGGTCACAGATCCAGCTGCTAACCGCTGAGACCAGCCAGCCGTGGTCAGGTTGGAGCGGTGTGACATGGGAAAGTGAGGTTGGCCAGTCGGATCCTGGCAGGTGTGTTGGGAGCAGACACCCGATCTCATTCTTTATTTCTTATGGCTTTGTGAAAGTTATCATTACTTAAACAACTTTATTGGGATAGATATGCACTAAATACTCATATTTAAAGTATTTGGTTTGATGAATTTTGGTGTATGTGTAGCTCAGTGAAAACCACAACTACAACCAAGATAACAAGCAGAGTTGCTAGAGAGATGGCTCATTGGTTAAGAGCACTTACTGCTCATCATGTCAGCTACACCAGCATAGCTGACTGAGTTCCTTGGATCGGCGGAGGGCTGAGGGCAAGAGAAAGAAAGACAAGGAGTCATCTGGTAAAGAACCAAATGCTGTATTTTCAACTGCGTAGCTCCCTTTTATACTCCCCACAAAACAGGAACACAAACAAGAACAGGAATAAAAACAGGAACAAGGATCAAAACAGGAACAAGGAGATACACTTGTCAGCCTACCACCCAAGCTTGGATTTCTCCTTGAGCAGTCTTCTCAGGGAAATGCATAGAGATGGAGGATCGGGCATAACAGCACAGGTGCAGAGGATGGTGACTCACACATCAGAGGGTCTAGATGAACTCAACACCCATCTCAGGCAACTCACAACCTGTAATCCCAGTCCCAGGGGATCCTGTGCCCTCTGTTGGCCTTGGTGCACATCTGCATGAAAGTAATACACAGACTTGTATGCAGGCACACATATGAAGTGGAAACTTAAGGGTTCTTTGGAGAGTCAGTTGTGTTGGATGGCGTTTTGCTGGGACAAACACATGAAGGAGTGTTTTCCTGAAGCAGACACAGGTGAAAGGCTAAGGTAAACTCGTGAAGAAACGTTTTGCTGAGGCAGACACAGGAGAGGGCATGTTCTGCTAAAGCAAACATGTGAAAGGACACGTGATGAAGGATTCTTTGCTAACAACACACATTTATTGGTCTGCCTTACAGTGCATAGTTTGAGCTCCATTTGTTGGGACTCTATGGAGAGAAATGCACCAAAAAACTTCTGGTGGTGTGCTGCGGCTCCTTGCCGCTTCCTGAGACCTGGGCTGATTGTTAGAGTGAAGTCAGCTGACACAGACTTACTTGCTGAGGCAAGACCTGTGGAGAACACGTGATGTTAGGAGGGTATAAATAAGACTCCACAGAGTGCCGGAGATAGAGCTTGGCTTGCTGGTACAGCTAGCTGTGCAATGCTTGTGAGTCTTCAGTCTTTGCTGATCTTTGTTTCCCTGAGAGAGGCACAGCCAAGAACTTCTGGTGTTCCTGTTGCTCCTTCCTGCTGACTCATGCTGAGGCTGAGGCCTGGCTGTCTCTGCTAGGTCATGCTATCAACTGATTTGTGATTTGTAGCTGATTTGTGTTTGTTATTCCAACTGAACTGCTGATGTATCCATGAGGTGTTTGCGAGTGGATCGAGCTGCTGCTGCTAACCTTTGAACTGAACTGCTGATTTCCAGACAACACAGATGGGAGTTGCTCCAAAGAACCTTTCTAAACAGGTCCACTTCCCCATATCCTTTCTTTTCTACTACCTCTGGTGGGTGGTGGGCTACAAGGGAGGTTAAAGTGTTTGAGAACCATCATTAAGAATAGGTTTTTAAAAAATAAAACTTACACACATATATACAAATACATGGATAAATCTTTTGAAAAAGATAATCACACTCTTTATTTCCCAAGTTCTCATAAATATTTCCTCCCAACTCACTATCTATCCCCAGGCCGATGCTCGTCTGGATTCTGTCTCTAGAGATGAATTTGAATTTTCTAGAATTTTTAATAACTGGAAGAACTGAGGATATATCTTTTTGATCTGGCTTCCTTCAGCGTAATTCTGTTGACACTCACCGTGCCGTTGCACGTACACAGCCTTGTTCCCTTTGAGTCATTCCATTACCTGACTCTTCCACGACGCTCTCCCAGCCGACTGGTGATGGGTGCTTGGCTCGTTTCCAGTTTGGGATTATTACAGATAAAACTGTAATGAACGTCCTTGGAAGTGTCTCTGTGTGGAAATGGGTTTTTATTTCTCTTTGGATGAAGCTGGTAGCTGGTCTGAGATGGAAATGTAACTTCCTGAGGAAACACTCGGCTGTAGTTCAAAGTGTCTCCACCTTACCGTGCCCCAACCCGAAACTCATGGGCATGTCAGCCCTCACATGGTCAAAACTTTGGTGTGGACACTTTACTTTTGGTCACGGTAGTGGAGTGACAGCTGGTTGCGATTTCAGCTTCTGTCTCCCTAATGACTAACATGGTCTGTATCTTGCCATGTGTCTGCTGTTTCTTTAGTGAAATGTTGGCTCCAACCTGTTCTCATTTGAGTCTGAATTCTTTTTTTTATTACTGAATTCCAAGGATTCTTTATATTTTCTAAGTAGAAGTCAGATGTTTTACATCCTCCCCCCCCCCCAGTTGGTGGATTGCCTCCCTAATTTCCATGAAGAGATCTTTCAGCGAGCAAATATTTTAAATGTTAGTGTCTAATTTCTTCATAAAAATGGTTTGTGGTCTTTGTGTTGTGTTTAAGAAATTCTCCCTAAGCCCAAAGTCATTCAGACTTTCCTGAGATTACCTTCCATGGATTTCACGGTGTTGGTTCTTGCGTTGGGTCTGTTGTCTGTTTCAAATTCATTTTCTTGCACGGTGTAAGGTAAGCATAATGGTTTGTACCGTTGTTTACTTACAGCTGTCTGATTGCTCTCATGTAAGCCTTCCTTATCCAAAGTCCACCAGCGGTGCATATGGAGGTCTGTGTCTGGGTTCTTATTCTTCACTTTTTGGTATACCAGCCTTATATAAATAGCCCACTGCCTGACTGGTGTACAATTATGTCTTGAAGTTAGGTGGTGTAAATCTTACAATATTGTGCTTTTTCAAAGTTTACTATTATTATGATTATTATGATGATTATTATTAATTTATTTATAGTGTATTTATAGTGTAGGCCCTTGGTGTACATATTTAAGTTGACCATTCCTACTCTGGGAAACAAATTTGTTTGAGAATTTAATCAGGATTAATATGAATTTATAAATGAATTCATTATATAATTCAGATACTTTTAAATATTCACTTCAAGTTTTGGGGGGTTGGCTTGTTTGTTTTTCTCTGTTGTCTGTCTGGGACTACAGTTGCATCTCCTCAGCCACTAAAGTCATCTCACAGCTTTCCGCTTCCTGCCTTTTCCTGCAGCCCTTTCCTCTAGTTTTCTTTTGATACTTTCCATTGGTGTGCCTTCAAGTTCACTAATCTTTTCTTTGACACCTTCTTCCCAGGACTGGACAGTGAACCCAGGCCTCACACGCGTAGGGGAGTTTGCCACCACTGATTTACGTTCTATGCCCTGATCTGTCTCTATTCTATTTACCTTCTCTAGCACGTGTCTTCATTAAAGACTTTGTATTTTTATATCTAGAAGCTCAGTGTAGGTCATGTGGGCACCTTGCACGTCTCCTCTTAACAGCCGACACCTCCCTGCATCTCCCAGAACACAGGTAAAAAGGGCTGGTGAGTCTAATGTTTCTTCGTCTGCTAGCTCTGCCTCCTGAGTCATGTCTGGGTCTGTTGGTGTTGACTGACTTTTTGGCCTTGATGGTATAGGATGCCAGACACCGGTGGGGTGGGGTGCTGTACTCCTCCATCCTTGAGCTGTATTCTGGAACCCACTTACCTTACTTAGAACCAGTTTAATCCTCTATTGACTTCTTTTTACGACTCCTTACTTGAGGCCAGAACAGCTTCTAATTGACGGCCGATTCCCGCCTTGAATGTGTCACCCAATAGTCTACAAAAGGCTTCTTGACTCTGGATGGTGACCAGATGAGCTCTGGTTAGCTCTGGGTGATCTGTCACTGAGGACTGTTTCTCACTGGCAGCAGGCTCTTCCTGGCCCCAGGGAGTTGCTTCAGGCACGTGATAATCAGCTCTCAGCTAAAGGGGTCTGATTCTGTTACTCCATTTCTGGCCTTACTTGTTGTCAAGGCAATTTCTTGTTTTTTTCCTACTTGGTCCAGGATAAGGTAGAGGGATTGCATGTGTGTTTCTGTAGTTTGTATAAGTATGATGACTGTGTTTGTGTGCATATCTGTGAACAAAAAGACTCCAGTAACCTACAGTTTTTACTTATCAAACATGGAGAGATAAAATGTGGGTCTCAGTTAAAGTTTACCCCAATTAAAAATATCTCGTGGTCCTCAAAATGGTCTATGACTGTCTCTTTCAATTAGCAATAATCGCACCTTGGATAAACCTAGTTGGCTACAATACTGTCTCTAAGATAAACAGCAGTTACTCAGTCTGAAGCATGGGACTATGGAGGGTGTCTAAACAAAGTTTGCCCTGACACAGGCTTTCATATGAAACATGTAATTCTACCCATGATCTCATAATGAGGTGTAGCATATCTAGGTTGCTAACATGATTAGTTGTGATAACTAGTTACCCACTTTATGGCTTGTGGGCCCAGGGAACTGTGGAACCTGGAGGAGCCGGTCCACAGCAGGAGCATGATAGAGTCATGTCCAACCCCAGAAATCTCATCTTGGGAGAGACAGCAGTAGGAACACTCCCTCCCCTGCCCTGGGCCTGCATGTTAGATAGTCCTGCACCCCAACCTTTGCCCCACCAGGGGAGATCATGTAGCCAGTAGCCTGGTTAAATTTCCTTTCCCCTGATAAAGTCACATCCAGCAATACCCGGAATTCTCCCTCATACAAATGGGACATCCTTAATACCTTGCCCCTGGCCAGTGATGCACATTCACTTTATAGCCCTTACGCACCCCAAAGGGGCCTTTGTCCCCCCCAATTCTCACCTCAAACTCCTTCCCAGGCAGTCATACTGTTTCAGGTCAGGAGCAGAGTGTAAACTTCAACGGCTGAATGGAAGGAAGCAGAGCAAGTCTGGTCACTGGGTGGCTGTGGCTGCTCCCAAGAGCGGACATCCTTCTGAGAAAGCCCTTGAAAGATGGCCCAAGGAATCCCCATTCTACCAACACTGTCTGCATTCCCAGCATCGAAGTCAGGTCTCCATGGGCCTAGCCAGGCCTCTCAATAACACATAATACTATCAACTGAGTGAGAATGGAGAAAGCTGTGTGGGGTCAGCTCTGGCCAAGGAATGGAGTGCAAAGAGGGCAGGGCCTAAAGGTCTGTGAACAAGACAGAATCTAGTCACTGAAGACTTAAGCTTTGTGAAGGCTTTTTACATGTGGTCAGGACTGGAATTGTCATTCACTGACCCCTTACCCCCCAAGTCTGAGAAGCTGGGAAGTGCCTCCACACCCAACCTCGCCTTTGGCCAACTGACATGCTTGATGACTGAGCAGTTTTGAGAAATTTCCCACTTGGAACATTTCAGTTTTGTAGCCACAAGAGGGGTAAGGAAGAAATTTCTAGAAGCAAGGGCTTGGCAGGTTGTGGAGACAGCAATTCTGGTTTGGAAGAAGCTCCGGAAGAACACATACCTGCCAAGTATGTGCTGACGGGCTGGGTGGTCAGCGGCGGCAAGGCAAGGTCAGGCTTCCAGAATCTTCCCATAGACTAGCTTGATGAGAGGACAAACCCTGTCATGTCTCAGGGCTCATAGCCAGAAGACCCTCTACCCATGCATTCTATTCCTCTGTTATGGGGATGTGGGTTTCCAGTAAAGGTTCCCCCATCATCTTGGATTTTGGAAACATCCATGTGAATCTCCCAGATAGAGAAATCCTGGAGGAACCCTCTCTTATTCACAGCCTGGCTGGACACAGAATGTCCCTGTAGGTTTAGAAATAGACAAAAACCAAACCAATGGAAAAAAAAAAAACAAGCAAACAAACAAAACCACACCCATCATCTTTCTTGCAGTGCCAGCAGCCAGGTGGCAGATGACCGTGGACTCTGGCTTCAGGGCCGTGGGTGGGATGTCATCTTGCAGAAGTTTATGCTGCTCACTTGTGGGAGGCCTGTTGATCTTTGTGAGCATCCTTCACTTCTTTCTAGATGTGTGTGTGTGTGTGTGTGTGTGTGTGTGTGTGTGTGAGAGAGAGAGAGAGAGAGAGAGAGAGAGAGAGCCTGCACACGTCATAGCATGTAGAGGTCAGAAGACAACTCATGGCAATGGGTTCTCTCCTCCATGTGGGTGCCAGTTACCAAACTCAGGTCCTTAGAGTAAGTGTTTTCACCTGCTGTGCTTGATTTCTGTGACCCATCTATTTCAGTTAGTAGGATACCCTCCAGTTCTATCCTTGCTGCTGCAACAATAGATTCTATTCTTTCTGTGGAAACATTCTGTTGTTCGCATGTGGCACATCTTATTTATCCCTTTATCCAATAGAAGTCTTGGTTGATTCCATATTTTTGGTCAAACTCAGGTCCTGTTTTCCTGTACTAGGCTAATGTTCCACCATTGTTGGATCTTCGGCCTCTTCATAATGTCATGTTTTCATTGCCTTTGGGCACACACTCAATGGTGACATCTGGATCACATGACAGCTGTGTTCTGGTAGTCTCAGCACCTGCCACCATGGTCCCCATGATGGCATCCATGCTTGAGAGCTTTGCTTCCTCTGCATGAGCTCACATTTTGTCTTCAGTATTGCTCTCCTCTCTTGGTCAACGGCACATGGACACAAGTCCCAATTCCACAATAACACTGGGTTGCCATTATAGACGGTGTTTCCTCCTTAGATCTTGTATTCTGGGAGTACAGTACCCCGTGGAGCCCCAGTTGGTCTTGTATGAAATGGCATCTGCTTTGCTTTTGTTCATGAGTTTTCTCCTTTCAGTTCTTACGGCATGTCCCTGGCTGGATATCTGTCTTTACCCTGAGTGGGAGCTTATTGTGTATGGATTTCCTGACAGATACTTCCAGACTCCTTCCCATTTTTAATTGCAATTAAACCTACATGTTACAACATTTACCACATTAACTATTTTAAGTGTACTGAACAGTGGTGTTAAATATTGTGTACAACCATCTATCTCTACCTTCTCCATCTCCACCATCTACCTCCACCATCAGTCTCCACTTCCACCTCCACCATCCACCTCCACCATCCACCTCCACCATCCACCTCCACCATCCACTTCTATAATGCCTCAAACCTTGGGAAAATTAAACTCTATCTCCATCCAACACCAACTCTTCATCTCCCTGCTTCAGACCCTGTCCCCACCATTTTGCTTTCTACTTATGAATGTGGCTACTCTCAGTGCTTCAGGAGAGGGAATCACACAGGTTTTTCTCTTAGCACAGTGTGCTCAGGGATCATCCACACGATTACCTGCCTCCAATATCCCTCCTCTCTAAAATGAGATCCACTGGGTATGAGGTTCTTCTTGGCTGTCCATTTTCAGTGACACTGTATCACTTCCGTGCAAGCTTAAGCTCCGTGTCGTCCACTGTGAAGACTCTTCATCATTCTCTGTTGATAAGAGAGGAGAGATGTTCTCTGAAGGCCTCTGTCTCTGTGCAGGACTGTGCCCTACAATGAAGCAAGATTGTCCCCAAGGTCATTAGAGGTGAGGATGTGCTTCATTCAAATGGGCATTTTCTCTACCTCGACCCATCCCAGTCTCCTTTGGCCTGGATTCTCAAAAACAGCAAAGATTCTGTTCTTGGGAGTCCATTCTGCCTGGAACGCAGCAGCAGAAGACTGAGGAGAGGAGTCACAAGCACTGGGGACTGGGAAAGGACCCACTCATTCAGGTTCTGCTGGCTGCCTGTCTGGGCTCATCTGGGATGGAGAGGCATCTCAAGAGCCCTGCATTGTGTGTTAGTACCAGAAAGTTTCCGGCAAAGCGAGGGGATGGTAGACAACTCCGAGGCTAATGCAGGAAAGGCCCATGTATAAGGACGGAGATCTTGTGGGTTGGAACATTCTTGAGATCCACAGAGGAATGAGAATCTCATGGGGCTGACAAACACCTCATAGGACGAAGCCAACATGAGGCAAGGTGACTTGAGGAAGGCCACCTGGAGGCCAGTGCACTGCAGAGGACCTAAATGCTCCAGACTGCATCAGTGGGACATGAGAATAGCTGGACGAGTGACGGTCTCCACTTTAATCTGCAGGTGTAGTGTAGCTACTGCTGGGTTATGTCTTAAGGCCCTTCTAGTTTCGCTCCATTTTGGTCCCCTCTTTCCCTGGGATTCAGCCATCCCTCCCCCAAACACCTGCTCATTAACTGGCCACCAGCCCCTCCTCCTGAGAGGTGTCTGGTGAGCCAGGATTAGGAAGCTTAAGCTCAGAGAGGTTGAGTGACTTGCCAAGAATCACCCAGCAGATCAATTTTGACTCCAAAAACAGGAACCAGATGTCTACACCTTACTCTGTGTGCTTGCTTTAGAAGGAGGGGTTGGGGCTGGGAGCCCCCAAAGAGAGGCTGGAATCCTTTGGAAGAGGCTAAGAATCACAAGTCGTTGTGTGACTCACGCTCAAGAGTTAGGGGGCAGGCATTCTTATCAAAATACAGGCTCCCAGACGCTCCGGGTCTGCAGCTTTTGCCATGACGTGGATTTCTGTATGGAAAGATGTCGCAATGATGAGATGAATGAGTGAAGGATTTGGCACAGGCTGGATCAAGTATCACGTAATGATATGCCGTTTCCAGTCACACAGTCAACGTTCCTCAATTCAGCCAGAATTGGCCAAGAACGGAGCTGGTTATTAAAGGGAGGCTGGAAAAGGCAATTAAGCGCTCCTGGGGTTAAAAGGCCGAATCCAGTGGAAACAGGGCTCATAAATTTTACTCTCAGATATCCCCGTTGCTCAGAGGCCGCGTGAGGAGAGTGAGACCGTGAGGAGTGTGAGACAGAAGGCCCCTCATGCAGGGCTGGATTCTTCCAGGCTTGTTTGCCTGAGTCTTGCATGGTGCCCAGCACTGGGTTTGGGCTTCTGCAGGGGCAGAGGGGCTGGGGAGACTCGAGTTGTTCCGTCCTGAGAGACGCCACACTGTGGGTAGAGTTCCGTTTCTCTGCCTCCTTGGCTGTTTAGACATAGGCTCCACCGCTGTCTTGTTTTTCCCAGGCCTCGAGGGTATCCTAAGGTGTGAGATCCCTACTATAGAACATTTCAGGCAAGCCGAGAGAGACAGGCTGACTTAACTTCCAGCGTCTCAATCTGTGGGCCACAACCTCATAAGAGAGTGAGTGTATAACTGAGTGTGGGGCTGGGCAGGGAATGAACGAGAGTAAAAGGTTTTAAACACACAGCAAGTAAGCCTCCCGATGCCCAGCGAGTGCTAGATGTTCCTGCCAGCTAGCCTGCTCTGCATCCGGAGGCTTTGCTACAGAGCCTTCTGCAGGAGTCACAGCGGAACTCTGCACTGCACATGCTGGCACACCTGGCCATCCAGGAGATGCTACTGAAACAGGGGCAGTGCTATTATTGTGTGTTATGAACTGAGGTGTTTTAGTGTACATCCAGGTTTTTATAAATTCAGTTGAAGGAAAGAAAGACAATGTTTTCTTCATTCTTCAGCATGTAAATATGGGAAATAAGTAGATAACAAATAAATAAAAAATGAAGCATGAGGGGGTGGGGGATAGGGCAGGTTGAGGTTTTGACACGGGGTCTCACTATCTATCCATGGTTGGCCTGGAACTCTCTATGTAGACCAGGCTGGCTTCCAACTCACAGAGATCTGCCTGCCTCTGCCCCACAGTGCTGAAATTAAAGGTGTGCATCGCCATGCCCAGCGGAAAGCATTTTAAATATATTATTCCACAGGAAAGCCGGCAGCATAGAGAAAAAAAAAATGGCTGGCTTGCTGATTTGGCAGGAGACAGTGACTTTAAAAGACAAAGAATTTTTGCGTTTCTCCGAGCTGCTCAGAATCTTTATTTTATTTTATTTTATTTTATTTTATTTTATTTTATTTTATAATGGTCAATGCATGATATGTCCTGATCTCTCCTCCCATAGGGCAGGACTTACCCCAAATTCCTGATCTTATTGGTTTAGGACACACAGCCTTATCTAATGAATAATTTGGGGCTTGAGACCACCTCTTATCTGGTCCTTGGTTCAGCGACATAGACAGCTTGTCACGCTCACACTGTCAGAGCAGAGGGGCTCAGCGCCTCCTGCACAGCACTCTGTGGCCCTCGCACTGCAGTGGACCACAACAGTTTACCTCTGATGTAAGTCTATCTCTGGTTTGTGTTGTTAGGATCTTCCACTTTAAAAGTTGCTGTTTGAGTTTCTGACTTGAGTTTCATTATAAAGATCATTAAATAAAATTTGGCTTTAGGATTAGGATGGAATTTCTGAAAAATCCCAAAATTGTCCTCATATATGACTGACATTCTGTGGTAGATGTTTATGTGAAGGGGCATTCTTGGCATTGGTGATTATACAATGAATATTCTGACTAATTCAGAGAGATGTAAAAATTCTTTCTCCAGCAATATTAAATATTTGTCAAGATTTAATTCCTTAAGAGGGGGGAATGCACATCTAACTCAGTATATAAATATACATACATACATGTAATCTTGCCACTTGTCTTATATATAATATATAAATATATAAAAACAAATATAAACACACATATATAAATATTACATATAATATATAAAGCAGTTGTTTAAAATTTTTCTTTGTAATTTATTACCAGCAAATGTTTTTATTTTTATGATAACTTTATATACCTACATAACAAGGGCATCCTAAGACTTTCTTGGGTGGTAAGGAAAATAAGTTAAGCAACCCTGTTCTATGAGGCCTTTGTCTTTCTATGGGAGCATTTTCTGTCCAACAGCTTTGCAGAAAGCAGAGGGTGCTGAGTGTTGGCTTCAGACGTCATGCTTGCAGCTGAGTAGTGGCTGGTTCCAGACTCACACCCCTGGGGGTCAGACATGGTTTGGATACAGTGGGGTGAGTGTACCCTTAGCCCAGGACAAGGACACAGGCAAAGCAGCTGGGCCACAGCAGGGCCCAGGATGGGCCTTTGCTCATTTCCCTTCCATCCTGAAGCAGCCTAGAGGGGCTGTGAGTCCTTGCACAGGGCCTCCCAAGAGTAGCTCAAACCACTACTCAACCTAAGAAGCCTTTGGGGAAAACGTAGGTGATTGCTCAGGCTAGCTCTTTATACGGCAATGGGTCTATCTCAGCACAACCAACAAGGAGGCCCTGTGTCATGGACCGTGAGATGTACTGATAAGAATAGACTTCAACCAACCTCTTATAAGCCTTATAAGCCACCATCCTTTCTCTCTCTCCCCTTCTCTCTCTTCCTCCCTCCCTCCCCCCCTCCTTCCCTCCCTCCTTCTCTTCCTTCTTTCCTTCTTTCTTTTAGAGTCTAGGCTGACCTGGAACTCACATAGTCCAGGCTTATCTCACATTCTTTTTTTTTTTTTGGTTTTTCGAGACAGGGTTTCTCTGTGAAGCCCTGGCTGTCCTGGAACTCACTCTGTAGACCAGGCTGGCCTCGAACTCAGAAACCCGCCTGCCTCTGCCTCCCAAGTGCTGGGATTAAAGGCGTGTGCCACCACCGCCTTATCTCACATTCTTAAACTCACAGCATCCTCCTGCCTCAGCATCCTCCTTAGTCCTGGGATTATAAGCATGGATTACCACGCCTGGCTTAGTTTTCTAAGAACGGGTTTGGAATACCTATATTGCAAAAATAGGGGGGAAAAAAAGGTAAGAATAATTCAGACGGGCTGTCGATGGACCACTTTTTAGCGTTCCAGGATCCCTTTCCACTTTGTCTTTCCAAAGGGTTACTGCTTCTTCAGAAGCATAGAAGGCATAGGGCAAGGTCTGCGTAGACAGAAAGCCCAGCTGTGAGTGCCCAGGGTGTGAATCTGTGGAAAATGTTTTAGCACAGAATCTCACTGCACATTTACACGCTATGCAATCACCCACTGTCATTACTGACAATCTAGCAATTAAATAGGATGAGGCTGCCAATTAACCCTGCCAGTCAACAAAGACATGCATATTTGTTTCCCGGTCAGCTGGATCTGCCCGTGCTAGTCTGTTGCAACTGAAGCTCCAAGGGTGGAGGCTTGCATTAGAATGTAAGGCCCCAAAAGTAATAGCTCTCCCAAATGCTTTTAAATTGTCCATCTGGAGACAGGGTCTCCTATAGCCCAGGCTACCTTCACCTCAACAACTTTATAGCCAAGACTGGCCTCAAATTCCTGGTCCTCTGACCTCCTTTAAAGTGGACATACATACCAGTTAAAGTTAAATGAAGTGCTCAGATGATGTCAGGGACGGTGCTCAGACCTGTAACCCCAGTACTGGGGAGACTAAGGTAGAAGAATCACCTCAAGGCTAGCCTGGGCTACAGAGTGAGGCCCTGTCTCAAAACAAAACACCCAAACTAAATCATCTTGAATTTCAAAAGTAAATTGGCATGCTTTTTCCTTTTTTGATTTTTTGAGGGGACTTGAAGTGTTCATGTTTTTGTTTTTTGTTTTTTTTTTTTAAGATTTTTAAACTCTATATTTAATTAAAATACCACTTACCTTAGTTTGTTATCAGGGATCTAAACCTATTTCATTTACTGTGGAGAACTGCCCCAGAGGATTGTGGGTTTGAGACCTGTTTTAGTTGCCGTGAAAATGGGGAAATTTTGCATCCATTGAAGGGATTAGGCCTGAGAAGCACCGGGCAGTTCTTACCTGTGGGCCCTGTACTGAAGTGCAATAATTAGCCAAGAGAGACAGTGCTTAGCTGGTGGCTCCCAGGTGCCTCTGAGGAGCCCACTTACAGAGAAGAGAAAGTTCTCTGCCTGATGTACCCAAACTTACCAGCCTTGGCTAGAAGGGGTTAAAGTGGCACCATGCCCCCAAGGCCTATGCTGTTTCAAGTCAGACATCACCAATCAATCATTCTCTCGCCTTTGAGCCCGGACATAACGTTCCATTAATGCTGTCTTCACAGTAGCTGCTTTCCAGTAAAGGGCCTGGATCCTGAAGATGCAGTTGTCATCCTGAGAGCAAAGGAAGAAAGAGCTGCCCAGGAACAGTCTGAAGGAGGCCTCTGCTCTTCCTAGTCCTTCATAGTAGGGGGTGGGGAGGGCGTGTGGAGTGATGAGTCTCCCTAGCTTCCCAAAGCCGCTTGGTCCCTTTGTCCTGATAGTTCCCAGGGTTATTTGAACAGAACATTCTAGAAAACAAAAAACAAAAAACAAAAAACAAAAACAAAACAAAAAACACTTCCTTACGGAGCGGTTAAGGAGAGTCACTTGAAAGGCTGTTTGGAGAATAGGGCTGGTGAACCTCTGGCCACCAGCTCACCTTTGCAGCTTGCCAGGGGTGTCTGTTCCCGGACAGTGTGTCTCAGGAAGCGAGACAGCCATAACAACAGTGGTCAGGAGCAAGTGGCTGGCCCCTCAGCAAGGCAGGGGAGACTTTAAAGAAGATTCTTGGCAGTTGGATGAAACGCGCCGTGTCTCCCGGGCGGCCCAGTGTGCCGTGTGAAGGCTTTTTATTGAAGTGCTGCGCACACAGATGTGTCCACCCACACAGGCAGGGTGGGGGAGGCTGCAGAGACAGATCCGAGTGGCCTTTATCTTCCGTGAGGATAAGACCCGCCCACCTGCTAGAACGTCGGCTAAGTGGTTAGAGATGTGAAGTGACTGCTCGAGGCAGCTAGGAACGATATAAAGATGAGGAATCCCGCCATTACCCTTGCTGGGCTAGACCTTTGCTCAGACAACAGAATGATCCAGAACTGGGCTCGCCAGGCATTTCCTGGGCCCTCACTGTGAAACTCCAAGTTCTTACAAGATGGAGGCCGAGGCTAGGAGCTGACTGCCGCAGACCTGCCAGCTTCCACTGCCGTCATCATCCTGGTTGGCATCTTCCTGTTCTGCAGAGCCCTGCTTTGCTCCAGCTTTGAGTGGCTGAACCAGCCTGTCTGTCCTTCTGCCTTAGGGTCTTGTGGGGAAGATGCTGATGTCATAGGTGGGTCAGCTCAAAAGTCCCTCCACACAGAAGTCTTCCTCCACAGAATCATGCTTTTTCTCCTACTTGCCTGAAATCATCTGATATCTTTGCTTGGCGTCAGACCCCCTCTCTCCCAAGAACACAAGATCTACATGAGGGTAACCCAAGGGAGTGTTGTTGATCCGCATGCTATTATGAAAAGGTCTTTAGTAGAACTCCCGAGCCAGAGGATTCTTTTCTTTTCCTGAGTTTTCCCAGCATGCTTTGTGGGCAGCTGGTCTGTAATGGGTCCAGACTCCCTGCAGCTGGTATGTCAAATTCTTGCCTGAACTGCCTTGCCCTTTCTCCTGAACCTCTGCCGGACATGAGTGGACGCCCTCCACCCACAGGACCTCTCTCTGGCTGGCCCCACACCTTGGGCAGCTGTGCTGGCACCTTCTTCCCTGCTTGTGCCAGAGGCAGTTGTGTTTCCTCTTGGACCCCAGCTGGAGGACAGAGGTCTCTGGAGCCTCTCCTCTGAAGCTGGCTACATGTTTTTGCTCCTTCCCCAGACTTCTCCCCAGAACATGGGTTATTGGGCTCAGAAGTAAACACATGCCCAGCAGCTCTAGAAATGGGGTGGGGGAGGTCAGTTTTAGTCACTCAACAAGAGAGAGCTGGAGAAGCAGGAGCCGGAAGAGCAGGTCATGTACCCCTTTACAGCCCAAACACCTTGTCTCAGGCAGACGCTTGTCTTCAGTCTCTGTGTCTTGTCTCAGCTCCTCAACCTGCCAGTTCAAACTCAAGCTGTAGAATTAATGAGGTCCTGGGTTATTGCTGGGTACAGGTTCTGACCGTAGCATCAATAATATGTTCATTCCCTTGACTTCATCAGACTGCTTGGGGATTAACCTGGGCTTTCCATACAGGACAGTACTCTAGGTGACCCCTGCCACCTCCCGCCAGTCTCTGTGCTCAGTGGAGACACGGGAGACAGTCTTGGGCTGGGTACACTAGCCAGCCATAGAACACTCACTGCCTGGGGACAATGATCATCTTACCTCCTGGTGTTTACTCAGAGGAAGAAAAGCAAGAGAAGGATAATTGGAAACCCTCTTCAAAATGTTTTCTGAAGGAAGAGGCAGAATGCCTAAGTGTGTAAAAAGCTCTATTTAAATGTCTTGTCTGTAGCATGTACTCTAACCTATAATTATGTCTTTGGAAAAAAAAGGATAATTATGAAAATTTCAGGGCTCATTAAAGACACACAATTGACACCAGAATTATTTGAGTTATAAACGATGCTCAGATGACTCTCTTGAAAGAGACTCGGGGAAGAAACTTGGCTTTTTAAAAACTCTTTAAGTTGCAGATGAACCCAGAATGTCACAGGTCACCTCAGGTGATGCTTCTTTTCTGAGGAAAGAGGTGACATAAGGCTTTCTCCTCTGCGATGTGGCCCGGCTTGACTCAGGTAGCTCTCCTGCGCCGTATAAAGTGGCCACCATTTTCACATTGAACTCCATCTGAGCCCTGCATTCAGGAGACTGAGGATGTAGCCAGGCCTCTCTGAACCAGTGCCCGTGGGATGTTTCTTGCCTCTGGAGTCAGACAGCCCACTCAGCTCTCTGGGTTCATGCTCACTAGCTGTGACACCTGTTCTCTCTTGAGGAGTTGAACCTGAGAAAGACCCTGCTCATCTGTTAGTCCCAAGTAGCAGTACCAGGATTCCAGTGTTTGGTCCCTACAGTGTGGGTGGCTGACAAGGAGTGTGTCAGTATGCCCGCAGAGCCCGAGGGCTCTCAGGGTACTGAGATATAAGCAAGACCCCCCCCCCCACACACACACAACATGGATCAACCCTGGGGCCAGGAGGGCCATGGGAAGTGGGAATTTCTGGTTTCTTTGGGGACTCAGTTGTGTCATGTGAAGTTTTTCTGGAAGCTGTCTTGTGAAAACACTGCTTTTTGCCACTTCTGAAGACTCATGCCAATTCAGTGGAGCCTTGTGGTTTCTTCTGGGTTGAGCCCCAGCTACTGATTGGTGTTTGGTGTTTTGGCCTGGACTGCTGATATCCTGACAACAAAAATTGGAATTGCCCTGAAGAAGAAGTCCGCATCCCTCATCTCCTGTTAACCTTCCTTCCCCCTCTAGTAGGTGGGCTAGAAGGGAGGTTGAAGCACTTAAGAACCCTTATTAAGCAGGTTTTCAAAAATCTAAGCCTACAGCCATCTTGAAGTGTTCTGTGTGTAGAAGGAACATGGCTCACAGGTCACAGGCTGGGCTGACAGTATTTGTTCTAAGACCACAGCTCTTGTTCAAGACTTTTCCTTCTGAGATCATGAGAAACCTACCTCATGTCCTAACATTGCCTCTGTCCATACCAATGCATCCCAAAACCTACTGTCACGGTTGTAGAAGTTCTGAGCCTGCCACATCAGGCCTCATGTCCTTGGTGCTGTCTGTTTCTGGAGGCATGGTCATACTATCTTCCTAGCTGTTAGGGGACCCTGGGACACAACCAGCTTTTGGGACTGGGGCTTCCAGAATCCTTGGTGCCTCCTCCTGGTAGCTATCCTAAGGCTGAACTAAGATTCCGTGGCTTCCTATGCTACTGTTGGGCCACACTGTGCGTATCAGAGTTGGACTATAAATGAAATTTTGGTGCCTCTCAGTGGATCCGGGGAAGGGGAGGAAGCATTTTGTTTGACTAGTGGATGTGAAGCCAGTCATTTCCAGCCTGCGGTCAGTTGGTGTGATCTCTGGGGATGGGTCAAAGCCATGACGGTAACAAAAGGCCTTTCTTAGGATTGAAATGACGTCTTTAGCCTGAGGCTCAAGTCAGGTCCAATCCTGCAAAGAACTAGAGTGTTTCCTCAGTGTTTACGGCGCTAGACAACCACCACAATTTAAAAACAAAACAATGTGAATGGATCATGGGTCTGAATATAAAATCTAGAAACAAAAGAGCTTCCAGAATACAAGCAAAGAAAATCCTACATGAGTTGCAGCCCCTGGGTGAGCAAAGCTTTCATGGGCAAGATACAAAAAGCACCAACTGCAAGACTCCATGAAGAGAGTGAATGCTCTGTTAGCCACACACAGATAGAAACATCTCTGAGGTGTATGTGCTGTGAGTCTGAGCCTGAGGCCTGGCTTGTTCTTAGGGTCCCTTTGTACCAACTCCTGGGGAAGGTAAGACTTAGGTGGTTTCTCCTATCAAGAGGCAGACAGGTCGGTCTTAAGCAAAATATTGATATACTTCACTTCTACGATAGGTTAAAACTGAAAGACAAAGAAGCCAAATTTACAAATGAAAGTCCAGGTCTCGCAAAAGCAGGTATGTAAATGACCACAGCCACAGGAAACATGTTTTACATCCTCAGTGGTCGGTCACCTACATCCCTGCCTCTATGAAACAGACTGGCTGGAAACAGGGACTGTAAGCCCGGTGCTGGGGATGTGCAAAGACTAGAGCCCATGTTCATTGCTAGTGAGATCCTACGATGGTAACAGTATTTTCAAAAACAGTTCAGGATTGTGATGGCTAAAGGAGAATGTCTTCCATAGCCCCAGGCTTCGGAGCACTCATTTGCTAGTAGGTGGCACCCTGTGGGGAGGCTGGGGAACTTTGTATGGCCTTACTGGAGGAATTATGTCACTTGGGGTGGGCTTAGAGAGCTTCAGGTCTCCCACCAGTTCCAGTTTGCTCTCTCTGGTTCATGCTTGTCATTGAGGATGTGAGCTGTCAGCTTCCTACTCTGGCTCTCATGACTACTGCTAGCTGCCCCACCTCGCTGCCACGATGCCCTCTGGAATCATAAGCTCAAATAAATTCTTCTGACAGTTGCTTTTGTCTTAGAATTTTATCACAGCAATAGAAAAGTAACCAACGCAGGCATTCCTTGTTTAACATATGATTTTAATTTTTATTTGAAAATAGTGGTTTTTTTGTACAATATATTCTGTCTAAAATATGACTCAGCGATTCTACCCTAATTATTACCAAAAAGATATGAAAACGTGTGCCTGAAAAGAAATATTTACAGGGGGTGTTTATAGTGAACTTATTTATAACAGCCCCAAACTAGAGATAAAGCAAATGGTTATCAACAGGAATACAGAATAAATATTTAGTAAGATTCTATCCACCGAGGAGAAAGAACAAACTGAGAACACCCGCAACAGCACGAATGAACAGTATGCTGAGCAAAACCCCAGGTGGAAGGGCAGGGCCTCGGAGATGCAGCTCATCTGTGATGCTGGGCCTCCAAAGATGCTGCCTCTGGGAACAAGGGGGCCGGGTGAGGACCAAGCTTTGCTGTCAACTTGGGAAGAGGGGACCTCGGTTAGGAAATTATCTCTATCCCTCTGGCCTGTGAGCAGTCTCTTCATTGCTAATCAGCATAGGCGAGCCAAGCCCACGTGAAAGGTGCACTCTCTAGGCAGGTGGACCTGGTCTACTTAAGAAAGCCAGCTGAGCAAACCATGAAGAATGAGCCAGTAAGCAACCCTCTTCCACAGTCTCTGCTTCAGTTCCTGCCTCCAGGTTCCTGCCTGAGTCCTGCCCTGACTTCCCTCCATGGTGGACTGTGACCTGTAAGGTGTAACGCACCCTTCCTCCTCAAGTCACAGCCACAGAGAAGCAAACCAGGACACAGAGCCGGACTGGAAAGGTCACCAGGGGGTTTCTACTGTTATTGGGAGCATTAAATTTTGCTGTCTGGCTCTGGAGATGGGTATGCAAGCCACATCGTTCTCAACAATACCTAAGATTTGTGCTTTTAGTTTACTCAAACTACAACTTTAGATACACAATGTCAGTAACCAACACTGGAAACCTTGTGTGCTACTGGTGGCCAACCACATGAGCATGGCGGCCAACCTCACAAGCAGTGGTGTTCACGGTACTCCCGGCCCGCCTAGTGGGGTGGGATCCACAGAGACCTCATTTGTCATGAGGAGTTAGAGTCTCTGAGGGAGCTGCAAAGGTGTGAGTACTCAGGATAGAACCGGAACTCCTGGGACCATGGACCTCTTCCAATACTCGTCTCTTTGGCCCTCGATTTGTGATCTTAGGGCCTTCTCCAGCTTGTCCTGCAGGCACTTGGGAAATACTATTGACCAAAATATGAACCTCAGCCTTGCAAGGATCCACTGAGCACTAAGCACTGTGCTAGGGACTGGACCTCAGACCACAGCACCCTTCAGCAATTAGTTAATACTCATACTCACCACACCCATGACCAGAACACTTTCTTGTGTGGCCCTCAAAGGCTCCACCTTGTACAAGAGGGGGGGGGGCTCCAAGATTGGAAATGTTTTCCTTGCTGGCACAGGCGTACACCCTTCACACTGGTTGTGGAAGCAGGTAGCTGCATAGACAGTCTGGGAGGGAGTTCTGAGGTTCCCCTCAGGCCCAGTGCATGTGGACCTGTGCCAGCTCCCCCCCAACCCCCATCTGAGGTTCTGAGGACACACCTGTACCTAGTGGCTGTGTTTGTGCATATCTTCATGGCCTGGAGGCTAGACTTGCTTCTGTTCCCATCTTTAAAGGTGGGTTTGGTGCAGGCTGAGCCCTCACAGGCCCCATAAATTAGAGGAGCCAGGCCCCCAGGAACTCACATTCCTACCCTGGAAAGGGAGGTGGTTTCTGCCGGGCCCTGTCTTGCCTGAAGGTTTGTGATAGGATGCCATCTGCTGCACCTGCACTATGGTCACCCGGGGACCCACACTTCTCTCTATTCCTACTGCATTCTGAGCTCCAGCAGAGATGGACAGAGCCATGCTCACCTGTCTTAGCACTTGGTCATCTGGTCCCAGTCAAGACCTCCAAGTGATTGCTCCTGGATGGCTTACCTGGTCACTCAGCTCACTGCTCCTGGATGGCTAACCTGGTCACTCAGCTCATTGCACTGTTCCTTGTCTTGGACCATCACTGTCACTGCATGTCAAGGCTCCAAAGTCCAAGCATGGCTCCCTATGGCCTCACAGGCTGAGGTGCATTTCTTTATAGTTATGGTAGATCGCCTCTGTCTGGTTCTCCCGTGCCTTGGCACCAAAGTAGGGGAACAGTGCACTGAGGGACAGAGTCACCTGCTCCACACATATAGACAGGGGACTGCTTATCATAAAGCTCTTCTCTGCATTGTTACCTCATTCCTCATGTTAATCTTCAGGGTGTGAGTGAGGAACCAGCATCCCACTTAGAGAAGAACACAGGCCCCTCTAAACCCTTGGCAACTTGTCTGATGTGTCATGACGGTGTCTGAGCTGACACACAGACGGACAAACAGCCTATACTTGATGCTCCCCAGGAGATCTTTACCCAGTGTGCAGCCTGCTGCTTCTCACACGCAACCAGATGAGATGCTAGGGAATTTCCTCAGATGGACTCAAGACAGGTCCCATCAAAATGAAGACAGGAGTCTTGCCTGTGCCTACCTGTCCTCCGTACTGTTGAGGACTCTCCTCAGAGACAAATGGCCACCACGTGCAGAAGTTCAGCCGTGCTCTCAAAAGGTCATCATTCCAGGTTTGCTGATTGCTCTCCTCCTGCTCCCCTCGCCCCCACATCCCATAGACGGAAGGGGAAGGTAATGGGCCTGCAGTCAAGTCACCGCCCAATCTCCCAACCAGCTGTATGCAGTTCTGCTCTAATTGCACATGGCCTCGGGGTGTTAGAGAGGGGCTACAGCAGTGCTTCTCAATCTATGGGTTGTGACCCTTCTGGGGTTCAAATCACCTTATCACATGGGTCATCTAAAACCATCAGAAAACACAGATATTTGCATTGGGATTCATAATAGTCTTGTTATGAATTACAGTTATAAAGTCACAACAAAAATACCTTTATGGTTGGGGTTCATGACAACATGAGGAGCTGTTTTAAAGGGTTGCACATTGGGAAGGTTGAGAACCACTAGGCTAGAGTGAATAGGACTCCGGGTGGAGTAGGGCTCCCTCTGTGTGGCCATTAGAGGAGTTATCATCCATGCTGGGTGCAGACTTTCTAGTGTGGCAGCCTGTAACCCCTCACCCACAGCTCTGTAATCCTGATAGACTCACAGGTTCCCTGGGGTGACCTTTGTAGGTTTGTACCTTGGTTTGATACTATAACCTGAGAAGGAGGGACAGACATTGTATATGTAACACCCATCTCAGGAAGGGATTTTAGTAACCACACAGAAACAAATAATTGTTCCCTTCCTGTTGCCCTTACTGGGATCGAAGGCTTGGGCCCTATGTAGATTTTATAATCTCCATCCTACAACAATCCTCTGTGGTTGGTGCTAGGATGTCTCCATACAGACTCCAAAGATGAGCCTGAGAGCCTGTGCTAGATCCTTCAGAGGCCACAGAGACATCCTGGCTTCAGAGTCTTGTATGCTGAGCACTCCCGCCGTTTCCACTCTTCTGTTCTCTCTAATCCATAGTAGGTTTAGTGACACCCCTACTCCTCCAAAACAATGTTCAAGTCCTGATCCTGGGGCCCTGTGAATGTGCTCGTATTTGGAATGGGATATGGGTGGTGTAACCATGTTGAGGTGATGTGACACTGGACTAGTGTGGGCTAGCAGTGAGACCTAGAGACACCAGGAAGATGACAGAGAGGAGAGTGATAGGTTCACGAGCTGAGGAAAGTCACAGGCTGCTGGACACCAATGGAGGCCAGAAAGGGACAAGAAAGAGGCCTTCCCCAGAGCCTTCAGAGGGAGCAGGACCCTGGCAAGGCCTTTAGTTGGGCATTTCTAACATCAAACTGCGTGAGCTGCACCTACCATTCTGCAGTAGCTGGCTGAGAGTTTGATCTGACACCCCCTTGAGCTACGATGTGTCTATCACTGTCTTCTTTTTGTGGTCTTCAGGATTGAGCCTAGGGTCTTGTATATGCTAGGCAAGTGCTTACCACTGAGACACACACACACACACACACACACACACAAACAGCTCTCCCTCTTTCTCCTCTTCCAACCCTTCTCCCTCTTCTCCCTCTTCCCCTCCTCCTCTTCCTCCTCCTCCTCTCCCTCCTCCTCCTCTTCCTCTTCCTCCTCCTCTTCCTCTTCCTCCTCCTCTTCCTCTCCCCTCTCTCTCTCTCTCTCTCTCTCTCTCTCTCCAGTCCTACTAAGTTTCTCAGACTGGACTCGAATGGAAATCTTCTTGTTTTGTCCTCCAGAGTAGCTGGGGTTGCAGGCCTGTATTACCAGGCTCTGCTATGTATGCAGTGTGATAGTATGGGCCATGCAGAGGTTGGGGGCTGGGGCTCAGTGCTATCTGCACAGGGGAGGGGCTCAGAAGGTTCAAAGCTGGGAAGGCTGTTCGACACCCTTTCAGCAAGAGTCTTCTAAACTAACCTGACTTGGGAGGCCCTCTCTACAGCATCCCAGCCAGCCAAGATGGCGCACACTTGGAAACATGCCATCGGCACCATCAGGCATTCCTGCTGGCTCTACTCTTGTCACTTCTTGACCAAACCTGCTTGGCTTATTCATCACTCCTGACAGCCCCTGTCACCCTCATCAACTCCGAGACATGAAAGACCTCAAGAGAGTTAATTATTACAGAAACGCCTATGAAAGTGCCATTCACAGAGAGCCATGAGCGAGAGGGTAATATTTATTATCAGACAGAGCCCACAGGCAGAAATAGCAGAGGCAGATATGCAGGCCTGAGCACTTTCATCTGGGATAAACACAAGGCTGCGATATAGAACAGCTTGCTAGGAGTGTTCATTGGCTTCTGCTAATGGCATCCCTGAAGCCCGCAGTCACTACGTAGGGATACTCATTTGTGTCCCTCACCCAGCAGAGAAGGTCTCTGTGATGTGTCCACAGGCCACCCTGCCAAATCTCCCTGGGCCCATGGGCACTTTTTTTACCCTGAGGTGCCTGGGCCTGAGGACAGAGAGCCACATGTTTGCTTAGGTGCCAGGGTCTGGTTTTCTTATCCCACGTCATAGTGATTGACCTGGCTGGCTTGGTTAAGCAGCGCCTGTCACCTTCCTGTGGCATTCCACTGTCCATCGTCTGCCCCACTACCTACCTTAACCTGGTTCATTTCCCGGTACCCATGTCTTTCCTCTAGAAAGCCTTCAATGACCCTCCCCCGATCTGTGCCCCTGCTATCCTCCTTCGTCTCCCTGATGTCCTTCTTTAGGGAGTGACATCTCACTGTGACACAAGGACCACATAGCTGTGTTCACATCTGCTGTCTCTTCTGAGTGCCCCACCAACCACCCCTTTGCTCTGTGCCAGCCCCAAAATGTCTAGGGCAGTGTCTGTGGAGCCCCCCCCCCCCACGCCCAGTCAGGCTTGTATAGTACCTCATGCTGTGCTTGGCATCCAGCGGCCTCAGGCTCTTGCAGGGGTCTCCATTATAACACACAGTAATATCTGTATCAGTTTGTTCCACTCAGTAGGCGTCCTAGCAACCACGTTCTATTTAGGACTTGGTTTGAGGTTATGCTGAAGCCCAGGGCCTCAGTGATGGGGCACATACTGGTTAGGTGATGTTCATGGAAGAGCAGAATCCAGCTGCAGATGCAGGCAGCTTGGCTGTGTGACAGTCTCTGAAGATGCATGTCGGTGGTAAAGGCTGCTTCCCTGACCAGCTTGGCTTCTCAGTTCTGTGAGTTACCTCAAACCCAGGCCCACCTGAACCAGAACAAGAGGTTCTGGGTTCGTTGAGTAGAGAACAGGGCAACTCTAATCCCACCCCCACCCTGCCCTGGTTTGGAGCTTTCTAAAGATCTTCCAGGATGGTGGCAACACCCATACTGTAGGTAAGAGAGATCGGGGACCTGAAAGTGTCTTTCTTTGGCTAAATTCAGAGGTTTGGGAGCCGGATGGATTTGTTCATGAATTTGATGATGTAAGAAAAGCTCAGTTTGATCAAATTTTGCTATTTTGTTTGTTTGTTTGTTTTTATGTTTGTTTCATATTTATTGTGCTTCAGGAAGTACATTAAGAACACTATGTGAATCATTTCATTGATCTCTACTAACCGGTAGTTAGTAGTTTTCTATTAGTACTTAGTTCCTCTAATACCTTGTCAAGGGCAATATTATGCCCATTTTCTGGATTGGGGAATGGAGAGGCAAGAGCTGGGTAACTTACTAAACTTATCAAGAGTAACATACGACAGAGCCAGGATTCAAACCCAGTACTGGCTGTTGGCTGACAGCCAAGCTCTGC